>NW_023270232.1:710061-896801 GCF_011800145.1 Mirounga leonina | reverse complement strand
AGAAAGAAAGAAAGAAAGAAAGAAAGAAAGAAAGAAAGAAAGAAAGAAAGAAAGAAAGAAAGAAAAGCAGAAACAGACCCATAAATAAAGAGAACAAACTGATGGCTGCCAAGATGGGTGAAGTGTGAGGGAATGGGCAAAATGGGTAAAGGGGAGTGGGATTTAAGGCTTCCAGTTATGGAATGAATAAGTCCTGGGGATAAAAGATACAGCACAGTGAATATAGTCAATGGTATTGTAAAAGCCATGCATAGTGACACCTGGTAACAATACTTGTGGTGAGCATAGCATAACATATAAGCTTGTTGAATCACTATAGTGTACACCTGAAATTAATGTAACGTTGTGTGTCAACTGTATCTCAATTAAAAAAAAATAGCTTCTCTTTATGATTTACATTCTCAAATACTCTACCTATAAGGATATTGAGCCACTAAATCAGAAGAAAACAGGGTTATTTTTTCATGAACTATCCTTACTTTTGTCCTGGCTTTTCTAGGTATTTTACAAAAGAAAGAAAAGTCTACTTAGAAATTATACTGTGATCTAAATGTAATAATAATAGTAGCAAATGTTCATTCAGCCCTTTACTCAATCCCAAGCACTGTGCTATACAAGTTTTAAGTCATTAGTCACTTAGCAGTCAAAGTAATTAGAAATACGATAGTCACAGTATAATTTGGCTACACTAGAGCATGGAGTTTTCCAAAAAGTCTTAGAATACCAAATTAATCTTGTTTCTCTTACTCTCTCTATAGAAGAATTCCAGAATTTCAAGAAAAATTTCTAATGTTTCTATTGTTAACTGTGAATGAATTCACTTTACAGCTAGATATTACTAATGTCAAAAAATTAAATCTGTGCTCTCTTTAAATGTGTACATTTTATTAAACTTCAAAATAGTGTTTAATAACTTGAAAATCAGAAACAAAAGTATGCTTAAAATTCACAAATTTTCGGGGTGCCTGGGCCACTCATTCGGTTAGGCATCTGCCTTCAGCTCAGTTCATGATCCCAGGGTCCTGGCATTTAGCCCTCTATTGGGCTCCCTACTCAGCGGGAGCCTGCTTCTCCCTCTCCCTCTGCCCACCCCCCAACTCGTGCTCTCTCTCTAAAATAATAAATAAAATCTTTAAAAAAATAAAATGAACAAATTTTCAGACAGCCTTTACTGTAAGAAATATTATTTCCTGGGGCGCCTGGGTGGCTCAGTCGTTAAGCGTCTGCCTTCGGCTCGGGTCATGATCCCAGGGTCCTGGGATCAAAACCCCGCATCAGGCTCCTGCTCAATGGGAAGCCTGCTTCTCCCTCTCCCACTCCCTGCTTGTGTTCCCTCTCTCACTGTCTCTCTCTGTCAAATAAATAAAATCTTAAAAAAAAAAAAAAAGAAATATTATTTCCTAACCAGTTCCTCTAGTTTAAGTAACAATGATTATGAAAAACACTAAGTTGAAGTCATTTTAAAATCCATATTTTAATTTTAGGCAATATTGATTGAATTTCTGTTATGCAAGATGGGGGAAATTTACACTTTTTATACTCTCTCTCATCTCTTCTCCAGTTCATGTATTCTTATATTAAACAGAAAATACATATTGATTTGTACATTTGCTGTTTTAAGCAATGCCCTTTCTTGCCTCTTAAACTAAAGAAATATACATTGTGATCAGTTAACCTCCAATGAAAGGGCAAAATGCAGCTTCTAAATCAAAGTACAACAAATCCTAATACTCATAACACATGAGTGGTTTTATAGATGAGTACCTAATTATTTGTTAGTTCCATGGTCTCAGGAGACTCAATGTTTCAATTGACTTTTCATTTTTTTCCCTCTTATACACAGAAATTGAAATGTTTCCCACTTATGTAGACTAAACTGGTTTAGAATAATTAAATAAGTGAATCATCATAAGAAAATTGTTATTCAAGAATTTCAGTTTATATAGTCAAATTGTACGGATTTATTTGGATTACAAAATGACTGTTTGCTCTATAAAGAGACTTGCCAGATTTCTTTCAAAAGCAAATTGTCACGAGACACTTAAAATTTGTTTTGACTTCCATGGTGTGGTAAGTTTACATCTACAATTTTATAATCACAAGTATGATTTAAATAGCACAAACCTAAACACTTTTTTCACATCTCATGTACTTCTCACAATGAAAGCATGAGGTCAATATTATTACAATCCTTCTCTTATATATTAAGAAACTGACACTCAAAAACTTTAAACAAATTAGCCAAAGTTAGGTAGTTAATTCATCAAGTTTGAATTTAAGTCTTGTGTCCTTACCAAATCTCCATGCTAATTAAAGTCTTCATTCCTAAAGACCCTCCGTTGTTCTCTATTGACCCTTAAATTGATAACATAAAGACTTCTTCAGACTATTTTTAAAATTTGAATATTAGTGTAACTCTATGGATAAGGATAGCTTCTTATTAAACAAATAGAGAAAATTCTGGTAAATTTGTACAGGTACAAATGAACTCTAGTATGCCTTCCGTCCATTGATTAAAATAGCGATAATTGTATTACAGGTCAGGAACAGTTGGATAAGATTAGGAGTATGAGAGGTATATACACTTATAACTCACAAATAAAAAATGAATATGCTATTCTTGCAGCAACAGTATTCAAGGTGCTTTATAAGTTATATACATTGGGTTTTCACATACATGACTTTACTTAATTTTCACATAAGTCTTATGAAGTAAGTAAGGTGTATATGCAATTTTACGGAAAAGAAAACTGATAGAATGGGAAGTAAAATGACTCACCATGACCAAAATAATCACAAAGTCATCTGTTCAGAATAAAAGGAAAAAAAGGCCCTGTTTTAACAAACTGACTCTAAAACTTATTTGGGATATAAAGTCCAAGAATAGTCAATAACTCTGGAATAACAATTTGGGAAAATGGCTATACCACTTAATAAATGATCCAGAAAGAGATGAATAGACAGAAGGAACAGTATAGCTTGATTTATGTATATAATAGTTAATTAATGTTTTATCTAAGTATTGCAAAATAATTCGAAAAACATGGGCCATTCAATAATTGGTACTGAACTCAGTATTTCTGTACATAGAAAAGAATGCTTACCTCGAGTTATAAAATGTCAACTTTACATGGATTTTAAATTTAAATTTGAAAGGCAAAAGTCATTTTAAAAAAAGCTGTATGATTTATGGATGAAGATTTCTTAAACAAGACTCAGTTTGTGTAAAACTTACAAGAAAGATTAATAGACTCAACTACATTGAAATTAGTTTTCTATTAACCAAAAGATATTATAAAATGAAAAAGATAAGCCAAAATCAGAATTTGTTTGCAACACACATTAAACAAAGCATTAGTATCCAGAATATAAAAAAGAAATCCTAAAAGTTAATTTGAAAAAGACAAATAATCCATTAGAAAGAAAAGGGCTATGGGCAGTGTTTCATAGAATAACACATAAAGGTGAAAAGATGTCCAAGGCTTATTTAGGAAAATGCAAATTACTTCCTTACTTCACACTGAAGTATCATCGTACTATTTGACTAGCTTAATAACAAATACAAATAGCCTGATAATATCTAGTGTTGCAGAGGTTGTAAAGTTTTGTAAATTCTCATCAACTTGAGGTTAATGTGTAAGTTCATGAGATCTATTTTTCATTTACTTACTGAGATTGAAGATATGTACTTCTTAAAAATCCAAAAATGATACCTATAGTTATATACTCTATAGATAATCTTATATATGTTTACCAAGAAACATAAAAGAATATTTATAGTAGCTCTGTAATAGAAATCACCTGAAAACACAAATATATATTGACAAGATAATAGATATTGTGTGCAATAAAAAAGAATGATCTATAATTAAAACATACATAAGACTAAAAAAACCCTAATGTTGACAGAAGCAATCATAGATCTCTATGTACATAAGATACAATTTATGTAAATCTTTAAAAGAAAAAAATACATGGTTTATAGATACATATTATATATATGGTTTAGGGATACACACACACACACACACATATATGACAAACTAAGAAAACTTAAAGAATGAATAATAAGTAATCATGGTATGGTTATCTTTGGTGTACAGGGACAGGGCTTTGGTAAGGGAGGGAAGCCCATTGATCTTCTAAGGTGCTAATAAAATTCTGTTTCTTGGGGGGCCTGGGTGGCTCCATCAGTTAAGTGGCTGCCCTCGGCTCTGGTCATGATCCCAGGGTCCTGGGATCGAGCCCCGCGCCTGGCTCATTACTTAGCAGGGAGCCTGCTTTTCCCTCTCCCTCTGCCTGCGCTCCCCCTTCTTGTGCTCTTTCTATATCTCTGTCAAATAAATAAATAAAATCTTTAAGAAAAAAAATAAATAAATAAAAATAAGATTCTGTTTCTTAACGTATATGATGAACGCTTGGATGTTCAATTCTTACTATTTTTAAGATTTGTATATGTGCATTAGACCTACATTTGGTACAACTACCCTAAAGCTCTCTGTTTCAATCCTGGATTTGGAGAAAAAAATTGATTTTAACTTTAAATGGAAGCAATGGGTATAGTAGAAAGAATGCACAGGTTTTAGAACTGGGACATACTTAGGTTTGATTTCCACTTGACAACTTGCAGCACTTCTAACAGCAAAGCTTCAGAGAGAATATTCTCTTGGCTTTAGTTCTCTAAAGACTTGCGTGAATTGAGAACTTCAAAATTCTTGGCACATAACAACTTAGTCCAAACCTCTGAACCAAGAGATGACCAAGCCTTAGCATGGCTTGTGTCCCTAGAATGACCCCAGCCCCTCCTTAAAATGCCTAAAATGCCTGCGTGAGAAAACTCAAGGTTGCCAGAAGTATATCCTATTTGTTTCAGCCAAAACTTGGTGATAGGCAGATAAGCTCCAGAACTCTCTCTTAATTACTTTGTTTGTTTGTTTGTTTATTTTAGAGTTGACTTTAGGAAGCTTGAAATTATAAATCCCTTCTCTGCCATTTGAGATATAAAACTACAAGCCCACTATCTCTTTGAAATGCAAACATTTAGGAGATAACTCTCTCCCTGTGGGAGGATAAGGGCCTAACTGCCAGGGATGCCTTCTTTTAACTTGCTCCACTGCTTCCCAGAAAGGATAAGAAAAACACAGAGAAACAATACGGAGGATCATAGGGGTAGGGAGGGGAAAATGAAGCAAGATGAAACCAGAGAGGGAGACAAACCATAAGAGACTCTTAATCTCAGGAAACAAACTGAGGGTTGTTGGAGTGGAGGTGGGTGGGAGGGATGGGGTGGCTGGGTGATAACATTGGGGGAGGGTATGTGCTATGGTGAGCACTGTGAATTGTGTAAGACTGATGAATCACAGACCTGTAGCCCTGAAACAAATAATACATTATATGTTAATTAAAAAAAGAAAAAGAGAAAGGATAAGTTTATTTCTCCTCTAGATAAGCTCCAACTCACAAACCAAGTGCCCTAGTCACATGAACTAACCTCCTTAACAGCTTTCAGTGCTCTTCCCTTAGCATACCCCAGCCTTTAAACAGTCTCCAACCTTTGGTTTCAGCAAAATTAAGTTCAGTTCACACTAGAGTCTTTTTCCTATTGCAGTTGTATTACTGAATAAAACCTGTTCTTACCACTTTACTGTCGGATTTTGTATGTATACTACATACATATAGTAGCATATGTAAAGTACTTATATAAATACTTGACCAATAGAAAGTGCTGAAAACAAATTCTGTCATTTCTACTCACCAACAATCTCATCCCCAAGTTTTCTTGGTAATGACTTTTTCTCAAATAAATAGAGAATACATAAAAATCTATGAATGAAGTAAAGGACATTTAAATAGTACACCCAAAGCCCCATAAAACAATTGAATAACCACTGAGTTCTACTAAAGTTAAAGTTGAAACTTTATAAAGTCAAGAAAGTAATCGTCTAATTTATCAGCATAAATCTGGTTGTTAAACTTCAAGTCATAGGCTCCTTTAATATTTAAAAGGCTATTTATGAGTCCTTTCATCATATATACATAAAATTGTTCTGATAATTTAACCGGACTCAAGAAACCCTAATGGTCCATGATCTCCAAATAAGAACTTCTAGTTTAGGGGCACCTGGGTGACTCAGTCAGTTGAGTGACCGACTCTTGGTTTCGGCTAAGGTCATGATCTCATGGATCATGGGAGCCAGCCCTGTATTGGGCTCCATGCTTAGCAGGGAGTCTGCTTAAAGATTCTTTCCCTCTGCCCCTCCCCCAACTCATGCACGCTCTCTCACTTCTCTCTAAAATAAATAAATCTTTTTTTAAAAAAAGAACTTCTAGTTTACATTGCTATTCACTGAAAACCATTTCAAAATCTTAATATTTAAAAAGACAAAGACAATAAACAAGAACATCTTTTTTTGCAAGATAAGTTGATATTGATTGAATGGAACTTTTTATTTCCAAATATTTCAACTGTGATAAGTGAGAAAGAGGACAAATGGAGTTCTCTAGTATTTCTTTACACTGTGTATCTTTTCATCCCTCTTCTAGAATAGTAACAACCAAGAGAAATAAAAATGCATGGGAGTAATTTACCATATCTGTAGGTATATTAGAAGATCCTGTGTGAAAGGTTGATGAAATCTAATCAGTTATTAATGAAATCAAAAGTACTTTAATGAGGTTACATATTGATGACCTCTTTTATTGTAGATAGTTATTCAAATATGTATTCTCTAAAGGGTTTGGTGTATTTGATAATGTCATTACCAATCAATATGCAAATGCATGGTATTAAGTGCACTCTGCACCCGAGGATTTCATTAGAGATGAGAAAATTCACAAATGTCAGAAGTAGATAAAAGAAATGTGGATTAATTATATTGCCAAATTTCTTTGAAAAGTTTCCCCTGCAAGAGTCAGTTTAAATCTCAGAAAAAAATAATTGGGTAACTATATTTTGTAACTTACTGTCTTTTGATACATACCTTTTATTCAATTCTCTAGTAGACTGCTTGAAAACTCACTTTTCTTACCTTTGAGGAAAAACAGTTTTTTGCTTACTATTTAAAAAACTAACAATATAAATACACAAAAACATAATAATGCATTCATTCGATCAGTTATTAAGTGTATTATATATATGTATATAGAAATACTATATATATATGTAATAGAAATTGAATAGATATATATATATAGATATCGATTGAGCTAGTCAATGGTTTTGTGCCTAGCACTTATCAGACCCTATTTTAGGTATTAGGGATAAACAAAACAAAACAAAACAAAACAAACAGAGTCCCTATATTCAACAAGCTCAATCTCCTTTACAAGATAGAAGTAGAAACAAATACTCATGATGTGTATTATAATAAAAGTGTACATCCACCTTAAGAGTGGCATAACTGCAGAAAAAATTCACAGTATGTTGTCACGTCATAGCATAAACCCTTCAGGAATCCTGAACAATAGCGATGTCTGAAACACTCGGTGAATTCATGGGTGTTGGATGAGTTTGGAGTTGTTGTTGGAAGTAAAAGTCATATGTTGGCAAAGTCACTCATCCTCTATTCTATAAACAAGAAGAATAAAAGACAGGTTTAATGTAAAAGAGTAATACAATTATTTTTTGTTTTAAGGTAAGAATATTTCATATTAGGGAAAATTGAAGAAATGTAGTGACAGAAAAACCATTTTGAAGACTACTTCAAAAACCAAGTTGGACATTAAAAGAAAGTTCTTTAAGCCAGTAGCTATATGTAGGATGAGAAATTACAGAAATGATAGAATTAAAAATCACCTTGTTTAACATATATATTCAACTTATTTGAGAGAAAATATTGAGAAGCTGAGGAAAACCCACACCATTTAATTAAAAATCAGGATGTCAGTAGTGTCATAAAGAAAAATAAGGAATATCCACAGAAATTCAATTCATGAGAGAAAGAACTTGTAACTGTTCCATGTTGTATTTGAGGTACTAAGGTGGATATTTTTTAGAAGACATCAGGGAATGTGGATTCTTGACTAGGGTTATAGAAATGGAAGCTATTCATTTTAATAATTATCAAAACATGGTCTTTGGCTTAAAATATTCAGGTTTTTTTTTTTTCCCATAGAACAAACATTTGGCAATCTACCATCTACCATTGTTTTGTTTTCTGTGTACATAAGCATAACCAAGAAATATGTCTTTCTATAAAAGATTAATAGAGTAGGAGATACAGAAAAGTCACAAATATGTACAACTAGATGTAATATGATATTTGGAAAATATATGCAATTTTAAGTAGAGAAGAAGAAATATTTATTTTTTGCCTAGGTGGAAATAGAAGAAAATAGTCAAAGAGGGCACACAAAGGAGGTAGCAAGTCAATTTAACTGTACAGGATTTAGTTAGAATTCATGAGACAAAGGGATTTGTAGAGGATTGTTCAAACTAGAGAAAAAGCAGATGCAGAATAGAGTAAGAAAGGAGGGTGCAAAGAGTCTGGTTTGTGTTTATCATGATTATTTAATTTATAATGGAGTTATTATAATTAAAATATTAACTTAAAGAATTACAGTACTATCAAGTCAGTATATTTATGTATGTATATACATAGATTAATAAATGTACATCAAAAATTACAAATCTAGTCTAAAATATTTCTTAAAATCCTACCATTCACTTCTATTTTGGATCAGTTTCTGTTACTTGCCCTTTATTTTACAAATGATTATTTTTTACACATGATCTACATCTCTTCTCCATCAGCAAAAAAGATGGAACTCCATATATACTCATATGATCTTGAGTCTTGGGATACAAGGAGAAAGCATTATAGGAGCTCACATTATGGCAGCTGTAGAAAGTATGTGCTAGTAATGAAATAAGTGATTCCTTATGCCTTAGGCAACAACATTTTTCATGAAATAATTCCTATACAGAGTTTGAGATCACTTAATCATTTCATGTGAAGCAACATTAAGAAGGCAAGTCAAAACAAATGTATATAACTATCAGTATTTTGTTTATGTAATGCTTTTCATAAAAATAATCATTTTCTAAATAATACTTCATAATTTTCAATGAGTCCTTTTCAAATGTAACTTTGTTTTCCAATTTATTATTATTATTTTTTGTATCCACAGTGCTTAATGAATTGCCTATCAATAGAAGGCTCAAAAAGTATCAGTTAAGTGAAATAATGAATAAATCAATTAATAGATTAATGCTAGCCGAGCAAAGATGTCATTTTAACTCATTATCCCTGAAGTTGTATAATATTTGAATTTTTCTAGACTCAAAGCAACATAATTATGCACAAAATCAGAGATGGTTATTTTTATTTCATAAAATGGCCTCATAATGTCTTTCATCAACATATTTTTAATGTATCCACTGTATGTCAAGAATCGTAAAAAGAAAACCAGCACCAGAGATATTATAGTCTAGCTCCATATTAATTATGTATAAAGCTTAATATTTAAACATATATAAATTTTATTTAATACAGAACGCATATGAATTTTAGAAACAATACTGCTGAGTGGGGTACATAATACACATAGATAACAAGTCATTTTATTGAATGCACACTTTCTAAACAATTGGAATCCTTCCTACCCACTAGAAGTCAAAACAGTCCCTCTGAAATATATGTTGAGCCAAAAGAGAAAAAATTTTAAGTCATTGATCATACTATTACAATGACTTGGGCTGCTCATAAAGACAAACCTAAAACTAATGTCGATCATAATAATAATAATAAGACTTCTGCTAAAAAAAATTTTAAAGATAATTTCTTAAGCACAGCTGTTGGGAAAATTTTTCTTTAATTTTATGCATAATAAGTCTCTTCACAGATTCTCAGTAGGGATAGAATCATATAATTTCAGAAATGAAAGAACTTCAGAGATAATCAGTCCTAAGAACCAGCTCTACTGCATTTGAGATAGGAATGCCAAGTAAATTGTCTAATTTCACTGAATAAACTTAGGGTCTGATTTAAGCCTAAAGATAGTTTTCTGACTCATACTCAATCATTTTGTGTGAAGTACTATATCAATCAGGGTAGTGTAGGATGTGCTATACAAACAAACAATCTAAATTCTCAGTGGCATATAACAGTAAAGGTGATTTTTAAAGTTCCTGCTCAAAATGTCATTCCCACTTACATATAGTGTCCAAAGCAGGTAACATGGTTACTCCTGAGATTGACAGGGTGGGAGTTTATATCCATCTTCAAATATGGAGCAGTATAGGCTTAGAAAAATAATAAAATCTAACACAAAGACTTAGTGAACAAGTTCTTCATGAAACAACAGATTCAGTGACAAAAGTCTGCTTTGATTCAGGTACATTCTGTATCTTTAAATCCATCACTAATTTAAAAATGAAAGTTATGCGTGTGTGAGAGGATGGATTGTACTGACTGGTATTTCTTGGAAACTTTTTATCCACACTAAATACATAAATCATGTTATAAATACCTCAAGAGAAAGGGAAAAAGTCTAATTATCAACTTTACTATAATTTACCTTCTCAGTCTAGGATTTTATTGAATTATATAATGGTAATTACTTCAGAGAAAAAGAGGGGAGGAGAAGGAGATTATGAATCCAGTAATTTTACTTGAAATTTTCCATTTACAATGGTTTTCCTGCAATAATTACAGATAAACAGTTAGTTTTAGATATCATTCCAAGAGGAATTATTAACTTTCCTAAAGAAATTATCTTTGGTACATCCTCACTCCATTGGTTCTTTTTCTACTGTGTTTATATCTTATTATTCAGCAAAGATCTGAAGTGAACTATATCTAGTTTCCTATAAAATTTATCATAACAAGTCTCAAATTAAGAGCCATTTAATATCTAATTCATTAACTTAAAATGATTTCCTGAGCAACTTTTAATTTCCCAGCAATTTAGTCTATGAGATGCTCCAAAAGTGTATTATCTCTTTTAATTTTAGTTATTATTATTTATTAGCACTTAGAATTATAGCAATTTATATTGTTGTCTCTGCTTCCTGAAGAGGAAGCCATTAAAGAAGTGGATCTGGATACCTACATCAGGACCTAACCTGAAAATGAAAGCCTATATTGAGTAGTTTGATAGAGAAATTTAATAATTCCAACTCCTGAAGAATTAGCCAGAGTGGGAAGCAGCAAACCCTCACACAGTGGGAGACACAGAGGTTCTCACAGAGACCAGTGTTCTCACCTGAGTCCAGGAGTGGGAGCTAAAACAAATGCTGTGAGCTGGGGGCTGGGAACATGGTGGGAGAGCCTGCCCGGTAAGGGCTAGAGTCACCGAGGTCTTACAGAAGCTGAGGGAAAGAAGAATCAGGGCTTCTCCTATCCTCCTACCCTGAATATTTGTATCATATCCTGTACTGAACAAATCTAGTCCAATGCAGTAGACAAAAAAGAGAGTGAACAAGGATCCTAATGACAAAGATGCTTTCAAAATGCAGTTTGAATGAGACTTCCCCCTGAGGTAAGTAGAGAGCACAGTAAGGACAGAGTAGATCAGAACATAAAGAGGTAAATATTTATGGCATTCTTTAGTATACACATGGCTTTTGCCAGAGGATTCCTTTTTTTTTTTTTTTGGTAGCTTTTGCACGTTCTCATACTTAGAAGGTAGAAGAAAAGGATCATCCAGGAGAGAGTGAGAAATACTCTAATACCTACATCTCTTGTAAGACCTTTGAAGACAAAGAACCATGGCTCCATAAATTGAAAAATTTTGCTTTAAATCTTAGACTTGAAAAGACAGAAATGTGTAGGTCTTAAAAAGAACTTGTGAAAAGGATTCATTTTGCCAACTATTCACTTACTGCCCTGACAAACTACCATAAAATAATTTCCTTTGTCATAAGGCAAAAGGATCTCCAGACACCTCAGTAAGCATAGGAAAATGGTAATACAATGATAATGGATAACCCCTAATATTTGAAGGGTGCAAAGCAAGAGAACAACAGATGGTGGTCACATACCATATTTTATTTTATTTTATTTTATTATTTTATTTTATTTTATTTTTGAAGATTTTATTTAAATTCTAGTTAACATAGAGTGTAGTGTTAATTTCAGGGGTAGAATTTAGAGATTCATCGCTTGCATATAACACTCAGTGCTCATCATATCAAGTGCCCTCCTTAATACCTATCACCCATTTAGCCCATCCACTCACTTACCTCCCTTCCAGCAAACCTGTTTGTTATTTATGGTTAAAAGTCTCTTATGGTTTGCTTCCCTCTCTGTTTTTATCTTTTTTTTTTTCCTTCCCTTCCCCTATGTTCATCTGTTTTGTTTCTTAAATTATACATATGAGTGAAATCATATGGTATTTGTCTTTCTGTGCCCGACTTATTTCACTTAGCATAAAACATTCATATATTACATATTTTAAATCAACTAAGAAAGGTTTAAGTAAAATATCTATTTTCTTTTCTTTCAGAATATACCTTAGTAATAATCAAAAACAAAAACTGACTCAAAGTTAGTAAAAAATCAAAGATGATTGAATTTGTCCTTGCACATCAATGGCCAGCAAAGCTGAGATGAGAAACAAGAATGTATAAAGCATATGGTATACACTTATACCATAAAATCTGTCTGTGCCTTCATTTCAGTAAAACAACTAATTATGTCATTATATTCATTGTTTTAAAATAATTTATATTCTATTTATGGTAAGGATTTGAACATTGAAAATGCAATGTTACTGTATTCGGTGTAGAAATGTTAGTTATGCCTAGAATACTTTTCCTTCTTCCTTTCCCTACAAATCCAACCCAGACTTAATTCTACCACATGTCTAAGTTTTTCCTGAGCACCATACCAAGGTAATCTGTCCCTACTTTGAGATTCTCTAATTGTACAGTTAAACAGATAATTACTTGTGAACTGTATTGTAATACTGCCCTTTTTATTGGCTTAGACTTTAATTTTTTCCATTTTTCACATATCTATATTTTCCCACAGTAATGGTTTTCCACAGTGATATCTGTTTTTATTCTTAGCTTGAGAGCTTTTGCTCTTTGGGTCTTCAGTGCATCCCAAGTCAGCTTTTTATACACATAGAGGGTAGTCAGTTAAGACTGCTTGAGAATTTCTGCCACTGATCAAAACTGAATTTATAATCACTTAAGTCTACAGATTCCTTCAGGCTTCCATACATACTCATAAGTGATGCCGTCCATGGTCTGTTTTTTTCTAGTACTCAATGTTAAACCATCTACAGCCTGAGGATGCCCCACCTGACTTCATAGTCTTAACCTAAATAGTAGATACTAAACTGTCTACACAGTTATTCCATCTCAAATTATCAGAGATGGTTCCAATCTCAGCAAGTTTCATGGAATACTAGATGAATACCAGTGAGTAATAGCTGCCATCTGATGTCCTACCCTGTGTCAGAGACTTTATGTAGGTCAATTGGATTTAGACTGCCTGGGCTCCAATCCAAGCTCTCTATGAATTTAGGCAAGTTGCTTTATATTCTTTAATGTTCAATGCTCTCACCTGGCAAATGGGCTTTTATAAATGTAATCATAATAACAATTACCATAAATTGGTTGTGAATATAAAATAAACTCAAAGTACTTCAATGTGTGGAAGAAAATAAGTACATGCTTATATTTTGTGTACCCATATTTGTAACTACACACATGGACTCACAATGGTGGTAAAAAAACTTAAATCCTCAAAAAATGGTGAGATCATTGAAACATTTTTTTTTTTTTAATTTATGTTTCACAAATTGAAATTCTTGGACTTCAGGCTTACATGTGACTCCATAGCCGAGCTCGGCGTTATAATATATTTATAAATATAGCAATGTGCATCCATTTAATCCACAGTTAATACAGCCTAAATTTTATCCTTTTCTGGTTTAAAAAAAAAAAAAATGCAACAAGAAATAAGTTAGTGTGACCATTATAGAATCTATTTGTTTGTGACAGCTGACATTGTTAAAAATAACTGAGGGCAGTACTTTGGTGTTAAAAGCATCTGAAGGGCCTCATCAACTTGGGGAGTAATTGCTTTATTGTTGTTGCTTTTTCTTTTTCCTGAAGTTCGAGAACAAAGGTTAAATAGTTGTGATTATTTCACAGGATGTAATTAAGGCCTTTAAATAGATACAATGCTGGCTTAGAAACTAAAAAAAGCTTCAGGGTATGGATTTAAGTACTGAAATTGTGTACCTATAACATGCTTATTATAACAAATAGGCAGCCCATATGAAACCCAGCTGGGACATAGCCATGTACACAGCCTTAGCACATTGCATCCTAATGTCTGTATTATAAAAATATATCCCCACTTGCTGAGATTGTAATCCGTCTTTCTGTAGTCTCAGGCCTTTGACACAACTGCTCATTTTCAAAATGCTGCCAGATTGAAAACCTGTGATCTAATGGCGTTTAATTTCCAGACACGGATACAAATTGTATCTTTAATGCAATTAACAGAGGCCTAGCATCTTATACTGAAAAGAAACATAGTAGTAACCTGGCCCAAGTGTTTACTTTACAAAATGAGAAAAGGATGGATTTAAAAGAGATGCAAACTGGGCGCCTGGGTGGCTCAGTTGGTTAAAGCGACTGCCTTCGGCTCAGGTCATGATCCTGAAGTCCCGGGATCGAGTCCCGCATTGGGCTCCCTGCTCGGCAGGGAGTCTGCTTCTCCCTCTGACCTTCCTCCTTCTCATGCTCTCTGTCTCTCATTCTCTCTCTCTCAAATAAATAAAATCTTAAAAAAAAAAATTAAAAAAAATAAATAAAAGAGATGCGAATTGTCTGAAATCAAAGGCAGTCCTCCATCAGAGACTGTGACGTGAGTCCCTTTGCTCAAACAAGTTTAACTCTACCTGGCTGTATTCCCAGGGATGTGAGAGCAAATATAGAATATATACTAAAAACATCTGGGCATTTATTTTCATTCAGCATTCTGAAAAATTTTCAATTTTCTCTTTTTAAGAGAAGAACCAAATCCATACATACAATTAATAAAAAGCTTGGACTGGGACCTCTGTTAAGTCACTTACCTTGTGAGATCTTTAAGGACAGAGGTTCTATCTTACTCATCGTCTTTCTTCTGAGTATTCCATATGGTGCCTGGCATCTTAAGCATGCAAAGTATTCTTGTTGAATGAAATTGCCTAAATGTGAGCTGTCAGGGTACCGACCAGCTGTCAGATTTATGATTGTGTCATATGTTCTGATAGCTGTGCAAGTTCCTAACCATTGGGTGGATGCCTGTCCTATCCACTGAACTTATTTCTGAGCCAATGAAAAATGAAATGGCTCAAAAGCATGAAAGGAAAAAAATTCCACCAACTCAAATAAATTAGTATATACAACATAAAAATAATTCTGATCTTAGCTTCACTAAGTAAAACGTTCCCACAAAATTAAAGATTCCCAACATATCCATAGGTATTGCAATTAGAATAGTGGGCCAAACACTATCAAACTGCACTAGATTATTCAAGGATTATTCCTGCAATACTTCTTGTATCTGATTTTCCAAAAGTAATGTATAGCATTTCCTAAACAACAGTTCCAAACTTTAATTAATCTCAGGAAGAGTGCATAGCAGCCAAGATGAATACTTCAGAAATTTCAGTGGATTTAGTGAGCAAATCTTCCATGGTTCTTGAAAAATCAATTTTATCATATTACAGGAAACTTCAAAATTAAGGAGATTGAGAGGTTTGGGTTTTTTTTGTTTTTTTTTTTTAGTGGAATCACTGTATTGTGTTTTCTTTGTCAAATATACTATGAAGTATATTTCTGTAGCACAAGCTAGTTTATCCACGATTGATATATAGAAGGATGATGTCAGTATAATTCACCAGTCAGAATGGTTCACCTCACTACCAAGAATCCATATGAATACTAATAAGCATGTTAACACAGTTGAGTATTGAATGGAGAAATACAATCTCGTGCAAAATGAAAATTCACCCCATATTTTTCATCTTTGCGGTATCTGGCCAGGTGCTCAGTCTTAGAAGTATTTATTGGCCCATACTATTTCCCGTGCTTTTTGTGACTTTTCTCCCGCCTTCATAACAGAAGCATTAAAACTACCTTAAGTTCCCTCTATCGAGCTAATTTTGGCTAAATTTAGCTTTTATTTTTAAAGTTCCTTCTTTATTATGGTGTATTCTATACACCAAGAATTTTGTTATTTTTTACGTGTTTAGAAGTAAAACAATCACCAGATCCTTACAGATCCATACAATTTTGTTATCTGTTGATGTTTTGATTACAAACTCACATTGATGTTGAGTAGCCTACTCGCCCATCATTCTCTCCCATTAGCTCTGTTATTTTAGTCCATGATTCTGCAGAATGCAAGGTTTTGCAGGAATTTATCTATTTTGCAATCACTCAATACTGCACCACAATCAGAGAAACTAAGATAATTAAGATGAAGACAGAGTCTTAAAAAGTTCAGTTTCATAAAACACTTAGATGCTGCAACTTTAGATCTCTAGTAGATCATAAAGTATTATGAGAGAACAATAAAAGAAAAAAAGTTAATACAGCCTAGACATAGGGTTTGCAAAAAAGTTTCCAAGAGATATTGCCATCTGGTTGAACCTAGATGGGTAGATGAGAGGAGTAGAGAATAAGACCGTCCATCTCAAGCATGCTCACAGTCACCTATTAAATAAACAAACAAAAACAAACTAACCAACCAGCATGACTTAGCATAAAGAGGGCTTTCCTAATTCTCAGGATGTCTAACCCAGCTCTAGACACGTAGTTTATGGATTCATCATATATTTTTGGCCTGCATTATTCTGTAGGTTATGCAAATGTTATATTGTCAAGATTGAATGAATGACATTGAAGAGTTGTCAGTGGCAAAAAGAGCAAGACGGTAATAGCTAATGAAAAAAAAATTAGTACAAAAGAAAATGCACCCTATTGTCAAAAAAAATGCTTTCACAAAAAGTGGATTTTACAATAAATCATTTAGGTTTTTATATTGCCAACATCTACTTTACAGAAAAGAAGGGGAAAATGCTAGAAACCAAAACTAATCCAAGAGTTCACAGCCTAAGGAGTGTAATTCACAAAAGAAATATTAGCATAAAACTTGGAGCCAGGGGAGTGCAGAGCTCTCTCCTAACGTACAGTTTTTCAAACATTACACAGAGAACTAACATACTGGCATTTGGATTTTTTCCTGAGAATAAAAAATAGTGGATTACTCTGCAGTGAACATATTCAGAATTTCATTACAAAGAAAGGCCAAAACATGAAATCAGCTTCTAAAATCAGAGGTGCAAATATGCCATGAAAAGACCTGTGACAACAAGGTGTGTGTTTAAAGGCTAGAGTCAGCAAGAGCAGCTCTGCTGGGCTTACAAAGGTGATATAAGAAAATATAATCTGCTTCCTATTGTTATAAAAAAAAAAGGGATATGTGTCACCTAGGCTTTTAATGTTCTTATAATTCCATAATTAGAGATTAGTTAAGAAATGCCAGGTAACCACTGTGTATTCTTTGAGAATGCAATATAAACTCAGAGAAGTATGAAAAATATAAGGCTTTGTAGATGCCGAGTTATTTTGATCCTTTGTAGCTATTCAATTAAAATTAACAATTTATTTTCAATGCCCTGCTTTATGAAAGTCAAGAAATCAAGTGAGTATAAGCAATTATTTACAAAATACGGGATTGGATAGATGGTCAAAAAGCAATAAATGGCTTTGCTAAATAACCAATGGTTTTGTGTAAATCTTATTTGAGGGAAAAAAAAGAATCAACTTTCAAAAGAGCTTCAAGTTTTCTTAAAATATTAAAATGCAGAAGATACGATAAAAGGAGGAAAAATAAAATATTATTTGGATTAGTTGGCTCCATCATTTTACTTGTTTATTTTTCAAAAAATAATCAAGGTTATATTTTAACAAGTTAACTGGTTTTTCAATTTTATAATTGCAAAACCTTTTAATACTTCCTCAAAGATGATTAACAGATTTATAAAATATGCTTCTCCATTAATCAATTCTGCAACATTTGTTAAGTGCTTATTGTGTGCAGAGGTATGAAGAAAAGCATGATCCTTGCCTTCAAGAAGCTAAGGTACTAATTATCACAAATAAATATGCAAGAAGACAGTGTGAAAATGATTTTTTTAATAAGCAATAAGCTGTGGGAACACAGAAGAAAAAGTTACTGATGCTCAAGGAAATAAAGAAAGCTTCTCAGAAGAAGTGCATCTGAGCTGAGCCTCAAAGGTTTGGGAAGTGGTTTCACAGGGCACAGGGGAAGATACGCATATTATGAAGTACTGGTTTGAACAAATGTTAGGAAAGTAGGAAATGACTAGTGACTCAAGGCCCTCTGAGTACTTTTTAAAGCCCGAAACATGTTTGAGAAAGAATGAGATTTAAGAATAGACTTGATTTGACAAAGATTGCAGAGATTGGGACACCATTATGAGGAATTTAGACTACACTTTGTTCGCATAGATATTCTTCAAAAATTGCTGATGAGTGAGTGAGTGAGTGGGTCAGATTTTTCTTTAGGAAATTCCCTTAGTGTGACATGTGGAGTCTGGATGACTCACAGAAAACTCCCTTAACTGAGTGGAGTAGTAGAAAAATGCAGTCAGCTACATAGATTACCAGCAACTCATAATTAGCTAAATGATTTCTATCAAATTTATGCTGATGAAAAATAATCACCAAAAAAAGTTCTTAATGAATGATATACTAATAATATTATGGTGAGTCCTATGAAATTGTTGCTATTCAACTGTTTTTGACTTAAAAAAAATGATAATTTCGTAAAGTTCAGTTGAATCTAACCCATAATGATTTACATGCTATAAAATTATTCATTTATTAAGGTGTCTGATCTATGTTTCCAACAGAATACAATTAACTTTTATTTTAGGAAAAAAAATACTTTTGAGTATACTGGAGAAAGTAAGAAAAAGCAAAGGGGAAAAAAAAAAAGGAGAGATGTCTGGTTTTAGAAACATGGTGGACTAAGGTAATAGGCCTTCTTTTATTCCTCTGTCCTCCATTACTAAAGCTAAAATGCTGAATGAAATCAAATTATTTAAGAACATTAAATATATAAAGAAGCCATAAAGAAAGAAAGGAAACTCCAAGTGCCAGAAATAAAGGAGGACATGGAACAAGTGCAGCATGCCCTATAGATTGAAGGCTGGTGTTTTGGAACCAGAGACACAGCTCTGGGTCCCTGCAGTGCAGGAAGTGGAGAAAGAGGCTGCTACACAGAGTGGAACCTGGGGCTTCCTCAGAGAAGAGCACATACAGAACTCCACCCCTGGGCCAGAGAAGCCAAAAGAAAGCTGGTATCTGCCCCACATTTTAGATAAAATTAAATATGTAAAGATAAACAGATAGAAAGAGATATGGCTATAGATCTAATAAATATATATTTTATATATTTTCATACATATAAAATAATTACATTTATATATTAAATAAAAGCAAATTTTGCAATTCACGCAGGTGCAGCAACAAACAAATTTACAAACCAGGAAATTCATACACAAAAAATTATCTTTTAGTGGCCGAGCAGAAGCAAAATGTCATGGAAACCACAAGTCAAGAGGAAAATAGAAAACATAGCAACAACAAAATTTTATTGTGTCCACTGTCCATTAGTATAAATATATTACTTTGGTAACCTAACAACTCTATGATGTAAGTCATTATTATCATACATTTTATAAATGAGGAAACTGAGGCATAGCTGGGTTAAGATATATGGATAAAGTTATGTTGCTAATAAGCAGAGTGGTTCAAACCTGACAGTCTTATCAGCCTCACTAAAATGCTTCTTCAAGGTAAATAAGGCCATACTAACACATTTCTGTAAGTGACAATCCATCTTAAACTAGGTGAAAACTCAAGTCATAAAAAGAGAGCTATATATTATAAATACATATAACTGACAAAACAGTAAACAAAATATGTGTCTCCATTTAAAAAAAAGAGGGGGAGAACTCAATTTAAAAAAATGGGCCAAATTATAAACATTAAATTCAGAGAATATGGAATTTCAATTTCAAAAAAACAGGAATAAATTAGGTGCCTGGGTGGCTCAGTGGTTAAGTGTCTGCCTTCGGCTCAGGTCATGATCCCAGGGTCCTGGGATCAAGCCCCACATTGGGCTCCCAGGGAGCCTGCTTCTCCCTCTCCCACTCCCCCTGCCTGTGTTCCTGCTCTCGCTATGTCTCTCTCTGTCAAATAAATAAACAAAATCTTTGAAGGAAAAAAAAAAACTAATAAATTAATGCTCAGTATCACTAGTACATAAGGAAATGTGGATTTAAATCATAATGCTTTACTATTTCACACATGGCAGTAGAAAAAGAAAAATAGTGAAAATATCAAGTTTCTAAGAGGATAAAGAGAAATACCAACTGGTAAAATATATTTGGTAAAATACCGCACAACACAACACTTTCACTACTACTTACATACTTTGCAATGAGTTTCCCAACCAGTATGCTTTAAATAGATTACAGACCTGCTGAGATAATGATCTCCTTGGCCTGAGGGGTGGCCGAGAGGCTCCTGGGTTTTAGGGAAGAAATAATGAAATATAGTTTAGATACACAATGGAATTCAGCAGTTAATGGGAGTGAACTTAACTGCATTTAACAATATGGATAAATCTCAAAAATCTAATTTGTAATAGTAAAAGAAAAGTTTTTAGGCAGCAAAAACTATTGGTGTTCATTGAAAAACACATACAAAATACACCTACTTGGGGGGTGCCTCGGGGCCCAGTTGGTTAGGCATCCACCTCTTGCTTTCCGCTCAGGTTGTGATCTCAGCCCTGCAAGATCAAGTCCTGCACCTGGCTGTGTGCTCAGCAAAGTCGGCCTGAGGTTCTCTCTTCCTCTGCACCTCCCACTCATGCTCTCTCTAAAATAAATAAATCTTAAAAAAAAATTCCTACTTGGTTAGACATAGTTAACAAAAGTATAAAATCTATATGTAAAGATCAGATCATCATGTATTAGTTTTATTTTTGCTTTTGGTTTTGGTTTTCTTCCTGAGGAGGAATGGAAAAGATAAAGGAGGGTGGCTCTATCTGATTTCATTTTCTTTAAAACAAATTTCATGGAGCAAATATGGCAAAATGTCATCATTTGTTAAATCTGGGTCATGAGTACATAGGTCTCTATTATATGGTTTTATGTATTTTTGCATGCTTTTGCAGTGTTTCATGATTAAAAAGGTGTGTTTTTGTTTGTTTTTATTTTTTTATTTTTTTATTATTATGTTAATCAGCATACATTAAATCATTAGTTTTTGATGTAGAGTTCCATGATGCATTGTTTGCATATAACACCCAGTGCTCCATGCAGAACATGCCCTCTTTAATACCCATCACCAGGCTAACCCATCCTCCCACCCCCCTCCCCTCTCAACATCGCTCGGCATCAGGGAAATCCAAATCAAAACTTCAATGAGGTATCACCTCACACCAGTCAGAATGGCTAAAATTAACAAGTCAGGAAATGACAGATGTTGGCAAGGATGCGGAGAAAGGGGAACCCTCCTACACTATTGGTAGGAAGGCAAGCTGGTGCAGCCACTCTGGAAAACAGTATGGAGGTTCTTCAAAAAGTTGAAAATAGAGCTTCCATATGATCCAGCAATTGCACTACTGGGTATTTACCCCAAAGATACAAATGTAGGGATGTGAAGGGGTACACGCACCCTGATGTTTATAGCAGCAATGTCCACAACAGCCAACCTGTGGAAAGAGCCAAGATGTCCATCAACAGATAAATGGATAAAGAAGTGGTATATATATATACAATGGAATATTATGCAGCCATCAAAAGGAATGAAATCTTGCCATTTGCAATGACGTGGATGGAAATGGAAAGTGTTATGCTGAGTGAAATAAGTCAATCAGAGAAAGACATGTACCATATGACCTCACTGATATGAGGAATTCTCAATGTCAGGAAACAAACTGAGGGTTGCTGGAGTGGTGGGGGGTGGAAGGGATGGGGTGGCTGGGTGATAGATATTGGGGAGGGTATGTGCTATGGTGAGTGCTGTGAATTGTGCAAGACTGTTGAATCATAGATCTGTACCTCTGAAACAAATAATACATTATATCTTAAAAAAAAAAAAGAAGAAGAAGAAGAAGAAGAAGAAGAAGATAGCAGGAGGGGAAGAATGAATGGGGGGAAATGGGAGGGGGAGATGAACCATGAGAGACTATGGACTCCGAAAAACAAACTGAGGCCTAGAAACCTCACCAAAGCAAGGGAAACAAGGGCAAAAATGAACTATTGGGACCTCATCAAGATAAAAAGCTTTTGCACAACAAAAGAAACAGTCAACAAAACCAAAAGACAACTGACAGAATGGGAGAAGATATTTGCAGATGACATATCAGATAAAGGGCTAGTATCCAAAATGTATAAAGAACTTCTTAAACTCAACACCCAAAGAACAAATGATCCAATCAAGAAATGGGCAGAAGACATGAACAGACCTTTTCCCAAAGAAGACATACAAATGGCCAACAGACACATGTTTGTTTGTTTTTAAATAAGAACTTTAGAGTGAATGAAAACAATATCCTAATAGTACTCAGCTCTATCTTCACCCTGATTGTATTTTTAATTCAGGATCATATGTATGGACTTCAATGTTAACAAGCTCAAATGGCATATAGGAAACATGCAAATCCTCTTTAAAAGAAAAAAAAAATGTGATCCATGATTTATTTTTACTGCATGTAACATTTACTAGAGAACAATTAGAATACATGAATTTCAAAAGATACAATGGGAAGGAGCACGTGGGTGGCTCAGTCAGTTGAGTGACTGCCTTTGGCTCAAGTCATGATTCTGGAGACCCAGGTTCGAGCTCATCAGTTGCACTACTGGGTATTTACCCCAAAGATACAAATGTAGGGATCCGAAGGGGTACATGCACCCCGATGTTTATAGCAGCAATGTCCACAATAGTCAAACTATGGAAAGAGTCAAGCTGTCCATCAACAGATGAATGGATAAAGAAAATGTGGTATACACACACACGCACACACAAACACACAGACACACAATGGAATATTATGCAGCCATCAAAAGGAATGAAATCTTTCCATTTGCAATGATGTGGATGGAACTGGAGGGTATTATGCTGAGCGAAATAAGTCAATCAGAGAAAGACATGTATCATATGATCTCACTGATATGAGGAATTCTTAATCTCAGGAACAAACTGAGGGTTGCTGGAGTGGTGGGGGTTAGGAGAGATGGGGTGGCTCGGTGATAGACATTGGGGAAGGTATGTGCTATGGTGAGTGCTGTGAATTGTGTAAGACTGATGAATCATAGACTTGTACCTCTGAAACAAATAATACATTATATGTTAAAAAAAGAAGAAGAAGATAGTAGGAAGGGAAAAATGAAGGGGGGAAAATCAGAGGGGGAGACGAACCATGAAAGACTATGGACTCTGAGAAACAAACTGAGGGTTCTAGAGGGGACTGGGATGGGGGGATGGGTTAGCCTGGTGATGGGTATTAAAGACGGCACGTACTGAATGGAGCACTGGGTGTTATACTCAAACAATGAATCATGGAACACTACATCAAAAACTAATGATGTAATGTATGGTGATTAACATAACATAATAAGAAAAACAAAAAAAAAGTAATTGAAGAGTAGAAGGTATGAATCACACTATAGAAATAAAATGTAAAATAATTTTTGTCTCTATATTTCTGTTTTCCATCATATATAGGATTGTACCTGATTCATGCATTAACAGTGTAGACATGTGTTAGTAATAAAATTCATATGCATATGTTCTCTATGACAAATGTAATTTAAACAATTATATTCCTTTTTGTTTAGCTAAACCTGAAATCGTATTTGGCTACTTAAAATATCCCCATATCTATGAATCATATTCTAATTAAAAAATTATTTTAAAACTCTTTTTAAAAACTCACTATGTAAAACAAAATACCTTAAGCTTATTAAGAAATAGCATTTAATGAAATTTATCACTTAATTGATATAAATATGAGAAGGAATAATAGTGAATTAGTCTTCAGCTATTATCAACTTAAACTCCTAACAATCTACATACAATTATAATACAGTAGATAGGTATTTAGCATTCATATCCTTAGTTTATTCATTTTGATCATTGTAGTGTATGTGCAACCATGTGCAAGCAGTTTGGTTATGAGTCTAAATGAAAGAAAGCTATGAAATGTGAACAAGTCTATCAACTTCAAGTTTCTTATTACAGAATAGAGCTTGTTCCAGACATTGAAACAATTCAAAAGTTAGCAAGATGACAAAAACACAGTTAAAACTCCGCTTTTTAGTTAACCTCTTGAAATGATTTACTATCAACTATTTTACCAAAAATAACAAAAATATATTTTTTCTCATTACTTGATTTTTTTCTCAAGGTTTGCTATTCTTCTATATTTAAGTAATTCAGTTCAATATTAGCCCTAAGTAACCTAAAAACAGACATTACATCTGGCTATTTAATATCTCAATCAGCATTTCTCAATCAGCATTACAATCACTAACAATGTGTCAAAATTAGAGACAAATTTTAAAAGGCTATGTTCTAATGTGAGATAACACATAATTTCTAACTAGATTCCTCCCTAATGAAACACATACATTTCTACATACCTGTTACTTCAAATGTACCATATGCCTCATCTTTTGGTTGTCTTGATTTAGTATCAAGAATTTTCTATTTTAGAGGTGCTTGGGTGGCTCAGTTGGTTAAGCATCTGCCTTCAGCTCAGGTCATGATACCAGGGTCCTAGATTCCAGCTCTGTGTGTGGTTCCCTTGCTCAGCGGAGAGTCTTCTTCTCCCTCTTCCTCTGCCCCCTCACGTGCTTTTGTGCTCATGTTCTCTCTCTCTCTCTCTCAAATAAATAAATAAATAAACAAATAAAATCTTTAAAAAAAAGAATTTTCTAATTTAAAAGTTCCACATATTTATATAGCAAAGACTAATTATGGCCTGTTCCCTCCTTTTTCAGGAGGCATTCAGGATATTTAAAGGTAATATGTTTGGGGCGCCTGGGTGGCTCAGTTGGTTAAGCGACTGCCTTCGGCTCAGGTCATGATCCCGGAGTCCCTGGATCGAGTCCCTGGATCGAGTCCCTGGATCGAGTCCTGCATCAGGCTCCCTGCTCGGCAGGGAGCCTGCTTCTCCCTCTGACCCTCCCCCCTCTCATGTGCTCTCTCTCTCTCATTCTCTCTGTCTCAAATAAATAAATAAAATATTTTTTTTAAAAAAAAAGGTAATATGTTTGTTTTGTTTTTTCAAAATTCAATATACCAAAGTTTAGCCAAGATAAAAATATGCACACACACACATGCACACACACACACTCTACTAGAGCTTTTCCACTGTATCCTCTAAAACAAGTTTCTAAGTCAGCAAAATCCCCTATATCCTCAAATTCTTCTGTATATTTCTTTAACCTCTTAACTCAAACCGACATATAGTACTCCCACAAAAGTTGTTTCCTATTTCCTATCAAGTGGTAGCTCATTTCCTCTCACACCTAGGAATAGCCCTGGATCTGGGAGTTGGTTAGTACTTCTGTTCCCTTTATTATACTCCAGACCATTTCTCTCTATCCTCTATTAATATACAAAATAAAACAAAACTACAACAAAAAATAGTTTATAAGCTCAAGCCATGAGCTAGAGTTCCCAGAACTATTGCCTTGATTCCTAGAATATTTAGCTTTTGACCCATTCCATTTTTCCCAGTCTGTCTATATTTATCATATTTCTTAGTCACTTCAACATACCCAGACTTGATCCAGTCTCTCACTTCTTTGACTCATTCAATGATTTTGATCTCCCCACTTTAGCAAGATATTCTCCCCACTTTAGCAAGACAGTACTCATAATTACACTTCTAACATAACCCAGTTTTTATTTAAATTCCAGTTAATTAACATACAGTATAATAATAGTTTCAGGCATATAGTATAGTGATTCAACACTTCTAGACATCACCCCACGCTCATCATCAATGTACTCCTTAATCCCCATCACCTATTCAACCCATCCCCTCATCAACCTCCCTTCTGGTGACCATCAGTGTCAACATAATCTCATTTTTAAGTTTCCAACTCACTGATTACCAGTCCCTATTTTTCTAGCTTGTTCTGTGATGGCCAGATTCCAACAAGTTTTCCAGCTAACTGGCATTTGAGATTCATTGATCTTTTCCTTACCACTCTCACCTCCTTCCTTATCCAGTTTAGATCCATGGTCCATTGTGATAATTAGGATAATCACTTCCGTTCATGCTTCTCACCCTTTGCTTTTCTGTCTCTTCTCTGTACTCAACAGACAAAACCTCAGGCCTAGTTAAACCCAACACTTTCTACTTCACAGTTGTGCTTTTTCAGTTGAAGATTGAAGAAAAACTCACAACTTATTCAACTGGCCTCAATTAAATCAATCATTCCTAACTTTAGGTGAACCCTGAATGCTATCTGTCAATCTTACTGCTTTCCCATAGTCCAATAACTTTCTCATATTAGAGAGAAATTAGAATCCTATGCCAAAATTTCCAATCTTACCTCAAACCTTGATGTAGCTTCCACCCTCCACATTCTCAGCTGGTGACTTGAGTTCCTGTTTCTAACAGAAAATAGACACAATCTAGAGAATGTCCAAATGATCCTAACATTTTACTGACCTAACTGCATTCATACTGGGCCTTCCTTCCCATTGCTATAAATAAACTGTCTTACTGTTGTCTAAAGCCACTTTTAAAATGGAAAATATATCTTCTCATTTACTCATGTTTACTATTCTATCCTCCTTCTCTCCTACATTATTAATTTTTCCTTTCCCATTGATCATTCCCATAAGAATACAAAGATAGGGAAAAAGGACATAGGTCAAATCATGGAGACAATGTATTGTATAATATGTTTTTAAGACTAACTGGAATGTAATTTGCATGAGGAAGACTATCAAGAAAACAGAATTCGTATTATGAAGCAGTTGGTAAGTTTTTGTTGGTCAGACAATTGTACTTAATTTGTTTCATTCCTTCTTTTTCCTCACATATTTCCTTCCCCAAAATGAATTATTTGACTACTGCTTAGAGATACAGTTGTAGTTCAGCCTTTGTTTTAATACACAATGGATAATTTGCATTTACAGACATCTTTTTATTCTTTCAGAAACTACAATTAATTCATTATTAATGTCCATAGTTTATAAATATTATGTCAAAGAATTTAAACAAATGTTTTATCTAAGATTTAATCAATATATTTAAAGTATAATTTATATCTCATTCTACTTAATGCCACATAGTAGATGATTGGCTACTACAACAAAAAACTGCCAGAAAAATTAATTTTGAACCAGAGATAAATTGAAGGGCTAGACTTATGTTTTTTCAATAGAATTCATACTATTTTATGCGTAAGCATCACATTATGGGAGCAACTGTGGAAATTTGAATTAAGATTACATATTTAATAATAGTAAGTTTAATGAAAGTTAAATTTCCTGGAGTGTCATATTTTATTATACTTATGTGGGAGAATTCCTTTGTTCCTAGGAGAACAAACTCTGAAACAGTTCAGAAAAAAAGAGGTATTTGAATCAATTATGGTAAAATGTTAGTAACATATAGGGTGTTTATTGAATTATTCTTACAGAGTTGATATAAATTTGGAAATTTTAAAAATAAAAATTGAGAGAAGTAAAATAAAACTAAAGAACTAAAAGAATTATGGGATTTCATTTTAGTGTATTTCTTTAATAAAAAAGATTTCATATATACCTGCAGGAAGGCAATATCAGGTCTATTCAAATGGTTTTTGTGTGTATGTTCAAGAAAACCTTAGTAATCTCCTGTCATTGGTGTAACATAATGCCATTGCACATTTTCCCTATATTTATTTCAGGACTAGAATTAGATTGTAAGTAGGTTTTCACATCAATCATTATTGTCTATCTCTTTGAATATAGACATTTCTTTCCTCTAGCCACCTCCTAGAGATGTTTGGCTGACTTACTCAGAACACATTTTCCAAGACTTTATTGCCTGCTTCCTAAATCTGGTGTGCGTGTATGGGAAATTTCATTTCTGCCTATGTGACTAGGTTGTGTTTATTACGTTTTATTACTGAAATTATTTGTTTTAAAGCTAATAAAAATGAGGAAAAAAATGTTATTTCTTATAAAAACTTTGCTTATGATATTTTTAAAAACATCCTTAAGTATATTTAGATTTGAATTTTGAAACTTAAATATTACTCTAGGAAGTTATTATTGTCAAAAACAACAATATTCTCCTCCTTTTAGGAGAAGTGGAGAGCACTTAAGATTTGTATATAGGAGCATTATATCAATGGAATTATCCAGGTTAGCTCAATGTCCAATTTTTGACAGGTTTATTGAGATAAATTCACATGCCATTTAAACTATACAATTCAGTGACTTTCAGTACAGTCCAGAGTTGTGCAACCACTGACACAATCTTAATTTTAGAATATTGTCATCATCCTAAAAAGCAGTGTGTATACCCAGTAACACTACCTCCCTATTCCTGTTCCTCGCCCTCCAAACTCCCTCTACACCCCTAGGCAACCACCAATCACTTTCACTTAGCATAAAATTTCAAGGTAGCATGTTTCAATACTTCATTCCTTTTTATTGCTGAAAAATATTGCATTGTATTTATTCATGTATCAGTTGATGGACATTTGGGTTATTTCCACTTTGGGGCTATTGTGAATAGTTTGACTATGAACATTTGTGTACAAGATGTTATGTGAACATATATCTTCATTTCTTCTGGGAATGGACTTCCTGTTTCATATGACATCTCTGACATTTGGAGGAATAAACTCTTCTCACAGATACAATATATTATTACAAGAACGATCATATAAACTACAATTATATAATTAATAAATTAATTATTTAAAAGGGGGTGTCCTTGAGTACAGGGATTTGGACTTACTCAGATTTATTCCCATCAACACTTTTGTTCATTAGTCATAACTGCGATTATAACCTTAAAATATTTTTTGGCT
This sequence comes from Mirounga leonina, assembly GCF_011800145.1. Lineage (NCBI taxonomy): Eukaryota > Metazoa > Chordata > Mammalia > Carnivora > Phocidae > Mirounga > Mirounga leonina. The sequence goes on along the minus strand of NW_023270232.1, from coordinate 867,698 downwards.
TGGGGCGTCTGGCTGGCTCAGTCGTTAAGCATCTGCCCTCGGCTCAGGTCATGACCCCAGGGCTCTGGGATCGAGTCCTGCATCGGGCTCCCTGTTCTGCAGGAAGCCTGCTTCTCCCTTTCTCACTGCCCCCTGCTTGTGTTCCCTCTCTCGCTGTGTCCCTCTCTGTCAAATAAATAAATAAAATGTTTAAAAAATATATTTTTTGGCTCAAACCAACTTATTGCTCACAATTTTCATTCTTTTATGTTTTTTTTGAGGGGGGGGTCAATATTTCCTTCCAATTATTGACTTCTAAGAAACACCTCAGAGTCTTACACTATTTATAACCAAGAAACTAATTGGTTAGAATTTGTAAATTATTATTTTAAAAACATCAAGCAGTCAATTTGACATATTTTTCAGGCATTAGATAAATTTTGACTGAATTATAGACACAGATAAATTAAGAGTGTTTGTATTATTAAGGACATTAGAAAGAGCTTTGCTCTCAAATTGGCTTTTTTTGTGCATGGAAAACACACTAGCCTTCCTTTAGCCTTGAGGGCTACACGTGTTTTTTAATAATCATAAGGAGATTAATTTTCTATGTTACACTCTTACGCACTATCCCTTTTAAATTATGTCTTATGTGATGTATTCAAATGAAATGTGATCAAATAGAAGCCTTGAAATTAAGAATTTTAAGTATCTCCTTCTCCTTCCCAAGTAACAAACTGGTTACAAGTGCAAGTCTCTGTATTAATTTGCAAATGAACAAGGACTTTGGAGTTATTTCTACACTAGTCCCAGGCTGCTGTTGTATTAATTATTAGATAGATTAACTACCCACTGAGCTGGCACTTCTCATTAAACAACTGCTAAAACATGAGGGATGAACAATGCCTTGTGCTTTAGCTTCAGATGCATGCACCCTGAGGCTATTTAATATGCCTTAATAAGCTACTGTTTTCTATGCAGATAAATTTCACTTAGCTGGAGAGTGTTCTGAAACACCGTAGGTCAGGAATTGTCAGTGTCTGTCCTCAACTTTCAAATAAAAAAAATATCAAATATTCATACCTGCTTAACTTTCTATATTCATATTAATATATTTTAATTAAATTTAAGCAGTAAAGAATATAAATACACCATGATATCAAAAACCAGTGGAGGGGTGCCTGCCCTCCACCAAGAGCATGTGACTCTTGATCTCTGGGTTGTGAGTTTGAGCCCCATATTGGGTATAGAGATTACTTTAAAACAAACAAAAAAAGATACCTGGTGAAGGTTAAATGACATCATAAAGGTGGGTCCCTGATCTGATAGGATAAGTGTCCTTATAAGAAGCAACACTAGAGTCCCATCCTTCTCTCTCTCTCTTGCTTTCTTTCTCTACATGCATGTACTGCAAAAAGACCATGTGAAGATATAGCAAGAAAGAAGCTGCCTGCAAGCCAGAAAGAGAGCTCTTATCAGAAATTAAATCAACTGGAACCTTAATCTTGGACTTCTTGCCTTCAGAACTGGGATAAAATAAGTATTTTGTTATTTCAGTCCAAGGAAACTAACACACAATCCAAGATGCAGAACCTCCATAGAATCAGCATGAGATAATCAGAAAAGGTGTGATCTAAACAACGTACAGTTTTCCTTTAAAGCACTGACCCTTTCCTTGACCTTCAGAGTTATATAAGTAAAATTCTGCTGAATAGACACAGTTCAACTCCCATAGGAGCTTTGATCTTGTCATATCTAATTCTGAACTTATTTCCCTTTCCCCCAAATCAGCCCCTTTCTCATTTATTTTTTATCAGAATTCATGGAATTATTATGGTCCCAATAATCTTGACTCTTCCTTGTCCTATCGTCTTCATTCATTCAATTAGACAATTTTATCAGCTAAATATGTCTTAAATCTGCCTCCCCTCCCATGATGAGCACTTTACAATCACTCCCTAAACTATCCAGGTAGGCCACATTTTAAAATAATAATAATATAATATATATTAATATTATATATAATATATATGTGTGTATATATATACACACACACAGACACTAAATATTGGATACTCACAAAAGAAGTTGTGTAATGTATAGCTTGGCCTTACATTCTACTTACTCTTCCAATTAATTTGTATGTATTCACAAACAAAGAAATGCCTACATAATGAAAAGGGAAAGGAAGAAAAACAAAGACGTGCTTCCCTGGCAGAGATACCTGGATGCTGACCATTACCTACCACTTACACAGTCTTCTGTAAATTCATGAATGAAATAGATTTACCTGCACATATGTTTGTGATAATTCTCACCACTGTCAGCATATAATCATTTTAATGACCTCTATTATGTAGATAATTGGTTTGTATCACTAACTACACTCCTGCAGTTCTATTCTCCCTGTTGTAATATAGTGGTTGGAAAAAGTTATGATGACATCTTATGCCTATGGGTTTATTTTATTTTTCTTTCATGCAAAACTGGTTGATAATTGCGACATTTCAACCAAGGACTTATTATTATCTCATTAGCACTAAGTCTCTAAATAATTAAACAAACAAGTATTAAATTCCCCAGAGGGTCACCAGCTCTATTTATATTCTAAACTTTATGAGATTCACAGATAATTGTAGATGGTTCTAAATCAATATATTTCACATGCAAAACATATATGTTAGCATATTTTAACGTTCTATCCATCTATGGAACAGTTGCTTGACACAAACTATCCAAACTCAAAAAAGAAGTAGATAATATGAATAGGCCTATATCCATCAAAAAATTGAGTCAATAATTAATAACCTTCAGAAGAAATAATATGAATTTTTCAAAATTTCTTCCAGAGAATTCAAGCAAAGGGAATACTTCATAACTAATTCTATGAGGTCAGCATTACCTTATTACCAAAACCAGATAAAGATGCTAAATAAAATGATAGATCAATATCTCTCATAAAAATAAAGGTAAATATCTTCAAGTGTTAGTAAATAAAGCACAACAATGTATAAAAATAAATATTCACTGTGGCCACTTGAGATCTATTCCAGCTATGTAAGGCTGGTACAACATTTGAAAATCAACTAATGTAACCCTCCAGACCACTAGGCAAAAAAAGAAAAATCATATGATCTTATCAATTGGTACAGATAATTTTTTTTTTATTAATCCAACCCCTGTTCATGATAAGACACACAGCAAACACGTAATAGTGGAAAAACTTACTCAACTTGATAAAGTTATCTACAAAATCTACAAAAAACCCTGTGGCTACTCTCATACTCAATGTTGAAGAACTAGATGCTTTCTTCCTGAAATAGAGAGCAAATCATGGATGTCCCCTTCCATCACTCTTATTCAACATTGTAATGAAAAAGTCCTAGCTATTGCATTAAGGCAATAAAAAGAAATAAAGATGCACAGGTTGGGAGGGAAGAAATAAAACTGTCTTTGTTTGCAGATGACATGATTATTTGTGTGGAAAATCCCAAAGAATTCACAGTAGTTTTCAGAATATGAGGTTAATATACAAAAGTGAAATGCTTTCCTGCATAGCAGCAATGAACAATTGGCATTTGGAATTAAAAGTACAATACCATTTATTATAGTGCCATAGAATGAAGGAAGGCAGTCTGAAAAGGCTATATGATTTCAATTATACAACAATCTGGAAAAAGACAAAACTATGAAGATAGTAAAAGAGACAGTGGTTGCCAGAGTAGTGGGAAAGTTGAATAGATGTGTCACAGGAACTTGGGGGGGCATGAAACTAATCTTTATGACAGTGAAATGGTGCATACATAGCATTCTACTTTTGGCAAGGCTTATAGAATTTTACAGCACAAAGAATCAACCTTAATGTATAAAAATTAAAAAAAAAAAAGATTTAGGAGTTTGAGGAATTCCAGGAAGGAACACAGACCATAACAAGACAATCTGACTATATAACAAAAGCATGAAATATCTTCAGTGATGGAGGTGGGGATAAAAGGTGCTGACCAAGTAATTTCCATAATAGTGGAATCTTTAAAGGTAAAGACACTGCACATAAACTTTGTAAAGTTGATAAAGTTTATTTTTTCCTATGGAAGTATGAGTTTAACAATTTTGATACCACTCTACATGTATACTGGAATTATACAATTAAGTAAATAGATAATGGGTGGTGGGCGCTTGTTAGCAAGGTAGTTTCCATAAACAAGGGAAGGAATCTAGCATGATCCATGTGGTAATGGATTAAAATTGATGACATAAATATAAACTTCTATTTAGCTTAATGTAGGTAAAGATGCTTCATATAGAAATATCTATACATATGTTAGTATACACAAATAATTTAAATTGTTACTCTACTCTCAAGGAAGAGTAGCATAGCTCCCTAAAACTTAAATGTGAGCTGTGAATAATTACTTCCTTCCAAAGAGCATAGGAAAGGGGAAAAAAGAGTCTCTTTAAAGTGTAGAAATCTGACAAAAGTACACCATCCAGATGATCAAGGTCAATATCAACAGTAATATTTCATGTCAATAGTAGGTATGCTTGATATAAAGTAATGAAAATGACACCTTAGCTCTGTGGTCTTGCTCCTGAAACTCTATAATCCCAATCTAATCATAAGGAAACATCAGACCAATTTCAATAGAGAGCCATCCTTCAAAATGAGTGACCAGAATACCACACAAATATCAAGATCACAAAAAAAACAAAGGACGTTCATGTCATGAACATCGGTCACCCAAGAGGAGCTGAAGGAGACCTAACAACTGAATACAATGTGCTATCCTGGATAGAATCCTGGAAAAGAAGATATTATGTGGAAATTAAATAAATTTGAATAAACAAAAGATTTTAGTTTTTTTAAAAAGTTAATGGTACTACATATTACTAATTGTTTGAATAAAATGTGATTCTGACACCCAATATTCAGCCTCAAAATGTACGTTTTCTATAGTCATCATCATTAAATATATTTACCTGACTATAAAAAGGTAATGATGAAGAGATAAAGTTTTAGCCTTCAGTGAACTCATATTAGTATTTTTGCCATTAAATATATACATATTTTTATTGACACACATATAAGAATTACAGATCATGAAAGTTACCCTTTATTGAGCATCTACTTTGAATCATATATACATATATGCACATAAACACACCATATACATCAAGTCTTTTATATATATGTGTGTGTGTGTGCGTGGAGAAAGAGATTAAGATAGTATCTGAATTTATAACAGCCTTAATGCAGTAGGCATTATTATTTCTATGTCCTAGAGAGATTATGGAATTACCCAAGATTATTTCTAGTGTTTGCTAAAGCCTAGACTTGCACCCAGACGTGGTTATTTCCAAAATATAATCTTAATTCTAGAGTTCATAAATAAAATATCAACATATTTTCTAGAGCTTCTATCAGCTTGTTGAACTTGATAGTTTCAAGCGCATTACTGAATAAATGTTCAAAATAAGGTAAATTTAATAATATAATAATTTCCCTGAACACATTACCTAACTCTGTTGTCTAGAGTTTTTCTAGTTGTCTAAAACAAACAAACAAACAAACAAACCTACTGATCATGCAAAACTTAGTTTCTTAGATTTATTGCAGTAAGGGAGAAAACCACCTTGACAGAGTCTTAGGTAGTGCCTCAATGTGGAGATATAAAGAAAGGATTTATAGAATTTTAGGATATGGGTGAAGGGATTTTAAGGCAGATTTTATAAGGTAGTAAATTGGTTGGGATTGGAAGGAGTTTATGACAATAATAGCTTTGAATTTGTAGGCAGGGAAAGTCAAAGGTCTTTGCAAGTCCTTATTAGCAAGTTTTAATCTTGAAAAGTAATATATTTAGCTTACTTGCAGTTTTATCTTTCAGGGCAGGTATTTCCTAGAGCAAGCAGCTGGGTTATTATGTGAATTGAACATAGTTTAATATAGGGACAAGGAAGTACACAGTGATAGGAATTATGATGGTTCTCTATCTTTCCATAGTTATAACCATTCTCTTTCCTTTTCAACTGCAAGAGAAAAAAACAAAACAAAATAACATGTCTGAGGAAATAGTTTTTTTGGACATATACATGGGGTAAATTCATGAATTATAGGAAGGATTAAAAGGTGAATTTTTTACCTAACATTTTATTATGAAAATTTTAAAATATACAGACAAAATTTTAAAAATTTGCAATGAAGATCTATATACCTGCTGTGCATATTTCATAATTAACATTTTACTATACTTGCTTCTAGCCACATGTCCATATAGCCACTATCTATCCATCATTCCATTTTATATTTTGTTCCATTTTTTATTCTTTTTAAAATAAGTTGTAAACATAAAGATGACACTGAAAAATTTTTTTAAGTTTACCTTGTCAGAATAGAAAATTTAACTAGAAATATACAATAAGAATTCTGTTTAGCAATCTAGGGATCAAAAAAAAAAAAAAGAATCACAGGGTCATACAAAAAAAGGCATGGGTGGAAAGCAAAAAACAAATCCTAGAACTGAGATGAGGAAATCAACAAGAGGTTTTCCAACAGTCCCTAATGTACACAATGCAAGAATCTGTCTTGGCCAAGATGACAAAAATATGTATGTACACACCAGAAATCTTTCAGAAAGAAGTTTGTGAACATTAATAAAAATAAACACTGTAATTGTGCTAGAATGTTTTAATAGCTATCATCCTTTGAAACAAAATGTGTGCAAGAACTTCTAAAACTACTTCCCCTATAATCTTCCCAGAAACCTTTATAAATATGGATTGTTATCCATATTTTGTATAGAAGAAAACTGATATTTAAAATATTTAACCACATCCTCAAGGTACCAGAACTAGAAGAGATCAAGTTGAGAATAAAGCCCAAATCACTGGTCTGTTTTAGACATGTACTGTAGCTTCTTCCTTTCCTAACCAAGAAAGAAGAGTTGGGCAAAATACAAACTATAGTTTAAAAATCCATAATATGTATAGATTTCTTCAGAAATTTATTTTTTAAAACCACCCTTTCTCCCCCACACTGAACCAAAGGTTGCTTATGTTTATATTCAATTTGTAATTTCTATTTATATCTTCCTGCTTCTGTTTTTCTTCTGAAAATAAATTTTACTCCATTATTTCTTACAGTGTAGAGTTTATTCTCTCTCTTACCTAAATGTCAATGGTTTCCTAGGTTACAGTTAATTCTGTTTAAGTACCACAACACTGTAATTAAAACTTCAATTATCTATATTTGCAGCCTCATCGGTTCAGTTAGATAATGTGGTCTATACTAAATGACAAACGTCTATGTTCATATGACCTATATAGTCAGAACTAGTAGCATGACCTTGTAGTTTCAGATATGTATGGGACAGGTGGCATTTTTAGGGATATTCTAAATTGATTGTTTTGCTTCTGAAATCTCCAGTTAGAATGCTATCCTAAGTCAATTAAAATTTACAGTAGGAATGAAAACTTTAAAATTATGGCAAAAAATTCTCCAGAAAGCCTTTTTCAAATAGTTACTTTTGTAGTGTAAATTGTAGAGTTAGGATAAATGAGTATGCAACTAAATAGTGTCTTTACCACAATGCTTTAAAATTCCATGTCTTCTGTTTTAATTTATTAATACAACACATCCTCATTAGGAACCACTAAGCATTAGGCATAATGTCATGTGCCCAGCTTACAGTTGTAGCCAAGATGGACAAGGTCTGTGTCATAATGGCACTTGCCTTACTGGGAAGGAAGCCAAGTAAAAGCAAATATAAACATATTAGAGACTATACAGAATTCTCCAATGGAAAACGAAGAAAGAAAAACAGGACACTGGCATTGAGACTAGTAGGAAGAACTTTAGATTGGATGGTTGTGATTGGCCTCACAATGGTGATATTTAAATTAAGGTCTGATAAGTAATAAGGAGTCATTAATCAAAACTTGGGAAGGGAAAGGACTGTAATATTTACTAGGAACTATAGAAAATTTGTAGAACAGGTAGTAACAGATGTAGGGGTAAAATTTATGAGAAATGATGCATTTAGAAAGATGAGCAGGAACCATATGATCTAGGCATGGTGGGCAACATTGTTTAATGTTTTTAAACAATTAAAGTGCAGTGTGGAGCTATATCCATGCTTTACATGATCTTTGCACACACACACAGAATTCATGTAATCCTAAAATCTTTTCCTGACTCACAATTATCATTTATGAATTAGTTAATTGTTTTTTTCTGTTGAGGTCATAGAAATATTGAAAGGAGACAGAGAGATGAGGAAAAATGTGACCAAGAAGAGTGGTGGCTGGAAAATAAAATTTCCCTACTTTGAAATTCTATCGCTGGAGAGGAGAGCTAATAATATTCTGATTATATAAAAACACCCTGAGCACATCTGCCATGGCTACAAACAGAAGAGAAAATTTACATTTAAACGTAAGTATAAGTTGCAATCATGCAATACCACAGGGCAACAAGCCACTGGGTGATGAACACGTTAAGACTCTTGTGCCAATGCTCTGTCTCTGTCCAATTTTTCCACGGGAAAGATTTCCTCTGAGAATTCTCCTAAGTCAGTGGTGGTGAATGGTGTAGCTGGTTCCTAACCCCTTTTCTGTTTTTCTCTCCCCTAAGGAGGTGGAATAGAATGGTGGAAGAGAATGGCATTGGGAAACATAAAATAAAATCCCTAGCTTGATAGTTACTCTTGGTTTTTGTTTTTAATTCCATTTTTTTAAACTTTTTGAGACTTAAAGCATACATTTTGCTAAGTTGTTTTGAAAATGACTTGAAATTATTAGCATTCCATAACTATTATTTACCTCACCTCTTCTTTTACTCTTGTAAGAGACTCCTAAGAGGTTTTGAGATTGTGTGAAGGGGGAAGGAAGGAAGGAAGGAAGGAAGGAAGGAAGGAAGGAAGGAAGGAAGGAAGGAAGGAAGGAAGGAAGGAAGGAAAGGAAGGGAGGGAGGGAAGGATGCCTATTGTATCATCACAGGATAGAAGTATAACTTCAAGTGATCTACCAAATAAGAACCTTAGAAATTTCTGAAAGTAAATAAACTGCTAACTAAAAAGAAAATATTCGTTATGGACATATATCCTCTAAAGATTAATACTTTAATCTTTTAAAAGTGTTTTTTTATTATGTTATGTTAGTTTTAAGGAAACTGACTCTGACACTCTACAGGTTGAAGACAAACCCAACTAGACCTTTGTTCAATTTCTGACATCAGTTTAATAAAGCTAGTGGGAAAAAAATCATAGGACTTTGAGCAGCACCAATGGATTAACACATGAATCTTACATAGAATTACTAAAGTTAAGGAAAGCATGTAGTGTTTAGTATAACCTAAATGAAAAGTCAAAAACCCACTTTAGAAGACTGGCCTTGATGTATTTTATTACCTAAGAATATTATAGTAAAATTTTGGTTAAGCATATTTTATATAGTAGTTATTAATTTATTATAGTAGTTAACTTTAAGTTTTTTTATAGTAGTTAAGAGTTCTAGCTCTTGAATATAAAAGCTGTGGAGTTAGAATTCTGGTTTCATTACTTCCTAAATGTGACTTTGCACAATTTACTTGACTCTCTGACTCAGCTTTATTATCTGCAAAACTGAATTATTTTGACAACAAATGAGTGTGTGTCACTCAATATTAGTAGTAATTGTTAATTATCAAAAGGTCAAAATACTAGAAATATATACATATATGTATGTATATATAACTTGGGAATGATATAATAATAGCAAAAATACTTTGAAAATCTATGATATGATATGTAATTATACATTATTTTCCTTTTCTGGATGTAAAGCATTTCCAAATAAATAATATTTGAAATGTATAAGAAAAAATGAATTTTGCCTTCTCACTAAAGGTCAGAGAAGAAAAGCTCTGCTTATTTAAAATCAAAGAGCCTGTTAAGTTGGTGGCCAGATATAAGATAAATGATAAAAAAAGAAAATCCATTAATTGTCTCCATTTCAGCAGCAAGCAGTTACAGAATGTAATTGTTAAAATTTTACTTTATCCAAAATAAAAGTATAGTTATTAGTAAAAATACAATTAAAATGTAATATTAGTAAAAAAATCTAATAACACCTAAAGGAAAACATTGTACAAATTTATCAGAACTAAAGTTGCCAATAATTTAATATTGTAAAGATGTCAGTTTCCTTTAAATTAATCTACGAATTTTTCATTTTCTCAATCAACATAATGTAAATATTTTTAAATAAAACTTGAAAATTACATGTTAATTAATATGAAAAAAAATTGAAAAGAGGGATGCCTGAGTGGCTCAGTCAGTTGGGCATCTGCTTTGGCTCAGATCATGATCCCGGAGTCCCGGGATTGAGCCCCACATCTGGCTCCCTGCTCAGCGGAGAGCCTGCTTCTCCCTCGGCCCCTCACCCTACTTGTGCTCTCTCTTTCTCTCAAATAAATAAATAAATAAATCTTTAAAAAAATTGAAAATAATCCAAGAATACTCTGACAAAAGACAAGAAAAAAAGTTTTGCCCCATCAGTTGTTAATATCAATTATAAATCCACTGAATTTATAAGACCATAGTTTTGCACATAATTAGTGAATATTCTTGTCTTTCTGTAATGTTTTCTAGGGACATTGCTGTGATCTATCTTTTAGTTTATTAATTCTGTCTTTAGCTGAGTCTAATCTCTACTTAATACATTTTTTTTTTTTTAATTTCAACAAACATTTCTACTTTCAAGAAGCCTCATGCAGTTGCATATTAAATTTCTTTTCAGGGGCGTCTGGGTGGCTCAGTGGTTAAGCATCTGCCTTCGGCTCAGGTCATGATCCCGGGGTCCTGGGATCCAGCCCCTCATTGGGCTCCCTGCTCAGCGGGGAGTCTGCTTCTCCCTCTCCCTCTGCCCCTGCTCCCCCTGCTTGTGCTCTCTGTCAAATAAATAAATAAAATCTTTAAAATATATATATTTTCATTAATTATATTTTATCATTATTTGCTCATCTATGAGATGACAAAAAAATTCTTTACACATTTTTAACATGGTTGTTTAATAATCTGTCTCTGATCATTCACACATGCATAGTACTTTGGGATCTAAATCTATAGTTTTCATTTCTATAAAAGTCTAACAGAAGGCAGCTTACCATCAATTCTGCCTGGCGATCTTTGATATGGAAGAGTTATTTTATCTGAATCTGTAGAATTCTCAGTAAAGACACTCAGAAATGAACAATTTCCTAATATTTCTGATAGAATACACGATAGCTTCCACCAAACTGGAACCATGTTAGTCTCATCCAAGGTCTGTGCTTATGTTTGTGTCTCAAGTATAGCTCTCTAAACTCATTGCAGGACCAATGCAACATATACCAATTGCAATGCTGTAATTGCCATCACCCGTAAGACCACACTGTCCCTCTCTGTGCTCTTTTATTTGTATGTGCGCAATAACAGCAATATCTCGGCAAGAATGCCCAATCATATCAATTCGTTCTAATCAGCTTCCCTCACCTTATATAATTCTTCCCAGTGTTGGAAGCAGATATCTAGTTTGATCCTCTCCTTTTCCAAGAAAAATAGGACTCAAATATATGTTCATTCTTTGTGGATTTTTGTCTCTTTAGGTTTTATCTTTAAGTTTATTTTTAATTTTTTATTAATATTTGTAACTATCCCTCAATTTTTATTGTTGTCAGAGATTAATTCACATAGAATTTATTTTTTTAGAACACCCAGATTTTTTTCTTTGTGATCCTATATGGAATTATTTTTTTAAATAGCCTATGTTATTTAAAAATGTATATGTGTGATAGGCTAATAAGTCTGGTTGATATTGTTTAAGAATCTAAACTGATGTTAAGATTTATATTTAATATCATTCATATTTTTACTTCACTGAGTGATTAAAAATATAACTAATACACTAAATAAAAAAGAGTATTTTCCCCAATTCTGTATATTTAGAACTTTTACTCTATTCGTCTTAATGTTAAAATAATTATTGCTATAAAGTTTTGAAATTATAACAGATGTGTACATTTTATCCTTTTTCATTATAAAATGTCAGTTTAAGACAATGATTCTTGGCCTCAGTATTTATATTTATTTGCCACATCTTTGTTTTAGATATGTACCTTATAAATTCTAGTTAGTAAGATATTGATGTTTGATCTGTAATATTTTTAATATAAGAATTTTCAATGTGATTATTTTAAGGTATGCTTATTTTTTGCATCAGTTACTGAATATTGGATTAATGCCTTTATTTACAAGGACTGCAACAATTTAACCCATAAAAAACAAAAATCTAGGTAGTTTATATTAATACATAAATTTGAGAATCCAACACAGAAAATGTACAGACAAAGAGTCACATTGAGAAATGTTTAAAAAAAAAGCATGAGGGGTGCCTGGGTGGCTCAGCTGGCTAAGCACTGGAGTCTTGGTTTCAGCTAAGGTCATGATCTCAGGGTCATGAGATTAAACCCCATAATGGGCTCTGCACTGAGCACTGAGCAAGGAGTCTGCTTGTCCCTCTCCTTCCCCCATTGACCCTCCACTACCCCTCGCATGCGCTCTCTCTCTCCCCCTCTCTCTAACATACATACATACATACATAAATAAATAAATAAATAAATAAATAAATAAATAAATAAATAAATAAAATATCAAAAAAAGAGAGAAAGAAAACATGAAATGGAAATAAGATCACACTTCTTAGGAAAACAAAAACTGATTTAAAAAATCATATTAACATATTTTGCTTAAGTTAATTGAAAATGCAATCTCGTAGGTTTATTAAGAGTACAGTTGTATCCAGTACATAAACTATTTTCAAATATATAAAACACTATGCATATAAATAATTTTTAGTTTTACTTCCTCTATGATTTGTCTAATGGGCTAAATAACACATTCTTAGAATAGTTTACTAATGCATAAAGGATTTTTTTAGCGTGATTGTAAATGAAAATATGTTGCAATAAACAATGTTTCATAAACATTTTTATAAGAACACTAATCGTATTTTGTGTCTATTATATTTAACTTAAAAATTAAAATGTTATATATTTTCTTTAAACTGCCAATAACCATTAAATTTCATTTCTATTTTATTTTTTTACAAATATTTTGGAAATCCACAGTAAATTATGCAAGCATATCATGTAGATTTTCTCATTTGTATTGGTAATGATATTATCAATTAATATTATCAGTAGTAACTACTAACAAGTTTTCTAATTCCTACTCAGAGTACTGCCCTGAAATAGATTTAATAACCCTCTTCCCCAAATATATCAAGATCAAAGAAAAAGATGGAAGGAATTTTTAAATAACGTTGGTAAATATTTACTGCTTTTCTTGATCCTGAAGAATCCCTAAAACGCTGAAGAGCTTATACAATGCAAGCTACTAACAGGATTTTATTTGCTTTCACTAATGTCTATTCTAAAAGCTGTTTATTTGTCCTTGCATTTTGGCATCTCAAGAGAGCCATTAAAGCATTTAGGGTAATCATAAACATTATTGACAGGCCATAACTGCTTTTGAAAATATTCATCCAAAATTACTATAATAATCTTATTTGCATTATAATAGAGCTGCTTAAGCTTGCAGACTATTTAGAGGAGAGAAAAACTGTGTTGGATCCATTGTTACTCCATAAATGATACTCTATTTGATATTAATTTCATATCAGGGTAGAATATTGTAAAGGATTTGTACAGAAAACTTGGTTAACACATAGAGATTGAAATTCTATTTGTAAAATCCATCATCTGTATATCTGACAAAGCTTGAGCACAAGCAATGGGAAAAGTATTTTCTGTCTTTTCTCTTTATCCATCTGAAATATTCTTCATTTGTCCCACCTTCCCAACTGTTCTATACTTTTCTCTCACCTTTTTAGTGCAGATTTAATTTCTCTTCAACTGAATTTATGTCATGTACACTGTACTCTCAGTTAGGCCTTATTTCACGTTCTGGTATTAATCATCCATAGTTAATAAGACTTTGTACATTTTATTGTATTAGATGGTACATGTCCTAGGGTGCATTTATTTAATAACTAGCATAACAAAAATATGTCCTCTAATTTCTATAAATATATGAATGATTAACATCAAATTGTCATTTAACACAATCAAGAAAGTATAATAAAGATAAAATATTCAAATATTCAAATTGCTGGTTAAAATAGTCAAATTTATACACTATGTTTTGAAGTCTCAAAAATATAGCATAGGCCAAAACATTACCACTGTGAGAACCAATGCCTCCAACACCGTAGAATCTAAGATGCTAGAGATGGAAAAAACAAACGCTACGCATAGGTCAATAGCTGTTTTGGTGATAGGGGAGAACTCTGCATGAATACATAGCTTCCCAGACAAATATATTCCAGCTGTTTGTACATAGCCCATATATCAGGCATTGGTTATGTTCATATGCCTTTTTTAATTTGGAACATAGTACACGAATCTCTCAGGATGTGTGTATGGAGCTGGCATCTTAGCCGAGAAGTTAATGAGTTATTCTACTTTTATGCTACAATGGCTGTCTCACATTTGATGGATTAAATCATTAAAAACTAAAGCAAACCAACTAACCAAATGAGCAAAGCTAGTGAATCCTGTGGTCATGAGCTCATTGCAATAACCTCCTTGCCCAAAAGATCTGTCTGTCCTTAGAGAAGCTATTAAAATCCTTAGAACCACTGAAACCCAAACACTTTGGGTTGTTAGGACTCTAAATTTCCACAAGGTTTATTTTCCACATTTTGGAATGCACTTATCTTATAGCTCATCTGGGTTACTTGAGAGCTTTTGCTCAGCAGGTTCAATCGGCATAATATAACTAATCTAGAAGCCCAGCATGATATACTCCCAGTTGTCAAGATGATCGAGATCCCTATCTATATCTTAGCTAAGTTAACATTGCTATTATCAGGGAAGTTGTTAGAAATTGAAAATCTCAGATCCCACCCCAGTACTAGTGAATCAGAATCTGCATTTTAACATCTCTAAAGGATTTATAAGTGCATCAAAATTTAGATGCATTCCACCACATTATGACAGAACTCAGGAGAGTTAACATAGCCTGGAGACAAGATAGTGAAAGTACAGTGCTAAATTTTATAGGTAAAAGTGAATTCCTTAGGATCTACCCTACTGATGGGTGTTGAGAAAAGGCTTTGGAAAATCCATAGCCACTTATCAAGTGCCAGAGACTGTGTTGCTTTGCTCCAATAAAGATAAAAGACTTTAACAGGACAATCTATGATTGTTAAGTTTATGTTAGTTGATCGTAATTTCACCATTATCCATCTGGTTTTTGCAAAGGCCAGAAAAGTGAATTGAGTGGCAACACGATGGAGGTCACAACTTCTGTGTATCAAGGTTTCCGAATGACCATGTTATCTGCCCATTACAATAATTATGTCCATCTTTCATCTTGTGAATATGCTGCCACCTGGCCTCTGTTATTCCAGAGTCACAAAATCACCACTTATGGTAGCATCCAAGCTATTGATCATGGCATGCATGAAATAGTCACCACTGGGCTTCACAAACATGCCAGTGTTTCCTTCCTGTGCATTCTACATTACCTCTGGTAAAGATGTTCCCTTCTCTTACCATCAGGAAGAGCGCAATCAGATGCTGGATACTGCCACTTACATAGTAAATTAATTCTAATGTAGACATCTTTCTGAGTGTCCTGATATTCTTCTTATATATTAATTCAGTGACGTTCCAACCCATCATGTAATTTTCTGTATATCATGTTCATGTGCGAGTTTCAAGGAGACATTCCAACAAACTAATAGGACAAATTCTAAGTGCTCCTGACATAATATTGAGTTCTTTGTTACAATGGGCATTTCCATATCAATGTATTCTCCTGTAAACACTCCCATATTTTGTTTCCTTTGGCCTAATCCCCTAAAAACCCACACACATTTATGTTCCGCCACCTCTTGTCTAGTCCAGTAACTGCTTGGCTTGTAGGCCATTTCTTCTTGGAACACAGCTTGAATAGTGTAACTATTTTAAGACTTGACTCTATTTTTGTTTGTTTGTTTTGTTTTGTTTTTTTGTCTGAAAGCCATGAATGTTAGTGAGGCCAGATCTTAAGAAAAATAATGGTCCTATAAAGTTTCTAGTAAGTTAGGGTAAGTTTCAGGGGCTAGAGAGGAAGTTCTATTTTTGCTTCCACTATCTAGAAGTGGTTTTAGAGGGCTAAATATTCTCAGGCTTGTTAACTCAAATATCCCCATACTTAGTTTAGGTATGCTTTCTCTCTCAGGGATTTGAAATGGGAGACCTTTTGAAACTGCATGTTTAGTTTCTTTTTCAGCCCTACTATTTTTTTCTTTCAAGTTGTTATTTAAATTATAGTTACTTATTTTCACCTACACACCAATTTCTCAGGTGGGAAAATCAACTCCAAAATCAAGTCCTGAGAGGTTTTTTTGGGGGGGTACCAAAGGTACTCTAGGTCCTAGTCTGTATTTTTCCTAGAAAAAAAAAAAAAGCCTCAAGAAAAAGTAACATGTTAACACTCTACAAGGATAGGGGAGGAGACAACAATGGATGGGGGCACAGCTAATACTAAGGGGGATGTTATCGAGTTAGTCCAGTCTCCACAACCAATATAGCTGCTTGCTTAGTCTTGGTGGGTTACCTTCAGAGAAGGCACATGAAAGTGGTGTATCTTGGAATGATCCACTGTGAGTAGGGAAATCAATCAGTTTATCTGCTAATTTTCTCCCATTGTCTTTCTCATGTTGGACAAATCCAAATTCTTCTCATGGGTGCCAACGGTCCTGTGATTTTGTGTTGCTCGTTTAGCCTTTATGAGACATTTTTCAGACAAATGAAACTTCTATACATTTATGCCAACCAAAGTACAAGTGCCATTGATGGCAGCAGGGACAGCAGTGGAAATAGTAGGAATATGCAGGCAGTAAGACTATAGGTGTGGAGTGGGCCCTTCATCAGACCACTCCAGACTGGAATCAAAGCAATAAATATTTATTGGCTGTATACTATATGTATTATATACTGTGTATACTATACCTAATTTATCTTGCACATGTACAAGATGCTGGATATAAAGTGATAAAAAGAGAATTTTACTCTACTTTCACAAAGTACAGTGTTAGACTACAGAACGAAAGATAAGTAATGATAATAAAAAGTTATAAATATTATACTAGAAAAAATATACAATATTCTGGGATCACTCAGCTTTAAAAGATCAGGGAAGATTTTCCAATAAAACTATGTTAAACCAAGAACTGAAAATAGATTGGGAAATAAACAGATAAAAATTATGAGAGAATGGATAGGGTTAAAATTATATATAAGCAGAAGCTATACCACACTGGAAGATTTAAATATTTTAAAGTGCCTGAGCTTTCAAAAATGCATTTACAGTAAAAAAGGGATTTTACACATAAAAAGACACCATATTTGATTGTAAAAGAGATTATTCTGACTTCAGCTGAAGAAATATTGAAAGAAGTGTTTCTAGAGACTAGATGTATATCATGAGGTTATTTTAAATAATATAGAAAGGCTGGTAGAATTTTGAAATAGGTAGAGTAGAATGGAGATATTAAAAAAGAAAACTAAGAGGTCAAATTCCTGGACTGTGGTGATTGCATCAGGATAAGTGCAGGAAAAGAGTTCTTGCTCAGAATTTGGCTTTGAAATGTATAAAAAATATAAATAATATATATCCAGCTTATTATTTACTTTATGTCTGTTCTTCATTTTTCATTTTGAATTTTTTGGAAAAAATTATAGGAGGGTTTTAAAAAATAATATAGCACAAAAATCATAATTAAACTAATTATGAATTGTTTTACACTGATATTCATTAGTTCCTGATCTAATATTTTCTCTACTTTTTTTTTTTTTTTTTACTATTTACAGTGGATCATTTAATGGATAAATATATCACTTCTTGGGTAGTAAGGAGTGCACTTGTGATGAGTACTGTATGTCATTTGTAACTGATGAATCACTAGATCCTACACCTGAAAAAAATAATATCACTTCTGTTTTTATAATTTTATTTCCACAGAAAACTTTCATTTTGCAAAATAAAACAGGAAAATTAAACTTGAAACTATTACAATTTACTTGGTAGAAATAAATTATACTAATCTGTACTGTTATTCTCATATGCTTCACTCCAGATTCACTCTCTGTTTTCCATTGTCAAGGTCTAATCCTGTGAATGTCAGCACCCAGTTTCCCTTGCCCTCTGTTGTCCCATTGGCTGTAACCAATGAGAGGTGCCAAGAGGAGATTGAAGGGCATGCAGATACGAGATTATATCTTGTCCTGTTCAATCCCTGTCTCCACTCCACCATTTAGGCGGCGTCAGTAGGATCTTAGTCTAGTCTTGCCGGGACCCCTATAAGACCTAGAGCTAAGAGGGTCAAAGAACATCATAAACTAAATGAAAAATACGGACCATAAACTGGGAGAAGAGATTGGCAGCTGTAAAATGGACATTTTTGTTAGTATAAAGAATAAAAGCAGTTCCTACAAATCAATGAGAAAAAGACAAACTTAAAAATATAAAAAAAGAGGGAAGTATAAATAAGCATTTAAAAGAAGAAGCACAAAAGGTCTGGTAGCATGGAAGACCAATCTTATAAAACAGAGAAATTAATATATTCTCCATTTCATACAGTGTCAAAAAGTAAAGTCTGACAATACCAAGCAATTGAAGCACAACCAAAGGCACAATTTTATCATTCAGGGCTGGTGGAAGTATACATTTATAAACATATTTTGGAAAATATTTGATATTATCTAGTAAAGATGAACATTCATACACCCAAAGACTCAGAAACTAACACTAGATACATGTACAATAATTCTAAAAACAGTAGTGTTCATTATTGCACAAAGAAAAATAGATTAACTTTTTTTCTTTTTTTTTTTAAAGATTTTATTTATTTATTCACGAGAGACAGAGACAGAGAGAGAGAGAAGCAGAGGGAGAAAGAGGCTCCCAAGGAGCAGGGAGCCCGATGTGGGACTCGATCCCAGGACCCTGGGATCATGACCTAAGCTGAAGGCAGACGCTTAACCATCTGAGCCACCCAGGCGCCCGATTAACTTTTTTTAATGGATTAACTTTTGGGTATATTCACAAAGTGGAATGTTATACAGTAGTAGAAATGAATGGATTACAGCTGCATCCAACATAGTGACTCTTAGAAACATATTATAAAAAGAACTGATAAGAAAAATATCTAATTAAATTTATAAACATGTGTTTATATATGCATGCATAATAATTTTAAAAGCAGCAGATTATAAAACAACATATTGTGTTTAGATACACATGTACTAAAACCATACACACACACACAAACACACCTCACATACAAAGAAATAATAAAATTTCATAATGATAGGTACTTTTTGGGGTAGAGAAAGGAAAGGTTTTTATAGAAAGATATGCAGGATTTCATAATGTCCTATTTCTTATTTTGGGTAGTAGGTATAGAGATTATTATAATACTTTTCAAACCTTGTGTATATTTTAAAATTTATTTTGAATTCATCAAATATTTAATAATAAAGAAAAACACTAAAGTTTCAGATGCTGGTTGGAAAAAAAACATTTTAGTGTACATGTGTGTGATGTGTATGTGCATATGTGTGTCATACCCTCATCTCTGTATACTTACGTACGTGATTTTATATATAAATATAGTGTGTAATTATATGATTATAATCTACAAATACTTATGTGTAATATGATGATTCTTAAACTCGCAATGAAATTCTCGCGGAGCTGACAAATATGCCCCCGCCATTTTATTTCAACATCTTTCTCTTCACTTAATGCAGCAATATATAATGAAGAAAAATGGTATTTCAGGCTCAAGAATGAAAAAGGCAGAAAAACACATATCAAATAAAACATCTCTTTTCACTTTCCATGAAGAACTCACTCTTCTCACTGAAAAAAATTAAGTATTGTGCATGTAAAGATGGTCTCCGCAAAACATCCGTTACTCAGCTGTGAATAAACTTTATATTTAATGTCTATAAATCAGATTTATTAATTAAACTGAGCTTGGCATACTTTAGACGCAGAGGACTGTCCATAGAATGTGCTTTCATTTAGCTTGGCTGCTTTCAGAGCTGGAAGCCATATCTTCCAAGAAATATTTTATAGGAGTAGTTTGGCCATCACTAATTTAAAGCCTTCCAGTTGAGTAGCTCCCCCACAGTGCCAGAGCATGCTGCAAGATTTTTATCAGTCTCTAACGTATTCAAAGTCTGTTAAGGATCTGATTTCCGTTCCAGGCATCTTATAGGTATTTTTTTTCACCATGGTAGTTAAAAACTTGTGACTGAAGGGAGTTAACGGTTGAAAAATGCTACCACCTCTTGACTAATAGAAGAACTAATCACAAATAGCTGATAGACATTATTAATACATTCTGCCACATTTGAATTTTGTCCTCATGATATTTAGATTTCTAACTCTGCATGACATCTTCAAACCAGATTGCAAAGGAAATTTTAAGCTCATTGTTAATTGGGGAGGTATATTTTAAAGAAGAAAACATGTCTGTAATGTTTTAACAAGCTTGCTCTCTTTTTGTTTATTTTTAATAGAAGGCAAAGTTATTTAATTTGTTAAATATATTATATATAAGCATTATTCATATATCACTATATCTGTACACATATAATAATCACTCTTACAGGTTTTGAAAAACACTTTTTAAAAAATACTTCATATTAATTAGCTTTCTGTTGAAACAGTGTTTCAATAGTCTAAGGAGATCTCTCTTTTTTTTCACCATTTCCATAATTAAATCTAAACCTGAAACTGGTCCTACAAGCTTCTGAGGAAATCTTAGGGAAATTAAAAGGAATTAAGAGGATGCATTAGAGAGAGATGAGGCAATACATTGTGTACAACATCAAGAAATCCCCTAGAAAAATATATATTCATAAATAGGTGAACAGTAACATTTCTAAGTGAAACCCAGTGTCTACCAAATCTTTACCAAACTCTTGTCTAGTTCATGTAAGGTGCCTACAGATATAATATGAATATCAGCTCGGAATCTGAGATGAGGGAGAGATGATTTAAGGTTAGTGGATATACAGAAAGTATAAAACTAGAAGGGTAATTCAAGTGTGGTAGAGAACAATGGTAAGCATCGATTCCAGCTTGCTATATATGATATTATATCTTCTCTGACTGCTTAGCCTGTTAGAATTTTCGAATACAAAATAGATTCAAGGACAACTCAAGGGCATTGGCAATATGTATTTATTGTTTGTGACATTAACATGCCCAATCTTCTTTCTCAAAATATTAGAGCAGGCCATGGTTGAATACACTTAAAACCATAAATGGCCTCGCCAAATTTGCCTGTTTTCATGGAATGACATAAGGGATGGTAGAGAAAAGAGCAAAGATTAATCTGCATGACTGGGGAAATTTAAAGAGAATAGTACACATAATGCTTGCTCAGTAAAAAATCAGCTTATTAAACATTGTAGCCCAATATATTTTGTCACTTTTTTTAGCAGGTTATCATCTATGCAATATATCATAATTTCTACTATTTTCAGTTTAATTTATATTATCCGTATCATTAAATATAAGAAGATATAAGTTAAAATAATTTATCATTTCAATATTTTGCAATGTCTAATCAGAGATTATATTTTGCTTGCTTAAAATATTTTCAGGCTAGTATTTCATACCACCCTCTCTCCTAAATAGTTTTGTATGTTTCTAAGCAAGTAACAGAAAATCTATCTAAAATTGGCTTATTCCAATAATAGATTCAAAGTCTCCTTTAATTGAAAAGCCCAAGGATCAGCAGGCAGCCTCAGGTGTAGCTTGATAAAGGTGTCAATGACATCCTAGAACATATTTTTTTCTCTCTTGAGTCTACTGTCTGCTGTCATGTCTCCATTATCAGATTTCTCTCTACAAATCATTTTCAGAGGGCTGCAAAAATCTCAAAGGCATATTGTTCTAGGATCAAATCTAGCAGAAAAGAGACAACATGCTTCCCTAAGAGCAGAAACATCTTATCTTTGGTCTTTTTGGCTCTGACCAGTCTGAATTGGGTCATTTGCACATCCGTGCTTAGACCAGTCCCAATGTGGGAATGCCTTTCCTAAAGCAATTAGAGTAAAATAAGGAC
The DNA here is from genome assembly GCF_011800145.1 of Mirounga leonina. Lineage (NCBI taxonomy): Eukaryota > Metazoa > Chordata > Mammalia > Carnivora > Phocidae > Mirounga > Mirounga leonina. The sequence goes on along the minus strand of NW_023270232.1, from coordinate 845,513 downwards.
AGTTTTTGGAAAGCAAATAAGCAACAAGTTAGGGTGTTGCTAATGAGTGGAAAAAATAGCAAATAAGAAATGTCCACTACAACTCCCATGCCTCACATCTGTTCCCATGCTCAAGGAAAAATATGTTAGAACCTGGAGAACATTAGGTTTCAGGGTGAGGACACGCAGAGCAGTCTCCAGGAATGATTGTGGTATTGGACTGAGAATTGTTATATTCACATTGTTGCTTTTCACAGAAATTATTTATTTATTTTTTCTGTGAGTGAGTGTGTGTGTGTGTGTGTGTGTGTGTGTGTGTGTGGTGTGGTGGGAGGGGTCGCTTATATGTTCCAGGGCCCTAGGTATGGCTAAAGCCACTATGAGGAGAAATTTGTGCAAGAGCAAGGAAAAGAAAGGATGAGTTGGCAGAAAGCTATGCAGTTCAGGATATACACTTTACTCTGAAATCTTCAGTAATCTCCAAATCTCCAAGTCTTCCATAAACTTGACAATTCTCAAATTCTGAACAGATGTCATTATTTTATTTTGAAGATCCTATCCAGCTTTGGACCTGGATCAACAGGACCTGATAACAAGGAGTATGACCAATCAGCCAAAGCCCACTTTCTGAGTGAAGCATGAGCACTTAAGCTAGTTGAATTCAGAAATTACAGGGACAGGTTTTGATTAAAAGAAGTTGTGGGTTTGGCAATTTGATCCAAGTTTACTATATTGCTGAGGATAGAATTGTTCAAGGGTATTTTTTTAATTCACTGAAGTGTCAGGGACCACTAAATGCTCAATATTGTGTGTCCAAGGTTGCCATAACGATGAGAATTTCAGCTTTAAAGAAAAACTTGAAGACTAATCCCAGGCCTTCTAATTACAATCTGTGTGACCTTGCACAGATTATTTAACCTACTTAATCTCAGTTTCCCAAATGGCCAAATTTGTCCGTTTAACTTTGCCATAGCAGCTTTGGCCCAATCATGACTGTTCCTCCCAAAGTATTTATCCATTATTTTTCTAAAGGTAGCTCTCTATTTGGAAAGCAGAAACTTAAATAAATAAATTCACCTGCTTCATTGCCCAGCATTTAAGAAGCCCTCACTAATTAGAAATCATTTATTCTTTATAAATAAAAATAGCAGAAAAAATTCTTCTACACATATTATTATTCAACTGCAATGAAGATCATAGAATAAATAGAGAAATAAACAAGATCTTCTGCCTTCAAATGAGTTTCTTAAATTGGTATCTAGGCAATCAGATGTGGACAAAATATAGAAAAGAAAGAATATATCTTTCAGTATCCATAATTCATAAGTAGTACCACTTCTGTAGAATTTCTGACATCATTTGTATTTCATTTTAATGTAAGATACTTTTTATTGCTGAATGAAAACTTCTAATGTATACATAGTCAAATCTGTTACTGTCTTAACATGTATCATCCTTTGAAAGGATATCTATTTCAGTTATATTAAAATACTTAATCATATATTCTTTGGGTACTTTATTGCTTTAGGTTTTTAGTTGTTGTTGTTGTTGTTGTTTTCAGGAGCCAATCTTTCCTGAACAACTAGCATGTGCCATTACTTTAAAGTTATTTTAAAACTCCATGGCTATCTTTTTTTTTATTATGTTATGTTAATCACCATACATCACATCATTAGTTTTTGATGTAGTGTTCCATGATTCATTGTTTGCATATAACACCCAGTGCTCCATTCAGTACATGCCCTCTTTAATACCCATCACCAGGCTAACCCATCCCCCCATCCCAGTCCCCTCTAGAACCCTCAGTTTTTTTCTCAGAGTCCATAGTCTCTCATGATTCCTCTCCCCCTCCAATTTCCCCCCCTTCATTTTTCCCTTCCTGCTATTGCTTTAGGTTTTATTTTAATTTTATTTTAGGAATATTTAAAAATACAGAATAGTATATTTTGTTATTTTTTCTTTTTAAGATTTATTTATATATTTGAGAGAGAGTAGGGGAGAGGGGCAGATGGAGAGGGGGAGAAATAATCTCAAGTAGACTCCCCACTGAGTGCAGAGCCTGACTTGGGGCTCAATCCCACAACCCCAAGATCATGACCTGAGCTGAAGCCAAGTCGGCCACTCAACTGACTTTGCCATCCAGGCACTCCTGTTATTTTTTTCTATTGTAAATTTTATCATGATTTCAGACAGTGTTTTTTCAAAAAATTGTGCTTTTTACAGCATAAGGAATATAGTCAATAATATTATAATAATGTGTATGGTGACAGATAGTAACTGTACTTATCATGTTGAGCATTTCACAATGTATATAATTGTCAAATCACTATATTATACACCTGACACTAATATAATATTGTATGTCAACTATACTTCAATAAAAAATTATACTTTTCATAGTAGATACTTTTTCAGAGGAAAATATAATTTAGCTCATCAAGATTAATTTACATGCAATTTATTAGGCATTCTCTATTGCATAATACAAGGTATAATAATATTTTAGTTGCTTTTCTTTCTCAGGAAAAGAGGAGGCCTCACAATCACAAATTTATGTATTGAGTGGAAAGTGAAAAGAAGAGTCATCAAGCCCATACAATGGGTAGATCAAATTTGGTTTCATATTGTGGGAGAGCAAAGGCAAAGATTTTGTCATAACAATATATTAGCAATATATTAGCAACTTTACCTTGGATAACTATGGGAAGGACAATTTGTTTTTCACTATTGAACAGCCCATAAATCCTTTCAAGCATTAAAGCTTGTTTCTTAGGAAATATTTCTATAAAAGATATCTATTTTCAAAAACTGATCTCTAACTCTGTCCACTTGAAACCAAAAGCAAATTAGCCTAAACTATTGATCAGAATGTGATTACTTATGAAATAATAGTTTTTCTCAAATGTTAAAATACTGACATTTAGCAATTTTAGTTTAGAAGGTCTTTCATAAACACCATTAATTCATTCATTCAACTATTATTATTTCAGATAGAGTCTAACATAAGCAAGGTGAATTTCTAGATGTTAAATAAAAAGTTGATAAGTCATAGGTAATTCTTCAAGGAAAAACAACTTTGGGGGAGGTGATATAGGGAGGGAGACAATAGACAACATGCAATTTATAATGCACTGCATTAAGTGCATTGGACAATTAGAACAAGTATGAAGCTCAATCTACAAACTCAATGTGAAGACATTAATATTCCCATCTTTTTATACTTCAGTTTATTTCTACTACGTTTGGGAAAATCTTTAAGTCATCTTTTCAGGACCCCACAAGCCCACAAAATAAAATTATGTCATCATTCCAGAATAGTATTTCCATGGCAACAATGTGAGGGATAGTGATTCACCCATTCTTCCACTCAATGAGGGCACTCCAGCTTGCACAACACACTAGTTTCTCTGTATCATCCATACTTTAGGCATAGGTATTTTTGAAGTACTGTAGATTGCTTAAATATACACTTAAAACTATAAATCTTCTCAAAGAAAACACTGGAAAAATATTTGTGACCTTGAGTTAGACAAAGACTTTGGAGATATGACAATAAAAGCTAAACTATAAAAAAAATAGCACATTGTACTTTTAACTATTCAACTCTTTTGCTCTGTGAAAGATGTTATTAAGAGAATGCAATCAAAAGCCACAGACAGGGATAAAATATTATAAATCACATTTCTGAAAAGACTTGTAAGTACACTCAAAAATAAATGATGAGAGATAGTAAACTAGGTAAAAGATCTAAACAAACATATTTTCAAAAAAGATATATGATGACAGAGAAACATAAGAAAATATGCTCAGCATAAATAATCATTAGAAAAATTATATATTAAAATCAAAGTAGCTACAACTACACACTTGTTGAAATGCCACAAAACAAAAATTCCCAATGCATTTTGCTAAGTAAAAGAAGCCTTCCAGTTATAGAATGAATAAGTCATGGGAATAAAAGGCACAGCATAAGGAATACAGCCAATGATATTTTAATAGTGATGTATGGAGATAGATGGGAGCTACACTTGTGAACATAGCATAAGGCATCAACTTGTTGAATCACTATGTTGTGCACATGAAACTAATGTAACCTTGGGTGTCAACTATACTTAAATAAAAATAATAATAATAATTAAGAAGCTAAGCACAAAAGGCAAAATACCATATAGTTCTATTTATAAGAAATTCTGGAAAAGACAAAACTATAGGGATGGAAAAGAAATTAATGGTTTCCAGAGATTGGTCATTGGAGGAAATGTTGACCACAAAGAAGAGACAATAGACAAAGAGATTTGTTGAGGTAACGGAATTGATTTGTATCATGATTGTTTGGTGGATTTATGACTCTTCATATGGCAAAATTTACAGATTTATAGACCATAGAGATAGAATTTTACTGTATGTAATTTTTTAAAAAATAACCATGTAGGATAGTGGAGAAAACTGAAATGAAATATAAAAATATAACAAATAACTATTTTGTAATTTTATAATTATAACTACACCAGAAGAGGTGGATGCAACCCAAGTTACATTGGAAAACAACATTTTAATAGATAATATAACACAAAAGACAAAGAAGACTATACAAAAACATGTCTTCTCAGAGGGTTTTGTATAATGGCATTCTGGATATTGGTTTCTAAATGACCTTCTCAAATAAAATGAGCAATGACTCCTTGGAGAAGCAATTAATCCCAGGGTTCAGAGAAGAAAAGTTCACAATGATCCTTAAGAATATTGTGATGCCAAAATAAGGAAGTGCACGATAGCCAGTCTGAACCACTTCCAATGGACAAATTTGAAACAATTTGTCACAAACAACAAAATAAAGATAGTGTTTATTTATAACCCATAATAATAGTCATGAACCCATACTGGTATAAATAAGTAATAAAATAAATAAATGGTGAGGGAGGGACAACTCTTCCCTACTGAAGAATTTTAATTATTGAATGTGGAATGAATGAGGGAGATGAAAATTTATCCTAAGAAAACCACAGTAACAACTGTTGCAGGCAAGATTCACTCAAAATGCAAACTTTAGTTGTCAATTTTTTTTTTAGTTGTCAAAATTTTAAGAGAAATAGAATATCCTCATGGACACAAAGTATCTCCCCTAAGATATATATATTAATCACAATAAAGAAAATAGTAACTATATAGTGAAGAAACCTACAAAGGCCATCTTAACCAATTACTGGGGTTCACATGACTAGTAACAAGACATCATCATGTCATATAACCTCAATATAGTTACACTAAGGGCACATCACTTGTGTGGTGTACTTGCTTAAAAATGCAAAACCTCAGTCTACATGAAAAAACAGGCAAATCCAAATAGAAGGACATTCTACAAAATAACTGACACGTACACTTGAAAAGTGTCAAAGTCATGAAAGATAGATACTGAAGAACTGTCACAGATTGGAGGATACTAAGAAAACATGACAACTAAATACAATGTGAAATCCTAGATTGAATCCAAGAAAAGAAAAGAACATTAATGGAAAAACTTATAAAATCCAAGTAAGTCTGTAGGTTAGTGGAATTGTACCAATGTTAGTTTCTTAGTTTTAATAATTGCACTATGGCTAAAGAAGATATAAACATTAGGTGACACTAAGTTAAATGGAATACCTAGCATTATTGTGACTATAAACAATTCATTGAGGAGCAATTATATGAACATATGGAATATATACACATATAAGCATCGATATACCAATTATATATAAAATAATCATACATAAAATACATTTATATATAAAGTAATATCTGTATCAAGAAAGATGACAAAGAAGAATAGATTTATTAAGTCCTTCAAGGCAAAAACTATGAGGGTTTTTGATTTATGTGATGATATGGAGTTAGAGAGTGGAGGATAATATTAGAATTTCTTTTCTGATTCTAGGCTTCAGCATATGGAATATATGTTGGTGATATTAGCAATTATAGGTAAAGGAATATTAGCTACATATTAAGAAAGGAAAAGGAGGTCAATACCAGAGATGTTGTATTCAAGGTAACTGTGGGACATCTAAATAGACTAAAAAAGTTGGAAGTTCAGGTCTGAATAATATCACTGTAAAAGTAATATATGAAAAAAGTAGAGAGTGATTTTGCCATCCTCACACAACTAGAAAGTATTGGGACAGCTTCTCCTTTCTGCTAGTTTTGTGGTAGTTATTAAATGATAATTACCTACAGAATAAGGTACTAAATGAAAATATAAATGAATAGGATATTTTACAATGATGAGCTGTTCACCTAGAATCAATGGAATCCCCATGGAATCTGCCTAAAATATAAGCAATAAGATCTGCAGAGCAAAGTATGTGATTATTATAGTCATGTTAGACTTAAAGAACAAATAATACATGATTAAAAGTAAGTCTAATGAAATGATAATAAATGAGAACATAAAGTTTCTGCAAGTTTTTGTTTTTTGTTTTGTTTTGTTTTGTTTTGTTTTGTTTTGTTTGGACAAAGTGCATTTATTACCAAATAGGAATAAATCATCACACTATTGTCATAAACCTGGGGTAGTTCTCTCTGTCATCAGGAGACACCAATGGTTTCTTGTATGAATGACTCATACCAGGCATATAGAGTAATATTTTGACTGCAGGACCAGCCAGCCCTACATGGGGGTTAGGCAAAAGAAACACCCATGAAGTGGTAGAACTGAATCCTGCGGACTGGAGACATGCAGTGCTGCTTGTAAGAATTGAGAGCTTTTCCTTTCTGGTCAGGAGAAAGACAGGTATGTCCACTCTCACCACTGTTATTTAACATGGCTAGGAAGTCCTAGCCACAACAATCACACAAGAAAAAGAAATAAAATGCATTCAAATCAACAAGGAAGAAATAAAAAATTCACTATTTGCAGACAACTTGAAAACCCAAAACACCCAACCAAAAAATGACTAGAAATGATACACAAATTCAGTAAAGTCACAGGATACAAAGTCAATGTACAGAAATCTGTTACATATGTATACATCAATAATAAAGCAGCAGACAGAAAAACCAAAGAATTAACTACATTTACAATTGCACCAAAACCCATAAAATACCTAGGAATAAACCTAACCAAAGAGGTGAAAGACATGTATTCTGAAAACTATAAAACACTGATGAAAGAAATTGAAGAAGACACAAAGAAATGTAAAGATATTCCACACTCATGAATTGGAAGAACACATATTGTTAAAATGTCTATATTACCCAAAACAATCTACAAATTTAATGCAATCTCTATCAAAATACCCAAGAGAATTTTTCACAGACTAGAGCAAGCAATACTAAAATTTGTATGGAACCACAAAATACCCCAAATAAGAAAAGCAACCTTGAAAAAGGAAAGCAAAGCTGGAGGCATCACAATTCCAGACTTCAAGTTATGTTACAAAGCTATAGTGATCAAAACAGTATGGTACTGGCACAAAGACACATAGATCAATGGAACAGAATAGAAAACCCAGAAATGAATGGACAACTACATGCTCAATTAACCTTTGACAAAGCAAGAAAGAATATCCAATGGGAAAAATACAGCCTCAACAAATGGTGTTGGGAAAACTGGATAACAACATAGAAAGAAATGAAGCTGGACCTCTTTATTACACCATACACAAAAATAAACTCAAAATGGATTAAAGATCTAAATGTGAGACAGGAAACCATTAAAATCCTAGAGAAGAACACAGGCAGTAACCTCGGCCATAGCAACTTCTTACTGAATATATCTCCTCAGGCAAGGGAAACAAAAGCAAAAAGAAACTATTGGGACTTCATCAAAATCAAAACTTCTGCACAGTGAAGGATACAATCAACAAAACTAAAGGCAATCTTTGGAATGGGAGAAGATAGCTGCAAAGGAGAAGGAAGGGAAAAATGAAGGGGGAGAAATTGGAAGGAGAAACATGAGAGACTATGGACTCCGAGAAACAAACTGAGGGTTCTAGAGGGGAGGGAGGTGGGGGATGTGTTAGCCCGGTGATGGGTATTAAGGAGGGCATGTACTGCATGGAGCACTGGGTGTTATATGAAAACAATGAATTGTGGATCACTACATCAAAAACTAATGATGTATTGTATGGTGACATAACATAATAAAATTAAATTAAATTAAAAAGAAAGAACATGTGAAAATAAAATCTTAAAAATTCACTTAGCAAAAATAATAATAATAATAATAATAATAACAATAATAATTAAACTCCTGTTCTTCTAAAAATATCATTAAGAAAATGAAAGGGCAAGCCACAGAGTGGGAGAAAATATTTACTATATATATATATATTTGAAAAAGGAAAAAAAAAACCTCAACACTCAAAAAACAAATAATCCAGTTAAAAAATTGGCAGAAGACCTGAATAGACATTTTTTCCCCAAAATATACAGATTTCCAACAGACACATGAAAAGATGCTCAACGTCACTCATCATCAGGGAAATGTGAATCAAAACTATATCACCTCACACCTATCAGAATGGCTAAAATCAACAACATAAGAAACAACAGGTCTTGGTAAGGATGTAGAGAAAGGAACCCTCATGCACTATTGGTGGGAATGCAAATTGGAGCAGCCACTCTGTAAAACAGTATGGAGTTTTCTCAAAAAGTTAAAAACAGAACTACCCTATGATCCAGCAACTGCACTACTAGGTATTTACCCAAAGAATACAAAAATGCTAATTCAAAGGAATACATGCATCCTGGTATTTATAGCAGCATTATCTACAGTAGCCAAATTATAGAAACAGCCCAAATATCCATCAACTGTTGAATGGATAAAGAAGATGTGGTAGAGAGTATTATGCTAAGCAAAACAAGTCAGTCAGAGAAAGATAAATACCATATGATTTCACTCATATGTGGAATTTAAGAAACAGAACAAACAATCATTAGGAAAAAAAGAGAGAGAGAAAGGTAAACTAAGAAACAGACTCTTAACTATAGATAAGAAACTGAGGGTTACCAGAGGGGAGATGGGTGTGGGATGGGTTAAATAGGTGATGGGGATTACACAGTGCATGTGTTGTGATGAGGACCAGGTCTTGTATGGAAGTGTTGAATCCCACTAAATTGTATACCTAGAACTAATATTACACTGTATGTTAACTAACCAAAATTTAAATAAAAACTTAAAAAAAAAGAAGATATCAGACTCTGGGACCTAATCTTTTCTGAAACTGTGTTTATCCAAAACAGTAATGGTTCATCAACCTCATACTCTGAAAACTCATTTCACCAGTGACAAAATTACTTATAAAACCCATTTATACTAATTAAGTCTTGTGTATAGATTTCTTTTTTCACTCCAACTTTTTTTGAGTATAATTGACAAATAAAATTATATATATATGTATATATATATTTAAAGTGTATAATGTGATAATTTGATATACACATACTTTGTGAAATCATTACCACATCAGGTTAATTAACACACCCACACCTCATACAGTTACCTCTCCCTTTTTGGTAGTGAGAACATTTCAGGTTTATTTCTTAGCACATTTCAAGTATACAATTCAGTGTTATTAACTATAGTCACCATACTGTACATTTGATTAACTTATTCATCATATACATGAGACATACATTTTTTTGGTCCAGCATCTCCCCATCATCTCCACCTTCTGGACTAGTAACCACCATTCTACATTCTGCTATTTCTTTGAGTTCAATTTTTTTTTTTTTTTTTAGATTCCATATATAAGTGATATAATATAGTATTTGTCTTTTTCTGCCGGGTTAGTTTCACTTAGCACAAGTCCTCCGGTTTCACCCATGTTGCTGCAAATGGTAGAATTACAACTTTTTTTGTGGCTGAATAATATTTCATTGTATACTAAGGTGCTGCCACAATTATCAGCATAGCAGAAAGATGTGTAGTAATACAATCTAAGTTATTGTTAAAAATTTGGGAATGTTTGGGCAGAAGACATAACCTTAAAGAATCCTTCAAGATTTGTTCATTTTATTGGAACTCTATCGACACGGCCTCATATATTGATAATATTCCTAATGAAGTCAGAGGCCTCTTGTCTAAATTCTCCTTTGTTTAAAAGTATAGTATAGTAACCTGACCTATGTGTTGCTGAAATCCAGACATGTGATTCATACCTTTAATCCTGTTTATGAATTCCAAACATATCTTAAGGAAAGTGATGTCTGAAATGAAGTGTTCATTGTGAACTCTCACTAGCTCTCCATCAAAGGATTAAGATCATTGACTTTAAAATTAGATGTGTCACATTTTTATAATTTATTTTCATTTCCTTATAAATATGTTTCTACTTGGGAAACATTTTTCCTACTTTGATTGAGCTATGATATAATAAATATTTTACTTCCCTCTGAACATTTTATAAAAAATGACAGTCAAAATCAATTAATATAATAAACCACATCAGTAGAATAAAAGACAAAAGTTACATGAACATCTCAATAGTCAGAAAAAAAATTGATAAAATTTAACACTTCTTCATAATAAAAACACTCAATAAGCTAGGAATAGGAGACTTCATCAATGTGATAAAGAACATCTATTAAAAAAAAAAAACCCACACCAAACATATTTAATGGTGAAAGACTGAATACTTTCCTCCTAAAATTAGGAATAAGACAAGGATGTCCCCTCTTACTACTTCTATTCATCATTACCCTAAAAGTTTCAGTCAGAATGATCAGGCAAGAAATAAAATAAAAGGCATCCATATTGGAAAAGAAGAAATAAAATTGTATTTGCAGATGACATAATCTTGTGAACAGATAATTCTAAGGAATCCACAAAAATTAGTAGACATAATAAATGAGTTCAGCAAGGTTGCAGAATACATGTTTAATATACAAAAATCAATTGTTTATATCTACTATCAATAAGCAAACTGAAAAGGAAATTAAGATTTCCTTTACAATAGAATCAAAAAATAAAATACTTAGAAATAAATTAAACAAAAGGCATGCAAAACTTACACTTTGAAAACTATACAATACTGTGGAAAGAAATTAAAGGATACTTAGAAATGTAAATCATATTCATTGAGTAGAAGACAATATTATGAAATAGCAATACTCCACAATTGATATACAGATTCAGTGCAATCCTCATGAAAATCCCAGCTGGTTTCTTTGTAGAAATTGACAAGCTAATGCTAAAACTCATAGGAAAAGTCAAGAGATCCAGAATAGCCTAAACAACCTTGAAAAAGAAGGACAAAGGAGAAAAACAAACATTTCTTACTACAAAACTTACCACAAAGCTACAGTAATCAAACAGTGTGGAATATAGGTCAGGATAAGCATAAAGATCAATGGAATAAGATTGAGTGTCCGGAAGAAACCCTTTCAAAAGTTTCAAAAGGAAAACTTTTTTTCTTCTAATAAAATCATCAATAAAGTCAAAGGATAATTCACAGAGTGGGTGAATATTTTTAAAAATCGTGTATCTTATAAAAGATTTGTATCCAGAGTACATAAACAGCCATTACAACTTCATAATAAAGAGATAAAAAACCCAATTAAAAATGAAAAAAGGATCTGAATAGACACTTCTTCATAGAAGATATACAAATGGCTAATAAACACTTGAAGTGATGCACATTATCATTAGCCATTAGGCACCTGCACTTCAAAACCACAATGAAATACAACTTCACAACCACCATGTTGAATAGAATAAAAAAGACAGATAATAACAAGTTTCAGCCAAGATGTGGAGAAATTGGAACCCTTATGCAGGTGGTTGGAGTGTGAAATGATGTGACCACTTGGAAAAATAATTTAGTGATTCTTCAAATGTTTAATCATAGAGTTACCATGTGACCCAGCAATTTCACTCCTAGGTATATATCTAAGAGAAATGAAGACATATGTCCACACAAAAACTTTACATTTATTTCCATAATAGCATTATAAAAAAATGGAAACAACCCAAATGCCCATCAACTGACAAAAAAATAAATAAAATTTGGTATGTTCATACAGTGAAATAGTATTCAATAATACAAGAAAGTTGAGTACTGATACATGCTATAACATGAATGAACCTTGAAAGCACTATGCTAAGTGAAGGAAGCCACTCATGAAGAACCACATGTAAGTCCATTTATATCAAACATCTAGAATAGGCAGATTCATGGGGACAGGAAGTACATTAGTGGTTGTCTAGGGCTGGGAGATAGGTGGACTGGGATTGACAAGTAAGGTATGCGAGCTTTTTGAGAAGGTAATGAAAATGTTCTAAAGTTGATTGTGATGATGAGTGCATTACTCTATGAAGATATTAAAAGGATTGAAGTGTATGCTTTAAATGGGTGAATTGTTTAGTACATGAATTATATATTGATAAAGCTTTTTAAAAATAATATTCAAGTGCTAAGTATGACAAATGATGGCCCCAGGGCTGGGAAGACTCAGATGGCAGCAAAGCGAGGAATATATCTTCAACGTAAAGGGAACTTAATGTAATTCTGTTCAAGCTTATTTTTGTCAATTGGGAATAGGGTTAAAAGTTGCCAAATTTTCCAAGACTTAAAAGAAAAAAAAATCAGAAAATCCTGATGTTAATGTAAACTCTCCCAATGTAAAATATTGAAAACTAACTCAACAATGGCCAAACAACACGTTTCAAGTCAAAGATCCATCATGGGAGGAGCCATTTCACAACATGTATACTAATGTCTCTCACAATGTTTGTGATTACAAGGCAGTGTGACCTCAATATTAATTTATCCATGCTATCAGTACTATTTCGGTATCTACTGTAACAGTAACCATCAATATTTATGGAAACTTTACAATGTTCCAGGCCTAAATATTAACTCATTTATACACCAATTCTATTAGTTAGATCTTATTATTATTCCCATTGTACAGATAAAAATGTGTACTCCAAAAAGTTAAATTATTTGGCTGAAGTCCCACAGTTATAACTGCTGAACTGCGATTTAAAAGCAGGCATCTGGGGGCACCTGGGTGGCTCAGTCGTTAAGCGTCTGCCTTCGGCTCAGGTCATGATCCCGGGGTCCTGGGATCGAGCCCCGCATTGGGATCCTTGCTCAGCGGGGAGTCTGCTTCTCCCTTTCCCTCTGCCTGCTGTTCTGCCTACCTGTGCTCTCTCTCTCTCTGTCAAATAAATAAATAAAATCTTTTAAAAAATAAATAAATAAATAAAAATAATAAAAGCAGGCATCTGATGCCAAAAACTCTTCACAGTTATATTGTATGGCTCCTTTCTGTGTTGAACCTCCTGGGTCCCTGGTCCCTGCTTTCAAGTCCCTTGGAATCTACTAGAGAGAAGATACATGACAATTCCAGAGCAATGCGGTATGTGCACTAAAGAAATACAACCATAGGACAGAAAGGGAAGTACCTTAACTTACGTGTACTGGTTGACAATTTAGGTGATGTTTTGATGTACAGAATGAAAAAGAGGAATAAATTATTTGAAGTAGAGAATGCTCAGAATGTGCAAAAAGTAAGATTGAAGAGTCAGAAAGCTACTAAGAACTATAATTATCATGATGTAACAAAGAAAATGATGGGAATGCACTTGGAAATCTGATGAATGATAGTTGGGGACAAATGACAAAAGAAGTAATTAAGTGTTCTAAGTGGTGAAGAGCCTTTGAAGATTTGTGTTTTAGAAGAAACACGATGGCATTTAGAGTAAAGGCTGATTTGAAAAGACAATCATTTAAAAAGCGACTACAATGATACTGGTGAAAGATGACAAACATTGAGAGAATAGCAAAAACTTTGCTTTTGTGTGTGCTTAACTGGTTAATGATGTGATGGTGTGTGTGTGTTTCCCCAATTATTTGCTGCTCACACATTTAAGATCTTAGAACAGTATTCGAGCATATCAAATGTTAGTCATTTATACTGCATTTATAACACATATAATTTCTAAGTTAACTTTGAAAAAGCATAATAACTACTTTCATAGAACAATAGTAAGAAAGTGAGCAAAAAATGTTGATTTTAGATACTGAAGCAAACACAGTAATTACTAACATAGATAAGAATATAAAAATGCCATTCTAACTTAAATCTCATACCTCTATTGAGAAGACAATTTTCTCCCTCATCACTAGAAGGACTTCAGATTACAAGGTAAAATTTTGTGAAATGTATAAACCTTGTGAAGGCAAACCAGAATGAACATACAGAAATACAATTTGAAGTATATTCATTGGATGCTTGATTCATAACCTGTTACATGGTTTCATATTCCTCTTTATATAACAAATACTACTGGGAATAGAACACTAGTATGTAAAATTTTTGGTGGACAAAACATTTCTAAAACATCTGCGGCATTTTAATTAAATGTCTTTCTTTATAAATCTTTAAGATTCCATTATAGGCTGGCATGGAACAAAAAAATTGTTTTTGTTTTTTTTTTTCTTTGCAAAAGGAAAACAGTGCCACCTAATGTTAACTATCACTACTAATACATGTGGAAGTTGACATAATCATGCAGAAAAAATGATCTTTCAAACTATTTTCTTAAAATAATTTTATGATTAAATTACAAATCAAGATTTATATGAAAAGGAAACAAAATATATATTTCACACTATGCTTGGTAAAACATAAATTTTCTGACATTTTCTTCAAACCCTTCATTTAACTTTTAACTTACTTGAACTACTAAGTAAAGCATTCTCTGAGCGTGCATATTTGTATTAGGTACTTTGTATTACATGTTGCACTAACACAGAGGTGTTTAATAAATATTTACTGGTTTGAATTCTCCTACATAATGCAGCTGTGATAAAAACTATTTGATTTCTAAATAGAGATAAAAAAATAAAATGAAGAGAATGAGGGAATATATATTTAATAGTTTATTTTAAAGTTATAAAGATAATGCACAATCATTATAGAAGACTGAAAAAATTCCAAAGAGTAGAAGGAAAAATAAATGGTTTCATAAGCCACAAATAATTTTTTTAACTCCAAACTATTTCCTTAGCAGGTTTGTTTTACTGTTCTTTTTATGATCGTAAATTATAAAAAAAAAAATTAAATTGATTTGCCTTTTTTAAATCTAACTTTCCTAAATATTTGTGTTTTATTTTTAAATTTCCAAACCTTAATTTAATGTTTCTATCATATTTATTCCAATGGAATCGTATCATTTACTTAACCAATTTACTATTTTGGGGTATTAGGATGCATCATATTTTAATACAATACTTATTTTAATATTAAGAAATCTATGCACATGTGACTGAATATTATTCTTTAATTTTTTACAGAAATTAGTTTTATGGTCTCCACTTAAATATAATTTAATCCCCTGTCATTTCTCTAACATATAAAACAGATTTAAGTTAGCACATGAGAAACACAAAAGCCTACCAGTGCTTGATTAAGGAGATGTGATAATTTTCCTAAGACCATCTTTTTCCTATGGAATTGATAAAATAGTATTTATTGAAGTATAATGTAGATGAAGCAGCATGTACTGATCACAAATACATAGCTCAATGAATTTCTCAAAGTTAATATGCACATTTAACCAGAAGCCAATTCAAACAGAACACATTAGCTCTCCAGAGCTCCTTCTCATCTCCCGTGTTTATACTTTCCTTCAGTCACTATGCCACATCTGCCCACCCCCCACTTCCAAACAAAGGTAACCACTCTTTTGACTTTTAACACCACAGATGGTCAATTTATAAGTAGAATTCTACAATTTGTATATATGTGTGGTGGGCTTCTGTTACTCAAAAAAACCTAAGCTTCATCCACGTTGATGCATGTAGTGGCAGTGTGTCATTATCATTGGTCTGTAACAATGGTCTGTAACATTCCATTGTTTAAATGCACCAGAAGTTATTTATATAGGCCACAGGTAGGAAAACTGTGCCCCATAGGCCAAATCTGGCCTGCCACTTTGTCACTAAAGTTTTACTGAAACACAGGCATACCCATTTATGTATTTTCTGTGGTTACTTTTGCACTACAGAGAACTTGAGAAGTTGTGACAGAGACCACATGTCCTGCATATGTCCTAAATAATTTACTCTCTGGCCTTCCACAAGAAAAAAATTACTGACCCCTGATCTATGCTACATGTAATCAACATTTAGTTTGTTTCTAGCTTAGAGCTTTTTTTTTTTTTAATTTTTTATTTATTTATTTGAGATAGAGAGAGAGTATGAGCAGGGGGAGGAGCAAAGGGAGAGGGAGAGAAGCAGACTCCTTGCTGAGTGTGGAGCCCAAGTGGGGCTGGATCCCAGGACCCTGAGATCATGACTTGAGCCGAAGTCAGATGTTTAAACAACTGAGCCACTCAGGTGCGCCTAGCTTGGAGCTTTTAAGTGTAGTCCTGCCTATGAGCAGTATTGAAAATGTATTTTGGTAAGTATATAAACTTATTTCTAAAGAGTTTACATCAAGGACTAGAATCCTAGTTCAGTGGATCTGAATATGGTTACTTTCAAATGATATTGGTAAAGAGTTTTTGTTTTTGTTTTTTTTAATGAGTTTACCAGTTTACATTAGTGTTCCCATTAATCTACATCTGTTTCTGGGCTAAGTCTTGGCATATCTTCTTCATTTTGGCCATTTTGCTGGGTGTGTAGCAGTGTCTCATGTAATTTTTGATTTCAATTTCCTTACTAACTAAGTTGAGCATCTTTTGATATGTTTATTGGCCATTTGGTTATCTTCCTTCACAAAGTGCCTATTCAAATAAGTCTTTTTTTCTGTTTCCTTATTGGGTTGTCTTCCTTTTCTCTGTTGTAGAAATCTATAAATATGTAAAATATGTGAGACATTTGTAGATATGTTTATTGCAAAATAGTTTTTTTCATACACTGTGGTTTGCCTTTTCACTCCCTAAATTATGTCTTAAAAAAGTGAAGTTGTTAATTTTAATGTAATTTATTCATTTTTTTCTTGAATGTTTGGAAATGTCCTTTTTGAGAAACTTTTGAACAGTCCAAATTCTTGAGGTGATTTCCCTATGTTTTCTTTTAAAAGATTTACTATATTACCTACACATGTTAATCCTGAAGGTACCTAAAGTTGACCTCATTGTGCTGTGTGAGGTAGAGATCATAGTTTTTTTTTTCTTTTTTTTTTTCAGTATGAATATTCAATGTATCCAACACCACTTATTGAAAACATAATTCTTTCCCCACTGCCCTGCAACATCATCTTTACCATATTAGATTTTAATGTCTTTTACTCCATATGTTCATGTTCCTAATATTTTTGGAATTTTCTATTATATTACTATAGTACTAATCAGTTGTACTATAGTTTCCTAAGTCTCAACATCTGGCAAAACAAGTAACCCTACATAATTCCTCAAAATAGATTTAGTATTTTTAAATAAATATAGTAATGCTCACCAAATATTTTGTGTATATCTTTCATTTATCTGCATTTTGAAGTTAGGCAAAGCCATGTGATTAGTCTTCTTGAACAAGTAATAAGCAGAAGTGTCACTTTTGGGCCAGAGCATTAAAGAGGAAAAGTGTTTCCTTTTAATTAATACCAGGTTTCTGTGTTGTTATTATTAATAATATACCCAAATTATTTATTCCAAAACAAGACAATGGAGCCTGGAATGGTGTTTGCCAGGTGGATTTTTCTTTGTCATCCACAAAATGAATCTCCAGTTAAATAGAGGTCTTGTCAACCAATATGGCAAAGCAAAAATGAATAAAAGAACTCTTCTCCCAGGAAAAAAAAACGATGAGATAATCAGGTACACACAGCTCCATGTAATGTAGCTTACTTCACATTTCTCAAGAAAAAGCACAGTCTCAAGAATCAGTTTGAGCCAAGTCATACCTTAATAAGAACAATTCTACTGTTACTATGGAAACTAATATAGAGAGACATCACGTTTTCGTGCTCTCCTCTCGCCCCTTCCAAATCCCCAGAGCTTTTGGGCATAGAATCATAAAGTAATTCCAGCCACCAAGGTTATAAAATCTGATGAGAAAATCTGATGGAGACACTGAGTTGGCTTGACCACTGTTCCACACCTCAAACAGGGACAATCTAGCAAGTGCAGCCACTAAAATTCATAGGTAAGGAGAGAACAGGAGTTCTGAGAATGAGCTATAAAAGGAAACACCTGAAGTAACAACCCAACATATGTTACACCAAAACTAGTGGCAAAACAAACTCAGTTAACCGCCTCTCAAACCAACTCTGTATTACATTTAAAGGGAAAAAAGTTAAATATTTTAAAATGAGTAGTTCACTGACAAAAGCTTTTTAGGAAAAATGATTGTACAACTTATATGGATTAGTAATCAATAGTGTTTTGCTTCCTATAGTTAAGGGAGAAAAGATGGAAACACAAAAATATCTCTTCATATACAAAAAGATGAAACTGGACTTTAGAAAATTAAGTCATCTCACACAGGGAGGAAAGGAAAAATATTTTTAAAAATATTTTAATAAATGTTGCATTATACAGTTTTTCACATGTATACACACATATACTCGTATGTTCCTCTGTTGATCTTTTACCAGCAGTAAAACAGATAAAATATGTTAATCCATTAGTCAATTGATAAGTGTACTTTTTGGATTCAGATACCTTTTTAGGACATCTTTGATTGGACTCATATGAACTTAGAACCACCTATTTATGCCTTAATTTATATGAGGGCATAATTTATATATTTTTTATTTATTACATATTACTATATATTTATTTATATTACATGTTTATATTTAATATATATACTTGATATATATATTTATAAGTGTGTGTGTATGTGTGTATCCCTCACATACCTCCAGAAATAAGTGAACAAATGTGTCCCAACTTTTCCTTCCAGGATTCCTATACTAACATGTACAGGGGCTCCTCTGATCACTTATATTTGCACGTCAGTGTAAAGCAGAAAGTGATACAAGAGAGCTTAAGTAACCCTTTTAGATCATCTGATCATATACACATTAATGATAGAATTTGATTCTGCGTTTGGGGACACCATTAAAGCCTTGCTGTAGTTAAGTGTGTATTAGGAGAATCATGGAAAGCTTCCAGGTTAGTGTGTCTAGAGCCCAGATTCTCAGTCTGCCTAACTGGATGTGCTGATCCATCTAATTCAATTTATCCAACACTTATTGAGTAGTAAAAAACATAAAAAGCCTATCATCATTACTACACAGGTATCAGGTAGAAGGAAATAAACCCTATCATGAAATGTTAGGAAATACTTTTTTAAAAGAAGACATTAAGTATTATTGTGGCATCAGAGGTGGTTTCAGAGTTGCAGTTTTTTCAGAGTGCTAGAAGTATAGACCAGAGTTTGATAATAGAGAAAAGTAGAAGAAAATGTCAGATAAGGGAACAGCATGAGCAATAACAGAGTATATGTAATACTAAAAGATGTTATTTAAGTCAATCTTAAGAAAGACTTTCCAAACTCCAAATTATTATATATCAACATTCAGTATTTCTAATCTCACATCATTGTAAATTTTAGAAACTCAGAGGTACCTTCAAGGAAAATTAATTTTACTTCCAGAATTAAATGACCCAAATTTCACTACTAGATTACATTACTGATTTATATCTGCTTCATAACATTTACATTTCTTTTCTGCGTACTAACTTGACAATATTTTTTAAATATTTTAAAAAATATTTTGTAAATTCAATACTTGATTTTCAATCTCAGCTTATTTCAAAATCTTTAGCAGTCTTCCTTTCATTTCCCTTTTCATTTGAAGTGGCTGCATGTTTGATCTGTTCTTGAATAATGAAATACTGCACAATGATACTTCATTACATCCAAAATGCAAAAGCTAAATCTTTTAAAAATGTTGAACATTACAGGTGAAATATCAATGATATACAATGTATTTTAAAAGTTGTTAAAATTTCAGACAAAGTTATATCTGTGACTATAATTATTTAGAATGTAGATAATATAGATATAGAGACATCACAAACTCTATGGTCAAATAACCTTCAACAAAGCAGGAAAAAATACGCAATGGAAGAAAGACAGTCTCTTCAATAAATGGTGCTGGGAAAATTGGACAGCCACATGCAGAAGAATGAAACTCGACCATTCTCTAACACCATACACAAAGATAAACTCAAAATGGATGAAAGACCTCAATGTGAGACAGGAATCCATCAAAATCCTAGAGGAGAACATAGGCAGTAATTTGACATTGGCCACAGCAACTTCTTTCAAGATACATCTCCAAAGGAAGTGAAACAAAAGCAAAAATGAACTTTTGGGACTTCATCAAGATAAAAAACTTCTGCACAGCAAAGGAAACAGTCAACAAAACAGAGAGGCAACCCACAGAATGGGAGAAGATATTTGCAAATGACACTCCAGGTAAAGGGCTGGTATCCAAGATCTATAAAGAACTTCTCAAACTCAACACCCAAAAAACAAATAATCAAGTCAAAAAGTGGGCAGAAGACATGAACAGACACTTCTCCAAAGAAGACATAAAAATGGCTAACAGACACATGAAAAAATATTCAATATCATTAACCATCAGGGAAATTCAAATCAAAACCACACTGAGATACCACCTTACACCAGTTAGAATGGCAAAAATTGACAAGGCAAGAAACAACAAATGTTGGAGAGGATATGGAGAAAGGGGAACCCTCTTACACTGTTGATGGGAATGCAAGTTAGTACAGCCACTTTGGAAAACAGTGTGGAGGTTCCTCAAAAATTTAAAAATAGAGCTACCCTATGACCCAGCAATTGCACTACTGGGTATTTACCCCAAAGATACAGATGTAGTGATCCAAAGGGGCACATGCACCCCAATGTTCATAGCAGCAATGTCCACAATAGCCAAACTGTGGAAGGAGCTGAGACATCTTTCAACAGATGAATGGATAAAGAAGATGTGGTCCATATATACAATGGAATATTACTCAGCCATCAGAAAGGATGAATACCCGACTTTTACATCAACATGGATGGGACTGGAGGGGATTATGCTAAGTGAAATAAGTCAAGCAGAGAAAGGCAATTGTCATATGGTTTCACTTACATGTGGAACATAAGGAATAGCATGGAGGACATTAGGAGAAGGAAGGGAAAAATGAAGGGGGGGAATCAGAGGGAGAGATGAACCATGAGAGTTTATGGACTCTGAGAAACAATCTGAGGGTTTTAGAGGGGAGGGGGGTGGGGGGATGGGTTCCCCTGGTGATGGGTATTAAGGAGAGCACATACTGCATGGAGCACTGGGTGTTATACGCAAACAATGAATCATGGAACACTACATCAAAAACTAATGAAGTACTGTATGGTGACTAACATAATAATAATAAAAAAAAAAAAAATACAAAAAACCAAACTGCTTGGTTTGAAATCCCAAGCCTTCCATAATTAAGTCTCAAAAAACCTTCCAAGGTGTACCTTAATTTACTTGCATGAGTTCTCTGATTCTTTTGAAAAGATCTACAAGCTTTTTAATCATCTTGCATCTATGAATTGACAGGAAACATCATTAATTAATTCTTTTCACCTACACATCTAGTCTTTCGTGGATTATAAAACGCAGTGGAAGTGCCATTTTTTTTTTTTGATATCTTCCAAAAGTAACTCACCGATGATGATCCACACCCTCTGTGATTTCTATTTCTTTTTATCAACATGTGCCATGCCCATTCAAAATACATTCCTGTCAGTAAGACTATATTGCCACGAGCTGTAACGTCAGTCAGTCCGCAAACTAGGCACACTCTCAGTGCATTTTATTTCCATCCTTCTCTCACACACCTATCCAACATGCCTTGGCAGTAATGTTAAAAACCTCTGGTATGAATTACCAATCACTACTCTCCAGATGTAGTGCTGTGACAAGTATTCATACTATTTTAGCATTCTTATTTAAACATATAATAAAATGTATGTTTAGAGGCACCTGAGTGTCTCAGTTGGTTGAATGTCCGACTCTTGATTTCAGCTCAGGTCATGATCTCAGGTTATGAAACCTAGCCCCGAGTCAGGCTCTAAGCTCAGCGTGAGTCTGCTTGTCCCTCTCCCTCTGCTCCCTTCCCCAGTTGTATTCTCTCTCTCTCAAATAAATAAATGAATAAATAAAATCTTTTCAAAAAATGTATGTTTATACATTAGAATACTTACACTAGTCTATTTTATTTATTTTTGTATATCATTAGTCATGCTTATTATCTATGTTCCTAAAATAGAATGTCTCCCATGTTTGACAGTATAATTTTTATAAGATTGCTACTCTAATAAAGATTTTTGTTTTCAGAAAAAAAACTAATACCTTTCAATATCTGAAAGACTCAAATTAACTTATTTACAACTTTTTAGTGATAACTACTATCTATAAAAATTACCATAAAATTGTTCCAAGAATACGCACTTCTTGCCATCAGGGAGTTTACAATGTAATTACCCTTAACATCAAAGCAACAACAGAAAACATATATTTTTGCAAATACTCAAACCCCTGTTCCATAATGGAAGCTCATAATGTCTTTGTGATAAGTAAATTAAAACAATAATCTTAGGGATTAGATTTTCTCATGTTTATGAACATTGAAAATAACATCTAATCTCAAAGAATATAAGCAAGCTATATCTACCAGAGCCAATTTCACTCCAAATCCCTATACTGAACCAGGAAATAAATAAACAAAGACTCTTGAAAATTTGTTTATTTTCCTTTTATTAAGAAACTGCCTCCCAAAAAATAACAGTAAAATACAAGAAATAACACAAAATAAATAAATGTCACAAGGCTAGATTAGTTGCCAAATTATGTTACTAATAATTAGCATTAACAGAATTTGAAATTTGGCATATTGTGTTTATGAAGGATATGCTCATATTCATATCTATTAATTCTCTTTTGTGCATTTTATCTCACATCAAAAAAATATGATCAATGAGATAGAATTGTGTGTAAATGGAACAAATTGCATACAT
The DNA here is from genome assembly GCF_011800145.1 of Mirounga leonina. Taxonomy (NCBI): domain Eukaryota; kingdom Metazoa; phylum Chordata; class Mammalia; order Carnivora; family Phocidae; genus Mirounga; species Mirounga leonina. Next base: position 822,579 of record NW_023270232.1, on the reverse strand, counting down.
TACCATTTCAGAATATTGCTGCCTGCATTCTCAATCTGTTCAGGATAAGTCTCCAATTCACTTTATTTTTATTTATTTATTTATTTTCTTTAAGAAGGAAAGGCACATGTTTTTTATTTTTCATACAACAAAAAGAAAGTAATGATATGAGGTTAGATATGTAATGAACATTAAATTTTTTTTATTTTAATTTTATTATGTTAATCACTATACATTACATCATTAGTTTTTGATGTAGTGTTCCATGATTCATTGTTTGTGTGTAACACCTAGTGCTCCATTTGGTACGTGCCCTCTTTAATACCCATCACCAGGCTAACACATCCCCCCATCCCAGTCCCCTCTAGAACCCTCAGTTTGTTTCTCAGAGTCCATAGTCTCTCATGGTTCATCTCCCCCTCCAATTTCCCCCCCTTCATTTTTCCATTCTTGCTATCTTCCTCTTCTTTTTTTTTTTTTAACATATAATGTATTATTTGTTTCAGAGGTACAGGTCTATGAGTCAACAGTCTTACACAATTCACAGTGCTCACCATAGCACACACCTTCCCCAATGTCTATCACCCAGCCACCCATTCCTCCTACCCCCCATCACTCCAGTAACCCTCAGTTTGTTTCCTGAGATTAAGAATTCCTCATATCAGCGAGATCATATGATACATGTCTTTCTCTGATTGACTTATTTCGCTCAGCATTATACCCTCCAGTTCCAACCATGTTGCTGCAAATGGCATGATTTCATTCCTTTTGATGGCTGCATAATATTCCATTGTGTATATATATATATATATATATATATATATATATATACACAATATATATACAATATATATATACCACATCTTCTTTATCCATTCATATGGCAATGGACATCGTGGCTCTTTCCATAGCTTGACTACTGTGGATATTGCTGCTATAAATATCGGGGTGCACATACCCCTTCAGATCACTACATTTGTATATTTGGGGTAAATACCCAGTAGTGCAATTGCTGGGCCATATGGTAGCTCTATTTTCAACGTTTTGAGGAACCTGCGTACTGTTTTCCAGAGTGGCTGCACCAGCTTGCATTCCCACCAACAGTGTAGGAGGGTTCCCCTTTCTCTGCATCCCCGCCAACATCTGTCATTTCCTAACTTGTTAATTTTAGCCATTCTGACTGGTGTGAGGTAGTATCTCATTGAGGTTTTGATTTGGATTTCCCTGATGCCAAGTGATGTCGAACACTTTTTCATGTGTCTGTTGGCCATTTGGATGTCTTCCTTGCAGAAATGTCTGTTCATGTCTTCTGCCCATTTCTTGATTGGATCATTTGTTCTTTGGGTGTTGACTTTGATAAGTTCTTTATAGATTTTGGATACTAGCCCTTTATCTGATATGTCATTTGCAAATATCTTTTCCCATGCTGTCGGTTGTCTTTTGGTTTTGTTGACTGTTTCCTTTGCTGTGCAAAAGCTTTTTATCTTGATGAAGTCCCAATAGTTCATTGTTGCCCTTGCTTCCCTTGTCCTTGGCGATGTTTCTAGGAAGAAGTTGCTGCAGCTGAGGTCGTAGAAGTTGCTGCCTGTGTTCTCCTTTAGGATTTTGATGGTCTCCTATCTCACATTTAGGTCTTTCAACCATTTTGAGTCTATTTCTGTGTGTGGTGTAAGGAAATGGTCCAGTTTCATTCTTCTACATGTGGCTGTCCAATTTTCCCAACACCATTTGTTGAAGAGACTGTCTTTTTTCCACTGGACATTCTTTACTGCTTTGTCAAAGATTAATTGACCACAGAGTTGAGGGTCCACTTCTGGGCTCTCTATTCTTTTTTTTTTTTTTTTTAATTTTACTTATTTATTTGACAAAGTGAGACACAGTGAGAGAAGGGACACAAGCAGGGGGAGGGGGAGGGGGGGAAGCAGGCCTCCCGCCAAGCAGGGAGCCTGATGTGGGGCTCTATCCCAGGACCCCGGGATCATGACCTGAGATGAAGGCAGCCACTTCACTGCCTGTGGGCTCTCTATTCTGTTCCATTGATCTATGTGTCTGTTTTTGTGCCAGTACCATACTGTCTTGATGATGACAGCTTTGTAATAGAGCTTGTAGTCCGGAATTGTGATGCCACCAGCTTTGCATTTCTTTTTCAATATTCCTCTGGCTATTCAGGGTATTTTCTGGTTCCATACAAATTTTAGGATTATTTATTCCATTTCTTTGAAAAAAGTGGAAGGTATGTTGATAGGGATTGCATTGAATGTGTAGATTGCTCTAGGTAGCATTGACATCTTCACAGTAGTTCTTCTTCCAATCCATGAGCATGGGATGTTTTTCCATTTCTTTGTGTCTTCCTCCATTTCTTTCATGAGTATTTTATACTTTTCTGAGTACAGATTCTTTGCCTCTTTGGTGAGATTTATTCCTAGGTATCTTATGGTTTTGAATGCAATTGTAAATGTGATGGACTCCTTAATTTCTCTTTCTTCTGTCTTGTTGTTGGTGTATAGTAATGCCACTGATTTCTGTGCATTGATTTTATATCCTGCCACTTTACCGAATTCCTGTATGAGTTCTAGCAGTTTTGGGGATGGAGTCTTTTGGGTTTTCCACATAAGTGTCATATCATCTGCAAAGAGTGAGAGTTTGACTTCTTCTTTGCTGATTATTATTTTGTTGAGACCTGATTTGTGACCTAGGATGTGATCTATTCTGGAGAATATTCCATGGGCACTAGAGAAGAATGTGTATTCTATTGCTTTGGGATGAAATGTTCTGAATATATCTGTGAAGTCCATTTGGTCCAGTGTGTCATTTAGTCTTTATTTCCTTGTTGATCTTTTGCTTAGATGATCTGTCCATTTCAGTGAGGGGGATGTTAAAGTCCCTCACTATTATTGTATTGTTGTCGACGTGTTTCTTTGCTTTTGTTATTAATTGGCTTATATAATTGTCTGCTCCCATGTTAGGCGCATAGATATTTACAGTTGTTAGATCTTCTTGTTGGATAAACCCTTTAAGTAGGATATAGTGTCCTTCCTCATCTCTTATTATAGTCTTTGGTTTAAAATCTAATTTGTCTGATATAAGAAATGACACCCCAGCTTTCTTTTGGTGTCCATTAGCATGTTAAATTATTTTCCACCCCCTCACTTTCAATTTGTGTGTGTCTATGGGTCTAAAATGAGTCTATTGCAGGCAGCATATCGATGGGTCTTGTTTTTTTATCCAATCTGATAGCCTGTGTCTTTTAATTGGGGCATTTAGCCCATTTACATTCAGGGTAACTATTGAAACATATGAATTTAGTGCCATTGTATTGCCTATAAGGTGACTGTTACTGTGTATTGTCTGTGTTCCTTTCCGTTCTATGTTACTTTTAGGCTCTCTCTTTGCTTAGAGGGCCCCTTTCAATATTTCTTGTAGGGCTGATTTCATATTTGCAAATTCCTTTAATTTTTGTTTGTCCTGGAAGCTTTTTATCTCTCCTTCTATTTTCAATGACAGCCTAGCTGGATATAGTCTTCTTGGCTGCATATTTTTCTCATTTAGTGCTCTGAATAGATCGTGCCAGTCCTTTCTGGCCTGCCAGGTCTCTGTGGATAGGTCTGTTGCTAATCTAATGTTTCTACCATTGTAGGTTACAGATCTCTTGTCCTGAGCTGCTTTCAGGATTTTCTCTTTGTCGCTAAGACTTGTAAGTTTTACTACTAGATGTTGGGTTATTTACCCTTTCTTATTGATTTTGAGGGGGGTTCTCTGTGCCTCCTGAATTTTGATGCCTGTTTCCTTCCCCATATTAGGGAGATTCTCTGCTATAATTTGCTCCAATATATCTTCTGCCTCCACTCTCTCTCTTCTTCTTTTGGGATCCCAATTATTCTAATGTTGTTTCATCTTATGGTATCACTTATCTCTTGAATTCTGCCCTCATGATCCAATAGTTGTTTATCTCTCTTTTTCTCAGCTTTTTCATTTTCCATCATTTGATCTTCTACAACACTAATTCTCTCTTCTGCCTCATTTTTCCTAGCAGTTAGAGCCTCCATTTTTTATTGCACCTCAATAATAGCCTTTTTTATTTCAACTTGATTAGATTTTAGTTCTTTTATTTCCCCAGAAAGGGTTTCTCTAATAACTTCCATGCTTTTTTCAAGCCCAGCTAGTATCTTTAAAATTGTCATTCTGAACTCTAGTTCCGACATCATACTAATGTCCATATTGATTATGTCCCTGGCAGTCGGTAGTGCCTCTTGTTTTCATTTTTGAGGTGATTTTTTCCGTATTGTCTTTTGTCCAGAGGAGAATAGATGAATGAGAGAATAAATGCTAACAGGGTAACAACTACCTCAGAAAAATATACACTAAACAAATCAGAAGAGACCTGAAACCAAGGGAAAAGAAAGTGAAAAAAAGAAAAAAAGAAAAAAAGAAAAAGATAAAAACAAACAAACAACAACAAAAAAAAAACAGAATATGATCAAATATGATCAGGCTGGTGCATAGATCAGTGCCACACACTAGATTTGGGGCATTTTTTGGTCTGTGAGAAGAAAGTGCCTCCTAAAATTTTAAAGAAAGAAAAGCTTATATGTGTACAAAGATAATTGTAAATACACTGAAGGGATGGAATATGACTATAAAGATGAAAATTATAAAGGATTTTATAAAAGGAATTGATAAGATAAGAAGTTGGTTGAAAAAGAAGCAACAGGATTTAAAATAAAAAAAGGGTGAGAGGGGCGCCTGGGTGGCTCAGTTGGTTAAGCATCTGCCTTCAGCTCAGGTCCTGATCCCAGGGTCCTGGGATTGAGCCCTGCATCAGGCTCTCTGCTCGGCAGGATGCCTGCTTCTCCCTCTCCCCCTCCCCCTGCTTGTGTTCCCTCTCTCGCTGTGTCTCTCTCTGTCAAATAAATAAAATCTTTAAAAAAAAAAAAGGGCGAGAATGTGATCAGGCAGACTAGAATAAAGCCATACACTAGAGATTTAGGGTATATTTTGGTCTGTTAGAAGAAACTTATCCCAAAATTTTAAAGAGAGAACAACTTATATATATATACCAAAAATAAAGTTAACTACTAGGAAGTTATAGAATATGACTCTAAAAATGAAAAATAAAAATGTTTTTTTTTTTTTTTTAAAAGGGATTGATAAGATGTTGGTGAAAAGGGGAAAAAGAAAAATTCAAAAAAAAGAAAAAGAAAAAAGAAAATTTAAAAAATTATCTTTGAAAGACTAATTATGGGAAAAAAAACATGAATTCCATGTGCATTATTCCTCTAGTGCTAGAGTTCTACCATTCTCATTGATCGGTAAACTCAGTCTTGGCTGGCTGTTCTTGCTGATCTTCTCAGGGAGGGGCCTGTTGCAGTGGTTCTCAAATGTCTTTGAGACAGATCCAGGCTAAGTAATCTGCTTGGGTTTGCTCTCGGGAGCTTTTGTTCCCTGCAAACTTTCTGTACAGCTTTGGATGATGAGAGTGAAAATGGCGACCTCCCAATCTCCGCCGTGAGTAGCTGAGAACTCAGAGCCCCACTCCTCAGTGAGCCCCCAGAGAAAAGCAGTTGATCACTCCTGTCTCTCCAGTCTCCAGCCGCAGTCCATGCTCACCGGCCTGTGACCCTGCATTTTCTATCTCTGGCACACGACCCCGTGTGGAGTCTGCAAACCCAGCAGAGTCCTGTGGTGCACCCTGCACCACTCCTTCCAGGGGAGGAAGGAGAGTCTCCCTGGATCTGTGGCTTGTTGGGTCCCTGTGGAGGAGCAGTGGCCCAACTGTGCCATGGATCATGGTTTATGGTAACCACATGCTGAGAGCCCTCTCCTCAGCTCCGTCTCTGCAGCTGGCTTCCCTGCTCTGATACCTGGGAGCTGTGCCACACTCAGGCACCCCTGATCTTCCTGTGACCCTGAGGGTCCTGAGACCACACTGTCCCAGCGAGGGTTCCACCCCCCGCTTAGCCACTGGAGCAACATCCCTCGGTGGAGCCGACTTCTAAAAGTTCCGATTTTGTGCTCCGCTGCTTATCACTTGCTGGTAGCAGCTGATGGAGGCCCCCTACCCTGCCATCCATCTTCCCGAATGTCACCTCAGATTCACTTCTCTGCACGTACTATCTTCCAGGAAGTGGTCGCTTTTCTGTTCAGAGAGTTGCTGCTATTCTTTTCTTTGATCTCCTTTTGAGTTTGTAGGTGTTCAGAATGTTTTGATCCTTATCTACCTGAATTCCTGGGACCAGATGAAATTTAGGTCTCCTACTCCTCCACCATCTTGCCGATCATTTCCAATTCACTTTAAAGATGAAGGTTTGTTTAGGTAAGTCAGTTAATTATAGGATTGTATATTAACAATAATACCAGAGACAATCAAAAAAGTTGTTTATAAAGAGTTTGAAATAATCCATAAAGAGGGTTACAATATAATGATTACTAAAAAGCACATAGTTTAAATTTATGTTTTTACTTATTGCATCATTTCTTCTAAATATTTTTGTATGTATAGGTGTGTAAGTATAAAAAAGTGATATGTATGTGTGTACATGCACTTGTATAAAAGAAGTAAAGTGATTTAAAGTAAGCTATGAAAATAGAATCAATAGGTGAATCTGAATGTTTCTGATAATCAACATAATAACTATCAATGATCACCAAAAGATTTAAATACATTTAATGTTCACAGTAGCACTGAAAAGTCATGAATGCTCTGCTTATACAGACATCCTCCATTAGCCTCACCACCCCTAGAGCAGCTGCAATTGAGCAAGTATTTTGTAAAATGCCACCCCATTTCCTTCTTTACAGTGAATTAGACTTTGGCTGAGCACTGGCCCAAACTTGAGTCAACCAGGATAACTTTCATGGTTATTTCTCATCTGATCTAAGAACTAGAGAAAGAAAAATGAAGGTATACATGACAAGAAAACTAGAAGTGGGAGATGGTTGATGTTTATTCCTGTATTTTGAGATTCCCTTCAATCCTACTTTTTTCTTTTTGAGGTCCCACTATATTTCCAAATCTGATTTTATGAGACACCCTATTTGTATAGCTATAATTAATTTCTGAATGTGCTCCTGTGAAATTGAAATGATTTATTTATAACCAACATAGTCTTAACTAGTATAATTATTCTAATTCCCTGAGGAAATTGAGGCTGAGGGAAGTTAAGTACCTTTTCTCAAAGTCATACAACTATTGGAGATCACAGACATTTTTTGGACTCAGGTCTGACTTTAACACCCATACTCATTCCCTTACACCAAGATCAGGATGAGTGAGAGTGAGGGATTACAGATAACTTTCATGAGTTTTAAGTATTTTTTCTATATTTTCCAAATTTTCTACAATAACCATGCATTTATGAATAAAGGTAATTTATTTTTTTTAAGATATATAAAATCTGTACATTTCAATATAATAGGAATCTGGAGCTGGGGGTTGGAGTGTTGAGTTCCGTGGGAAGGGGGCAGTGTATTGAAATGATATCAGAAACAATTTCATCTGTTTTATCTCTTTTTGTTTTTATATATTATGGTGAATTGTTGGATATATTCCTTGTTTGCTTAAGAGTGTATATTATGCAGTTTTTAGATATAGTGATATATATACACACATACACACACACAAGATCTATATTTTGCTGTATATATACTGAAGCTACATTATTAGGTGCTCATGAATGTATAATGAATATGTTTTCCAGGTGGATTAAAACTTTACATTATAAAATACCCCTTTTTAAATTTATTAACCCTTTTTGCCTAAAAGTCTGATTTAGCAGTATAAGTACACCAACTTTCGGCATACTGATATTTTTGTTATATATGTGGTCATTTGTAAACTTTTTATATCTTTTATTTTAGATATGTTTCTTATAAAAAGCAAAGTTTTGTTTTTTTTAAAGTGAGATAATCCAACTTACGACTGGACTCTGATCCATTTACATTTGTTCTTATATCAGTATATTTGAGATAAATCAATTACTTTTTGATGCTTTATTTTTTTAAGAACTCTATCTGTTCTTGTTTCTCTCATTTTTTACCTACTCTTTGATTACTATCATTAATGATTCCCATGGAGATTTCAAAATGATCCTTAATTTATCAAGGTCTAAATATCAATCAACTTTTTTACATCTTCTACAAAAATATGCAAGGACCTTAGAAAAATAAAGTTCCCTTTATGCCCTCCTGATTATTCCTCTTGCATTTCCAACATTCAACTGGGAGTTTTTTCTTCTGCTAGGAGAACATCCATTAGTACTCCCTTTTCTGCTATCTGCTGATATATATAGATATAGATATAGATATAGATATAGATATAGATATAGATATAGATATAGATATAGATATAGATATAGATATAGATATATAGATATAGATCTCACACACACACACACACACACACTATATATATAGTATCTTTAGTTTCCTTATCTTTGGAGATGTTTTTTCCCTGTGAAATTCCAAGTCAACAGTTTGGTGTCATTGTTACTGTTGTTTAAGCTTTTGAAACAGGAACTAGTAAACAAGGAAAAAGGAAAATTGTCCCCAAATATTGAGCTCACCTCTCTGAATATCATGAAATTTAGTTTCTGGCCTGGTGTGTAAGGTAAGTATAGCGGCATTTCAAGTCCCTTAGTGGTTACAACAATTCTTATGTATTATTTCTCTCAACAAATGGATTCCTTGAATGGTTCTTATCTGGGCCAGATGTGGCTATTCTTGGCTGGGCAAACCTGTGGATTATGGATGGGTGACAGAGGGCTGGTTGGTCTAGGATGGTCTAGGATGTCCTTGCCTGGGCAGGCTCAGCTCTGTTCCATGTGTTATCTCATCCTCTGGCAGGATAGCCTGGCCTTGCTATAGTCCATGGTGTCAGAGTTCCAAGAGAGAGAATAGAAGCTTGAAATCTCTTTTGAAATTTAGATTCACAACTGGCATGCTGCCACATCTGCCAAATTACTTTGGCCAAAGCAAGTCCCAAGACCAGCACAGATAAGGGGTGGGAAAAAGACTCTACATTCTGATGGGAAGAACCAAAGAGTCACCTTGTAAATGGTACAAATATCACAAGTAATCTACCACACTTGGTAATTCTTTGTGAATTTATTAGTACACCATTGCTTTTCAATTGATATATGGGTATATCTTATCTGGCTTTTCTAGTTGTTCTCTAAGGCAGAGTTGATCTAATTTACTTAATCTGACATTACTGGAAGACTGTTATATCTGTTTTCTAGGAACTTTTATTGTTCAAATTTGTGCAGCTAGCAATAGTGGAACTATTATATTTTTGTTAAAGAAAGACAATAATTATGTAATCACCATTACATTTTTTCCCCCACTAAGCAGTAATATTCACTCAGTCGCATAAAATACTCTGGCTGGGAGGTCAGGCAGTTGCTTAGTGATGCTCAATTTCTCCCCGAGGGGTTCATGTACCAGCATGCTTAGTTGTGTTTACTTCAAGTGGCTACATCATGTAAATTTAGTTCTTGACATGCAATTCAGAAAATGAGTCTCTTTTATATAGTTCACTGATTATAAAGTCCATGAACAGTTTATTGGATAGTTTCCACTCAATCAGTCTGCCTGGTGTAATTTTTCCCAAGGGATTGAAACTTTATGTTGTTATTTCAATCCTAAGTAGATCTACTTGCATTGTAATAGTTGGGAACTCACGATTTCCATTTACACTAACTTTCACAGACATATTAAGCTGTTGTTTCTCTTTCCCTGCTAGCACCAACCCCAGAAAAACAAACAAACAAAAACCAATTGCAAGTAAAATAAGAGTGAATAGTGTAGGCTCCATTAAACTTTCCTACTATTTTTCTTTTATTCTACAATAGGCAGAAACAAAATTACAAATTTGTACAAAATATCTATTATTTTCTCGTTTGCAGTGTCACCATTTTTAAATCCTGCACTCCCCAGATGACATTACTCTTTATCAAATTATTAAATTGGTAATGTTTAGTATGGCTGAAGAGACAGTGTAACTTATCTCAATAGCCCAATTAACTGAAGAATAATGCTAATTTTAAAGGTTATGTGGTATGGTTCATCACAACTGTGCTTTCTTCTTTTCAATATTTATTTTTCTAAATCTGATAAACCAATTAGCAAATGTTTATTCATCTACTACTTTATGACCAACACTAGACTCTCAGAAATAAAGTCAAAGGCATGAGAAATATCCCTTTTTAGGAGAACAAAGACAAAAAACATTTTAAAAAATCATCAGTGTTTATGGCCCAGAGTAATTAAATGCATGTGTAAACACATTTTTAATATTCGTTTTAAAAAGTCACACACAAGACTGATTTTTAAGGACCATACAAAGCACTGTAATTCCTATCAAGTCTTTGCTATCCCTTCAAGACTGCAAAAATGTCTACTTCCTCAGAACTCTCAAAGCAGCAAATTTATAATACTTTTATATATTTATCATGATCTACCTTCCTTTGTAGTTATTTACTGTAGAAAAGTAGAGAGGATAAAAATATGCAACAAATCTGGAGACAGTGAGTATATTTTCCTAGCTGAAATAAAAGAAACCATTGTGGATTATAGTGGATAAGTGATAATTTTGAAGTCAGTCTATGGAAGGACCTGAATATCAGATGTCAGAATTTAGGTTTTATGACAAAAAATTAAAAGTCATTCCTTGGTCTTGATTAATGGAATAACATCCTGAAAGCAAATCAGCTCATCACTCTCATCAATAACCACCAGCTGAGTATGTTTTTCAGAACAAACGGTGTAAATCCTGTGAATGAATGAATTTCATCCTGACTAACCACTAGACTTTTTCTCACAGCAATCTTCTGCTAGAACACTCGTCCTTTATTTTTTCTTTTGCTAATGCCTACTAAAGTCTTAATGTAGACCTAATTTTATCTAGGAAATCCCCTTTCCCCCAACATCAACCCTATAAGCCCTACTTCATGTTCTCCTCTCTAAAATATTAATACAAATCTTTTCTTCTTCCAGAAAAATCATCAAGCTTCTTTAAAGCATCCACAGATTTCATCTCTTGTTTTAACAACAGTACATAGCATAGAGCCTGGCATATATTAACTGCCCAACTTTGATTTCTTTTTTTAAGATTTTTTATTTACTTGAGAGAGGGTACGAGTTGGGGGAAAGACAGAGGGAGAAGCAGACTTCCTGATGATCAGGGAGCCCGAGACCCTGAGATAATGACCTGAACTGAAGGCAGACACTTAACTGACTGAGACACCCAGGCGCCCCCTGATTTTGATTTTTGACTTAGCCTTTACTAATGCGTTGGGTGCTATCCAGCAAAATCATGTCTTCTGCCTTCCAAATGCCTATAGTAAGATTAGACAAAAAAGACAAGTTAAATAACATAAATAATGCAAGCAATATGAAGCATACACAGTTTTCTGTCCAGTGAATAGTATAGATGATGAGCTCTTTAGTTTTAGAAATGGAGGAAACTGTGTGATTGATCTAGTTTCAGGAAGGTATCACAAATGAGGTAGGATTTAAGCTGAGAGTCAAAAGATCCATAGGATAAACTAAGAAGACACAGGAGAAAGAAAAATCAAAGTGAAATTTAGTGTGAACAAAAAAAGAAGAAAACAGAGAATTACAAAGTATATTCCGTGTGTGCAGAGCAGACAGGTTCGGCAATGCAGAATTTCACATAGGAAGTAGTGGATGGTGAGACTTGATAATAAAATGAGGAATAGAAGTGAAGGGGGTCAAAAGCTACAAACTTCTGGAGCACCTGGTGGCTCAGTCAGTTAAGCATCTGCCTTCACCTCAGGTAATGAACCCAGGGTCGTGGAATTGAGCCCCATGTCAGGCTACCTGCTCAGTGAGGAGCCTGCTTCTCCCTCTCCCTCTGCCTGCCACTCCCACTGCCTGTGTTCTCTCTCTGTCAAAAAAAAAAAAAAATACAAACTTTCAGTTATAAAATAAATAAGCCATGGGGATCTATTGTTCAACATAGTGACTACAGTTAATAATGATATTGCATATTTGAAAGTTGCTAAAAGAGTAGAGCTTAAAAGTTCTCATCACAAGAAAAGAAAATGCTATGACTATGTATGCTGATGGATGTTAATAAGACTTACTGTGGTGATCATTTCATAATATATAGAATATTGAATTATTATGTTGTACACCTGAACTATTATAATGATATGTATCAAATATATCTAAAAAATATAGATTGCGGCGCCTGGGTGGCTCAGGCATTAAGCGTCTGCTCAGGTCATGATCCCAGGGTCCTGGGATCGAGCCTTGCATCGGGATCCCTACTCCGTAGGAAGCCTGCTTCTCCCTCTCCTTCTCCCCCTGCTTGTGTTCCCTCTCTCGCTATATCTCTCTCTGTCAAATAAATAAATAAAATCTTTAAAAATAAAATAAAATAAATAAAGATAGATTAAGAACCTTCTTTAATGATGGCTCTGGAATGCAGGATTTAGATAGCAACTCCTTTAAGACAGAAGATGAGAAGTCCAAAGGATCAGAGTCTCAGTCCTTCTAATGTACCATCTGCAAGAACTGCCACCCATGTTATTAATTCAGGTCAGCCATATTCTCTTTGTTTCCCACCTTTATTTTTTTTTATTTTCTCCCCTTGGCCTTGACTGTATACTGATCCAGCAAATTTGTTTTGTTTGTTTGTTTGTTTGTTTTCATCTGAAGTCTGGCATTTCTTACTGCAGTAGTTGGTATCTAACCTTATTCCTGCCTCTATTTCCATTTCTGCTTCACCATCAAGGATTGAATGCTAACCATACTCTTAAATAAATATTCTTACCTCCATGGATCTTCATGGATTTACAATTTCAGGTTCTCACTTTGTTTTTGTTTTGTCTTGTTTTATTTGCTTTTGTGTTGGGCAAACTCTGAGATGGCAAATGAAAAGATTACTCCAGGGGCACCTGGGTGGCTCAGTTGGTTAAGCGACTGCCTTTGGCTCAGGTCATGATCCTGGAGTCCCTGGATCGAGTCCCGCATCGGGCTCCCTGCTCAGCGGGGAGTCTGCTTCTCCCTCTGACCCTCTTCCCTCTCATGCTCTCTCTCTTTCTCTCTCTCAAATAAATAAATAAAATCTTTAAAAAAAAAAAAAAAAAAGAAAGAAAAGATTACTCCAGACACCTAAGTAGGAGAAAGGAGATGGCCTGTGGACCAGACACTCTAGTTGTGAAAGGCCCTGAGTCAAGCTCTACCTCCATTTTTATTATGCATGTTATGGTTACATCAAAGAATCAAGATTAGAAAGGAATATAGTTTCCATAACTAGGGACGTGACATTTATGGGCATTGTGTGATTAGAACTATCTATGTTCATGACTTGCAGGCAGGGGTAGGTGACTGTTAAGGATTTATGACTAACCTAAGTTAAGTCCCCTGGGAGATAACGTTGAGCCACAATTAGGATCTGTTTTCAGCCCAGAAACCTAAAAGAAGGCCCAGTTTTCTGGTCACTCCTTCTTTGCTTTTCAACCAGCCTCTCCCAAGGAGAACTGTGTTTATTATATCTTAGTTAGCCAGGCATTGTGAATTCCCACACTTTTGGTCTCATTACTGCCAGTCCAACTTTTTCTACTTTAGTGCATGACGTAGAAAGTTCACCAAACAAAACTATCCCGATTTTAGCCCATATACAATTAGTGTTATAGAGAATTTTGAGCACAGTCAAGGTTGTGATAAAAAATTCTCCATGAAGATTAATTTTCAACTGTACATGAAAAAGACTATAGAGGAAGACATAAGTTTACTTCATTAGTCTAGGTGACCTTATTAGGAAAGGTTTTTTTTGAGCAAGAGACAGAGAGTGTGTGTGTGCTGCATGAGTGAGGGAAAAGGGGCAGAGGGAGAGGGAGAGAGAGAATCTTAAGTAGGCTCCATGCCCAGTACGGAACTTAATGCGGGGTTCTGATCTCACAACCCTGAGGTCAGGACCAGAGCCAAAATCAGCACTTAACCGGCTGAACCAGGTGCCCCAAGGAAAGCATTTTTTAATGTTTCTGGCTTTAATGGATTCCCTAGCCCATCCCCTATCTCTGTCCAAGGGTGGGACAAAAGTAGTGGTTCTAAATATCTTTCTCCTCTGAAATATGTGCATGGGCCATAGGCACTAATTACGGCATGCATCATAGCCTAAGATAATAACGGGAAATTGAAATTACTTCCACTTGAGTAAAATAGAATGACGCTCTAGTTAAAAATATACAACTAGCTTCAGTTGTAGCATAAATCATTTGTAATGTTATTTTGTAAATCATAACTCCAAGTTAATATCTGGAAAGGATTTGTTGAAAGGCAGAATGGGCTGTTCCATCTTGAGCAGCACCAAGACTTTCCTCCTAAGATGTGAAATTCCAGTTGCCTTATTTTCACTTCTTTTTAAAAATTATTTCAGAGAAAGGCTCAGTCATCTCTCAAGCTTGTCAACTCCTTTGTTTTTATTTTATTCATTCTATTTGAGACTATTTTCTGATGTGTCTAGCAGAATGACATTTGTTTACTACATTAAAAGAAGCTATTTCTAGACGCAATTATGAAGTAATTTGTCTTCTGTCAATATGCCTCCATTTTTCTTAAGCTCACTCAAAAACAAAGACACAGGCAGTTTTCATTTGTTCTTATTTCACACTTCCTTTCCTTTCCTGGAATATTTGTCTATGCTCTGGTGGGAACTTCTAAAACCTAATTTAAAAAGAAATTCCTCTTAATACTTTGATTTGATTGGTTCCTCTTATAACTAGATACATAGCAAAAAAAAACAACATTAAAACAAAACAAACTGTAAATGAAAGGTGAAGTATAATTTTCATATTAAAATCAGGTTTTCTGAAAATTTTGCTACCAATACACCATTGAAAGCAAGAAAGAATTTTCCCTAATACTCAAAGTATGGATTACTGAAAATAGATTTGAAAAATAGAAGTTAACATGATGTACCAAAAATATATCTCACTTCATATCTGATCCTGCCTTAAGCACAGTTATTACATACAAAGCTTAGGTTGTTTTTTTTTTTTTATTATTAAACTGAAACTAAGTATATTGCCACATTGCCATTTGATTATTAACCCAGAAAATTCATTTCCCTCCCTGCCTCATAAAATGATTATTCCAGAATTAAACAAGTATTTACCCAAAAACTATATGTATGTAAAAAACAAATATATTTTAAGTATAACTGGCATAAATTACCTAATAATAGCAGTAACTAATATGTATGTGCACTCACCATACACCAGGTATGTTAAAGTTCTCTACCTTTGTCTCTCCCTCTCTATCTATCATCTATGTATCTTGTTTATATACTTGATCTTCATATATACTTATGAACTCCTGTTCATCCTATACATCTCAGTTCTAATCTCACATTTCAGGGAAGACTTCAAAACGCTTCCATCATGATTCTAAGCCAGATACATTTCTTAGAGGTTTATGAGGGATCTCATTTCTTTTTTTTTTTCCTTCCAAAATCACTAATGCTGTTAGAAATTACACACTGATTATTGTGATTATTCTTTCAAATATTTCACTCCTACAATAGACTGTAAGCTCCATCAGACCAGACAATATTTATCCCCCTCTCTTCTTTACACATCTAGCATCCAGAGTATCCTTGAGAACATAATTGGTGCTCAATAAATATATATTAAATTATTTAATATATTTGCCCATAAAACTTCATGGACTTGCCATCATTTTTGTAATAGATATTTTACTTACTTTTCTATCTTTTTAACTTTATAAAGTCTCTTATAGGTTGATATTTTACCAAAAAAAAATCAACAACTTTATGTTGGTATCTCAAATTTATTAATATATAATTATACCAATCTTCAACTTATAACCCTTAAAATGTACTTTTCTGTAATTATAGTTCATATATAAATATTTGTATACATGTAACAAAATATAGAATTATGAATAAATGTATTTATTTATAATGTATGTTTTATATATAAGTATATAGAGAGAAATAATATATAATGTATAATATAAATAAATATATGGAATGTAAACATAATCTATGTTTCAAATGAAGTTTGTATTCCAAAGTATTATATATTATATGAATTTATTAAAATACATATCATCACATATAATTGCTTATCTTAAAGTTCATTTGTTTCTGCTTTATTCTGTCTTTCCTCACATTTTTAAAAGCTTAGATGATGCACATTTACCTGTGTTAGGAGATTATTTGTTTTCTACCTGTTTTATAATAACTAATTTAAATTGATACAGTTTCTTAATAGTATTACATAGGCCATATTAGGAAGGTTTTGATTCTTCATGATATAGTATTATTTATCATTAGATAAATACTCTCAAAGTCACTAGTTATTTCACTTATTTTTTATTCTTGTTTTTTAAATTTTAGTAAATTATAATTAGAATAGTGTACATGATTTCCTCATTTGGGAAATTTATTAAGATTTAAAAAAAATTTGATAGCCAAGATGTCATCAATCTTTGTGACTACTTCATGAATATTTAAAAATGGTGGGCATTTTTCCATTGATCTATGTGTCCATCTTTGTGCCAGTACCATACTGTTTTGATCACTACAGCCTTGTAATACAACTTGAAGTCCAGAATTTTGATACCTCCTGCTTTGTTTTGCTTTTCCAAGGTTGCTTTGGCTATTCAGGGTGTTTTGTGGTCCCATACAAATTTCAGGATTCTTTGCGCTAGCTCTGTGAAAAAAAATGCTGTTGGTATTGTGATAGGGATTGCATTAAATGTGTAGATTGCTTTGGGTAATATAGATATTTTAACAATATTTGTGATGTGATGAACACTGGGTGTTATATGCAACTAATGAATCATTGAACACTATATCAAAAACTAATGATTACTATAAGTTGGCTAATTGAATTTAAATAAAACAAAACAAAACAAAAAAAACAGTATTTGTTCTTCCAACCCTCTAGTATGGAATGTCTTTCCATTTCTTTGTGTCATCTTCAATTTTTTTCATCAGTGTTTTATAGTTTTCAGAGTACAGGTCTTTCACCTCTTTGGTTAGGTTTATTCCTAGGTATCTTACAGTTTTTGGTGCAATTGTAAATGGGATTGATTCCTTCATTTCTCTTTCTGCTGCTTCATTATTGGTGTATAGAAATGCAACAGATTTTTGTATACTGATTTTGTATCCTATGACTTTACTGAATTTGTGTGTCAGTCTTAGCCATTTTTTGGTGAAGTCTTTTGGGTTTTTAATATAAATTATCATGTCATCTGCAAATAGTGAAAGTTTGACTTCTTTGCTGATTTGGGTGCCTTTTATTTCTTTTTGTTTTGTGATTGCTGTGGCTAAGACTTCCAGTACCATGTTAAATAACAGTGGTGAGAGTGGACAACCCTGTCTTGTTCCTGACCATAGACATAAAGGAAACATAAACAAAAATAAACTATTGGGACTTTATGAAAATAAAAAGCTTCTGCACACCAAAGGAAATGATCAGCAAAACTAAAAGGCAACCTATGGAATGCAAAAAAAAAAAAAAAAAAAAAACATATCTGATAAAGTCTTAGTATCCAAAATATATAAAGAACTTATCAAACTCAACACCCCCAAAATAATTCAATTAAAAATGGGTAGAAAACATGAATAGACATTTTCCCAAAGAAGACATACAGACACATGAAAAGATGCTCAACATCACTGATCATTAGGGAAATGCAAATCAAAACTACAATGAGATATCACCTCACACCTATCAGAATGCCCAAAATCACAACACCAAAAGCAATAGGTGTTGTCAAGGATGTGGAAAGAAAAGAAACTTCATGCATTGTTGGTGGGAATGCAAACTGGTGTAGCCACTATGTAAAACAGTATGGAGGTTCTTCAAAAAGTTAAAAATAGAACTACCCTATGATCCAGCTATTACACTATTAGGTGTTCCCCTCAAAATACAAAAATATTAATTCAAAGGTATACATGCACCCTGATGTTTATAGCAGTATTATCCACAATAGCCAAATTATGGAAATAGCCCAGGTGCCCATTGACTGAGGAATGGATAAAGAAGAGGGGGAATATATATAAAATGGAATATTATTCAGCTGTAAAAAATGAAATCTTGCCATTTGCAATTACATGGATGGAACTAGAGAGTATTATGCTAAGTGAAATGAGTCAGTCAGAGAAAGATAAATACCATGATTTCACTCTTATATGGAATTTAAGATACCAAACAAATGGACAAGGGGAAAAAGAGAGAGGCAAACCAAGAAACAGACTCTTAACTATAGAGAACTGATGGTTATCAGAAGGGAGATGGGCAGAAGGATGGTTTAAATAAGTGATGGGGATTAAAGAGTGCACTTGTGATGAGCACCTGGTGTTGTATGAAAGTGTTGAATCACTAAATTGTACACCTGAAACTAACATCACACTGTATACTAACTGGAATTTAAATAAAAACTTAAAAACAAAAATCAAACCAAAAAAATGGGTATTTTTTATCTCATTGCCATTTTTGGAATTTTATTTTATTTTATTTTTATTTTGAAGATTTTATTTATATTAGAGACAGAGAGAGAGAGAGCACAAGCAGGGGAAAGGCAGAAGAAGGAGAGGGAGAAGCGGAGCTGAGCCCAGGCTGAGCACAGAAGCTGACACAGGGCTGACACAGTGCTCAATCCCAGGAAACTGAGATTATGACCTGAACTGAAGTCAAATGCTTAACTGACTGAGCCACTCAAGCACCCCTGGAAATTTTAATATACATAATTATTTAATATATATAATTCTTTTTTTATTAGTTTCAGAGGTAGAATTTAGTTATTCATCGGTTGCATATAACACCCGGTACTCATTACATCACATGCCCTCCCTAATGTCCCTCACCCAGTACCTCATTCCCCCACCCCCTCCCCTACAGCAACCCTCAGGTTGGGGGTTGAGTTCACCATCTCTTATGGTTTGCTTCCCTCTCAATTTTCATCTTATTTTATTTTTCCCTCCCTTCCCCTATGTTCATCTGTTTTGTTTCTTAAATTCCTCTTATGAGTGAAATTATATGATATTTGTCTTTTTCTGGATGACTTATTTCACTTAGCATAATACACTCTCGTTCCATCCACATAGTTGCAAGTGGCAAGATTTCATTTTTTTAAGATTTTATTTATTTATTTGAGAGAAGGATTTCATTCTTTTTAATGGCTGAGGAATATTCCTTTGTAGATATATACCACATCTTCTTTATCCATTCATCTGCCGATGGACATTTGGGCTCTTTCCATATTTTGGCTATTGTGGACATTGCTGTTATAATTCTATATATACTTATAGATAAGGCATATTATTTTATTCTGATTCTTTATGTGTTTCCTTGTCCTTGGTCTAGGTACTCTTTGTTTTTGAACACATGATGTTTTGAAATCTCCCATTGTGGCTCATGAGTCACTGTTACTGAGCTTTAAGGGACAACAAGGTTTACAGCCATGTGCCCCTAAGACTCCAAATACAATATTATCAGTACTGGGATTGAGAAATGAATAGGAAAAAATATGTATACTTTTATTTTTCTTGGATAGTTTACTATAGTTTTACTTTTAACTGCACTAATTTGGACATTTAAAATTATTTGGTTATTAAAATGTGAAATGTTGCAAACTTAGTTATAAATTGTAATATTTATTGCTTACATTTTCAAAGTGAAAGAACAACATGGTATCTTTTTGAGAGGTATACCACTTATTTAAGTTTACTCTAAAAACTACCAAATAAGTCAATTTTATGCTGAGTTCAAATATTACTAAAGCAAACTTTTCCAATGGCCATTTTTTGCAAAAAATATTTTCAGCCAACTTTATTAAAGTAAGAATCTTCAATTTAGTACTGGTCTCCTAATGAGGTTAATCTATCTGCTTAGGGTATATTTATTATCTATCATCATGTATTTCCATATTTAAGAGGGCAATTTATGTTGACATTTTACTCATAAAATATTAAAAGACCTGGATGCAATCCCAAAGTAACCCCTAAGTTAAAGGGTCATTTTAATCAATAACCCAAATGTTAATAGGATTAACTGTCAAAATTTACTTTTGATTTATAAAGATGCATTGTCTACCTCTGGGCATACAAATTTGATATCTGAATTTAAATCTCAAGCCTAAGAAAATTGATAAAAGAGAAAATTATCTTCCTAAATGTTTCAAAGAATATTGACTGTACATTTTTTTTTTTTAAGATTTTATTTACTTGAGAGAGAGAGAATGAGAGAGAGAGAACACATGAGAGGGGTTAGGGTCAGAGGACGAAGCAGACTCCCCGCCGAGCAGGGAGCCCGATGCGGGACTCAATCCCGGGACTCCAGGATCATGACCTGAGCCAGAGGCAGTCGCTTAACCAACTGAGCCACCCAGGCGCCCCTTGACTGTACATTTTAATTAGATCTTCTAATTGCAAACTAGACACTCACCATACAATTCTTGGTTTTGCCTCTATATTAAAAAAAAGCCCTTTAGTCTTTCTTTAAGCTTTTATCTCTATTCTGCAATTCAGATACCCTACCCTGTGTTAAAATCTGAACTAATATTATACTGTATTAACTGGCATTTAAAATTCCCCAATACAATAATCTGAAAGTTTATTTAAAATTATCAGCAAAAATTAAAATATATCTTATTCCAGGTAAATTAATGGTTTGATTTAAATAAGCACATAGGGTCTTTAATAACATTCTTAATTTAATCAAAAAATCCTATACATAACAATGATCTTATCTACCTTCTTGTTAAACACACAAAACATAACTGAAAATATTTTTTGTATCACATAACCAAAACACTAAAACTAAATTTTTCTACTTGGAGCTGTGATTACTGGCTTCAGTGAGAGCAACTATTTCCTCAAAGGTCTTAGGAAAATAAAAATTAAGCTAAGTTCTGAAAAATTTAGGGGGGGACGTTTAAAATAACAAACTCATTCAAAAACATAGAGAAATGCAAATGTTGAAAGACAGCTAAGACACTCATTCCTGAGGAAGAAGAAGGAAGTGTGTTGCAGACTTATGAGTAAAATGTATGAAAACATTTATTTTACTCACAAATCTGCAGTTTGGGCAGGGCTCAGCAGAGTAACAGCCTCAGCTCGGACATCTCAAAGGCTGAGAGGTGGAATCATCTAAAGCAGTGTTGTCTAAGAGAAATATATAGCAATCCACATATGTAATCTTAATTTTTTTAGTTTCTACACTAAAGAAAAAGTAAAAAGAAACATATAAAATTTGAAGTGCCTGGGTGGCTCAGTAGGTTGAATGTCTGACTCTTGGTTTAGGCTCAGGTCGTGATCTCAGGGTTGTGAGATCAAGCCCCAGGGTAGGGATGTGGGCTCAGTGCAGAGTCTGCTTGGGATTCTTTCCCTCTTCTTCTCCCTCCCGCTCTGCCCTTCTGCACATGTATGCCCTCTCTCTCTCTCTCAAATAAATAAATACATCTTCAAAAGAAAAAAAAAAGAAATAGGTAAAATTAATGTAATAATATTTTATTTAACCCAATATATTCAAAATGCTATTTCATCATGTAATCAATATTAAAATATTAATTAAATACTTTCCCTTTTTGTCCTACTAAATCTTTAAACCTGAATGTGTATTTGGCACTTAAAGCACATCTCAATTTGAAATAGTCACATTTCAAGCCACTCAATAAGCCACACACCACAACTTTAACTGCTTACTCACATACATATCTAGTGATTGATGCCATCTATAACACTAACATCTTAGCTTAGACTATCAGCTAGAACACTTAGAAGTTTCTTTTCCCTCTGTGGACTTCTAATAACATGATGGTTGGTTTCACGGACAAGCACAGAGAGAGATGGTGGGGGATGGAAAGAGAGAGAGAGAGCGTGAGAGAGCAAGAGAGAGAGAAAGTAGGTGAAATGAGTCTTGCATTTTATGATCTGATCCAGAAGTCACATAACAATGTGACTTTTACGGTACATGATCAATCAAAACAGTCACAAGCTTGTTTAAGTTCAAGTGGAAGTGTATAATATAACAAATATATACACTTTGAAATTTATATCACAAAGCTTATAAGCTTGCAAATAGAAAATTGACCATTTGGTGGGGAGAACAAAAGGCCAAGGGGTAGGGTAGCAGATGGAACTTGTAAAATAATAGCATTGATAGCTAAGATCTTCTTACTTACATACTATGTAATGAGAAGGTGCATTCAAAGAATGATAGTTTAACCAAATAGGAAATGTTGGAGGACTTATAAGTATCTGGCACACATGCAACCATGCTTTATTTTATTATTTATTTTTATTTTTTTTTTTAAAGATTTTATTTATTCATTTGAGACACAGAGATACAGAGAGAGAGAGAGAGAGCATGAGCAGTGGGAGAGGCAGAGGGAGAGGGAGAGGGAGAAGCAGACTCCCGGCCGAGCCAGGAGCCCGATGTGGGGCTCGATCCCAGGACCCCGGGATCATGACCTGAGCCGAAGGCAGACGCTTAACCATCTGAGCCACCCAGGCGCCCCACCCATGCTTTATTTTAAACACAGGTAATTGATCACAAGTCTTTCCTGCTGAGCCCTGACCTCAGGCTCAGAATCCTAGGTACAGTGCTCTAATCAGCCACTATTAATTGGTAGAATATTGATAAAATATTTTTATTCCTTGATTAGAAGTCATAATGCATTTGAGAATAGGTATACTGAGAGAGACTATGAAGAAGAAGGACAAAGGAAATTTGGTACACAATGTAGGATTTTATGCTTAAGATTTTAGAAGTAAAATAATTCATGAGGGCAAGAGCAAAAATGAGATAACCAATATGGGCTACTAAAGTAGATTAGATCTATCAATAAACTCCAATGGTGTAAGAGGTATATATTCATTTAGGACACATCAGAGATTGTACAATCATAATCTAAATTCCAGGCCTACAAGAAATATGGCTGTAGGTATAGTATGACAACAAGAAAGAAAATAAGGTATTAGTCAAAGATGATATATATTTTGTAGGAGTAGAAAATAAAAAAAAAAAAGTAAAAGCACAAAGTATTATATGAAAGTATATGGGAGAATAAAACAAAAGTCATCGCATGCTTCTAGTTTCAAATAGAGGTTGCAAAATAAAAAGAATTGTCTCTTGAGGACGTCATAAGTAAAGCAGTATTTTATTGTATATATATACCACATCTTCTTTATCCATTTATCTGTTGAAGGGCATCTCGGCTCTTTCCACAGTTTGGCTATTGTGGACATTGCTGCTATGAACACTGGGGTGCATATGGCCCTTCTTTTCACTACATCTGTGTCTTTGGGGTAAATACCCAGGAGTGCAATTGCTGGGTCATAGGGTAGCTCTATTTTTAATTTTTTGAGGAACCTCCACACTGTTTTCCAAAGTGGCTATACCAACTTGCATTTCCACCAACAGTATAAGAAGGTTCCCCTTTCTCCACAACCTCTCCAACATTTGTTGTTTCTTTCCCTGTCCATTTTTGCCATTCTAACTGGTGTAAGGTGGTATCTCAGTGTGGTTTTGATTTGAATTTCCCTGATGGCTAATGATGATGAACATTTTTTCATGTGTCTGTTAGCCATTTGTATGTCTTCTTCAGAGAAGCGTCTTTTCACGTCTTCTGCCCATTTTTTTGACTTGATTATTTGTATTACTCAGCCATCAGAAAGGATGAATACCCAACTTTTACATCAACATGGATGGGACTGGAGGAGATTATGCTAAGTGAAATAAATCAAGCAGAGAAAGTCAATTATCATATGGTTTCACTTATTTGTGGAACATAAGGAATAGCGTGGAGGACATTAGAAGGAAGGGAAAAATGAAGGGGGGGGAATCGGAGGGAGAGATGAACCATGAGAGACTATGGACTCTGAGAAACAAACTGAGGGTTCTAAAGGGGAGGGGGTGGGGAGATGGGCTAGACCAGTGATGGGTATTAAGGAGGGCATGTACTGCATGGAGCACTGGGTGTTTTACAAAAACAATGGATCGTGGATCACCACATCAAAAACTAATGATGTATTGTATGGTGACTAACATAACATAATAAAATTAAAAAAAAAAAAAGTAAAGCAGTATTTTAAGGACAAATCTATTTTTTTTTCAGTTAAAATCAGTTAAAAATTAAATCAGAAATTTAAGGAGTAATGATGTGATAATTGTAAATATTAATAATTGCATTTACTTCTCACAGCATGTTTTTGACAGGACTTTTCATGATACATGTTTAAAATGAGAAAACTGAGATCTCAAGTTACTTAGCTCTATACAAAATAATATTACATACCTAGGAAGCAGTTCAGTTTTATCCCAAAGCCTAAAATTATAATAATCATTATCTTATAAAAAGTGTTTCAATACTAAGAAATACTTTATCAGTTTGATAGTTGTTTTAGTATCTATGAGAAGAGAAACTCAAATTTCTTTAATGCTCACTGTGTATTGACAACTTACAGCCAATTTTTTTCTTTATAAATGTACTGAGTCTTCCCCTCCTTCTACTTCTTTTTTACTAAATCATCCACTCAAGAGGCGTGTGGGGGGATGGGTTAGCCTGGTGATGGGTATTAAAGAGGGCACGCTCTGCATGGAGCACTGGGTGTTATACGCAAACAATGAATCATGGAACACTACATCAAAACCTAATGATGTAATGTATGGGGATTAACATAAGAATAAAAAAAAATTAAAAAAAACCCCTAATGACGTAATGTATGGTGATTAACATAACATAAAAAAAAAACTCTAAGGATAGGGTGTAGAGAGCTTCTAGGTTGGTGAACACAGGGAGATTGGGGGAGAGTTGCATGCTCAGGAAGAGCATGGAAGCTCCATGCCTCCTCCCCAGTCCTTGCCCTATGCATCTCTTCCATCTGGCTGTTCCTGAGTTATACCCTTTTATAATAAACTGGTAATCTAGTTTAAAAAAAGAGATAAAGATTCTGTATTACTGGGCATTACTCTGGTTAAAGGCAGTAACTTTTTGTAAAATAAAGCCATCTTCATTTTATAATCCCTTGGAGTTCAAACCTTTCAATAATCCATACGTGTGTATATAATGAAGTATATATACTTCAAAAGGAAGAGAATGCATTAACGTTAATTAAATCCTTGATAAAAAATATTTATTGTCAGCATTTTCCAAAGATTACCTATGCCCAAAACATGTTGTTTTAATCAGATAGTATGCATTAATTCTAAAATAAACTTAACACCACGAAAAATAAACCAAGTTAGAAGAATGTTTTAACATATATATTTTGGTTCTTGTATTTAAGAAATCATGATATACTTCTTTTTTTCTCTCTAAGCAATTATGCCTTTCTTTACGTCATTGGGTCATTGTATATTGATTACGTTTTAGAATGAGAAAGTAGTAAGTACTCTATTATTCATTTTCTTCATGCTTTTATTTTAATTTCTCATCTAGTTGATTGATAGGCTTGTAGCTGCAGTGATATCTTTCTGAATCAAATAACTTTCAGAACATTTGTTTTTTCAGTTTCTTCAAATGCATGCATTTATTGTATCTTTAATGATGCCACCATTAACACTATGGCAAGATGTGCATGCTGCAAATGAATATGTCTTAATGTGTAGGAGGAAAAAAACTAATAAATGGTAAATAACTTATAGTAAAGACTTCACATCATTCTCTTAAACACACTTATCTATTCATGAGTTCAATATCGGTTGTCATTAAACCACTTTTCATCTTGCCACTGCATAAACTACTTCATTGTTTGCTAAAATTATACTGATGTTAATGGGTACTTGTGAAATGTACATAGTAAAGTCTTGTAAAGACCACACTAGCATTGTAATGAGAATAACTAAAACTGGACCTGTGGGGATTTTTAGAGTTTCTAATGTCATATCAAAGAATCTAAGTTTCTGTTAATAGGATTTACAAAGAACACCATTGTCATTTCTCTCTCAGCAGGCTGCATTAGTGGTGGTTTTATCTTTGCCCAGTATTAATGCCATTTAGTTGTATTCATATAGTGTATTTTACTGATATAAATGTTGTGTTTACTAATGTACTAATGATGTTTACTAATGTAAATGTTATCAAAATAATTAAACAAATGGGGTGCTGGGTGGCTCAGTTGGTTAAGCGACTGCCTACGGCTCAGGTCATGATCCTGGAGTCCCGGGATCGAGTCCTGCATTGAGCTCCCTGCTCAGCAGGGAGTCTCCTTCTCCCTCTGACCCTCCTCCCTCTCATGCTCTCTGTCTCTCATTCTCTCTCTCTCAAATAAATAAATAAAATCTTTAAAAAACTAATAATAATAATTAAACAAAAATTTAAAAAAACTTAAAAAAAAAGAAAGATAAAAGGTTGATGACCACTGGTCACATCTTTCAAAGACAAGGCAACGTAGAAGACTGAGAAATAGCCCTAAAGTAGGATTGTGAAGATAGGACTAGTAATTGTTAACTCTAAGTGACAAAAAAGCAGCAAGATTGTATGGATTCATCAAATAGCAGAACTTATGGAAAATCCATATACATCATTATAAATACAAAACAACAGATTAATGTATTTTTAATGGAAAAATAATCACTAGAAAACTTGACCACTTGCTAAATTGAACAATTTCCCAAAACATCTAATGAATACTGTGGCACAAATCCTTGTTGTTATATTTCATGTGAAGAGTAGATTACTCTTTGCATAACATGTTCAAGAAGAATAGTTTAAATTTGGAAGTTTTGTAGCTGCACCAAGATACAACAGTTGATAAACCAAAATATAAATAATAAAAGAAGCTTTTCCAGTCCATTCATGATTATGCATTTTTTTATTTCTCTGTCATTTATCTATGGTACTAAAAGAGAAAAATCCAGGGAACATATCACTAGTGAAAATTTATCCTACCAAATGTATTCACAAAACAGACAAATTTTTACATTTAATAAATTCTTGTTAGACACACCTAAAGGCAAGGGAAACAAAGGCAAAAATGAACTATTGGGACTTCCTCAGGATAAAAAGCTTTTGCATAGCAAAGGAAACAATTGAGAAAACCAAAAGACAATTGACAAAATGGGAGAAGATATTTGCAAGTGACATATCAGATAAAGGGCTAGTATCCAAAATCTATAAAGACCTTATCAAACTCAACACCCAAAGAACAAATAATTCAATCAGGAAATGGGCAGAAGACATGAACAGACATTTCTCCAAAGAAGACATCCAAATGGCCAACAGACCCATGAGAAAGTGCTCAACATCACTCAGCATCAGGGAAATCCAAATCAAAACCTCAGTGAGATACCACTTCACACCAGTCAGAATGGCTAAAATTAACCACTCAGGAAATGACAGATGTTGGCCAGGATGAGGAGGAAGGGGAACCCTTTTACATTGTTGGTGGGAATGCAAGCTGGTGCAGCCACTCTAGAAAACAACATGGAGTTTCCTGAAAGGGTTGAAAATAGAGCTACCCTATGACCCAGCAATTGTGCTACTAGGGATTTACCACAAAGATACAAATGTAGTGATCCAATGGGGCACCTACACCCCGATGTTTGTAGCAGCAGTGTCCACAAGGGTCAAACTATGGAAAGAACCTAGATGTCCATCGACAGATGAACAGATAAAGAAGTATATATATATATATGTATACACACACACACAGACACACACACACACAATGGAATACTACACAGTCATCAAAAATGAAATCTTGCCATTGCAGTGACATGGATGGAACTAGAGGGTATTAGGCTAAGTGAAATAAGTCAATCAGAGAAAGACAATTATCATATGATCTTGATGATATGTGGATTTTTTTTTAAAGATTTTATTTATTTATTTGATAGAGACACAGTGAGAGAGGGAACACAAGCAGGGGGAGTGGGAGAGGGAGAAGCAGGCTTCCCACCGAGCAGGGAGCCCGATGTGGGGCTCGATCCCAGGACTCTGGGATCATGACCTGAGCCGAAGGCAGACGCTTAACAACTGAGCCACCCAGGCGCCCCGATGATATGTGGAATTTAAGAACAAAACAGAGGATCATAGGGGAAGAGAGGGAAAAAAAAGACAAAATCAGAGAGGGAGACAAACCATAAGAGACTCTTAATTATAGGAAACAAACTGAGGGTTGCTGGAGAGGAGAGGGGTGGGGGGATGGGGTAACTGGGTAATGGTCATTAAGGAGGGTACCTGATGTAATGATTACTGGGTGTTATATAAGACTGATGAGGGCACCAGAGTGGTTCAGTCAGTTAAGTGTCAGCCTTTGGCCCATGTCATGATCCCAGATCCCTGGGATCAAGCCCCACGTCAGGCTCCCCATAAGGAGCCTGCTTCTCCCTCTCCCTCTGCCTCTCCCCTCCACTGATGCATGCTCTCTCTCCCTCTCTCTCTCTCTCTCAAATAAATAAATAAATTCTTTGAAAAAAAAGATTGATGAATTACTGACCTCTAACTCTGAAACCAGTAATACATTATATGTTAATTGAATTTAAATTAAAAAATTAAATAAAATTCTATATTGTAACCTTAAAAAATTAAAAAATGAATAAGTTAGCAGTAAGACTTTAAATTTTAATAAATTCTAGTAAAATTGATGGCATACAAACATATTTCTGCATGTTAGGCTTCTGCCATTCCTATCTCCTCTTCAAATTTATTAAATTTCTCTTGTCTCATCAACACATTCATTCACTGTTTGGTATTGTCTCCTGAAAATATTTACTTTGTGAATGTGCCTTCCTGTAATTAAACTAAACTTGAAAAAAAAAAAAAAACAACTGTAAAGTGAAATAATTGTGTCAAAAAATAAATACAAAGAAATGTATGTGTTTTTCTGTCATCAAGGATGTTGACACATGCAAACAAATTTTATGTATTTGTGTTTGTTCCACATACAGGAGAGTACAGAGAATAATACAAACTATATTTCACATATTTTAACTTGTTCTTATTTTTGTTTCAAATATTTTTCTTTGTCTGTGAAATAAGTAATTACAGATATATTTGAAAGTCTCTGTGTCATGCTTTCCAAAAACAACCCTGTCCCACTCTAAAGGAAACCAAGTCCTGAAAACAAATGTGATGTTTCAATTTGGTAAAATATTACCTCTAGGTAAAAGTGTAAATACTGTCCTACTTTCTTGAATATCTCAGATCCCAACAAATACCAAAATTTGCAGCAAATATCTCAGAAGCAACATTAAAAGCTAAAAGACAAAACAAACAAACAAACAAAAAAAACAACCCTTCAAGTTCTGAAGAAAAATTCTTTCAAATCTAGAATTTTAATTCCAGTTAAATTATTTAAGTGAGATGGGGAAATACACATTTAAATTACTACCTAAAGTTGAGCATACATATATTTAAAAATTCATCAAAGATTGAGGAAAACTAGGAATCCAATAATGTAGTGAAAAGAAATTTCTACATGATACCTGTTTTGCCATCACAGAAAGCAAATTAATCTGTCTTATGGACATATATACAAAAATCCTAAACAAATTACTAGCAACATTAATACACCAGTCCATAAACAGTATATCATGATCAAGCTGGGCTTAACTCATGAATGTTAAGTTGTTTTAACATTTGAAAATCAATATAATGAGTATCAGCAGATAAATGAGTGAAATCATGTAATTACCTGAAAGGTTGGAATACTTACCTGATAACATTAAACATCTATTTGAAAGACCAAAGAGGTTTCTGAGCACATTAGGAATAGAAATTTCTGTGATCTAATATAATGTGTCTGCATAAGATCTATGGAAACTATTGTATTTTATGGTGAAATATTGAAAGCTGTGCTTTGATATAGGAAAAAAGCAAGAATATCCCATGTCCCCATTCTATTCTATATCATACAAGAAGTCTAACCAATGTAATAAGGTAAGAAAAATAAATAGAAGGAAAAATATCTGGAATGGTAAAAATAAAACTGTTAATTTACAGATGATATAATATTATGTATGGAGAAAAAAATTAAATCATAAGATTTATGAGAATTAATACAAATTTAGTATGGGTATTTGTAATAGTATTTTTATATGTGTGAAAAAAATTAGAAGCAGAAAGAGAAATCAAAGGTGTATCTTCTAGGTGGAGGGATGGGCAAAATCGTTGAAGGGGAGCAGGAGATATAAGCTTCGAGTTATGGAATGACTAAGACACAGGAATAAAAGGCACAGCATAGAGAATATAGTTAATAGTATTGTAATAGCATTGTATGGTGACAGATGGTAGCTATACTTGTTGTACACCTGAAACTAATGTAACATTGCATGTCAACTATACTCAGAAATTTAAAAAAATAAATGGAAGTGTGTCTTCTAAAATAGCATCGAATGCACGTTAGAATAAGATTATGGGAAGATGATGAAAGCCAGGGCAGCAGTATTTACATCTTCATGACTCTCCATGTGAAAACAGAGCAATGAGATAATTTTGCCAAAGGGAACAAATTCAAGTCTGATCAACCGTCTGTATCCAGCATACAGTCTGCACTGAATAGAAGGGACTGAGGAACATGTTGAATTTCACCATGAATACGCAATAAGCAAAATCCAGACTGTGGGAAATCATATGTTACAGGTAAGAACAGGTTCTTCAACATGCACAACTTATAATAAAGAAAGGGATGGGGGGGGGTTGTAAATTGAAAGAGATTTGAAAGGCATTAAAAAAAAGTTAAGGAGAAGCCTGGGTGGCTCAGTTGGTTAAGCATCTGCCTTCAGCTCAGGGAATGATCCCAGGGTTCTGGGATCAAGTCCCACATCAGGCTCCTTGTTCAGCACGGGAGTCTGTTTCTCCCTTTGCCTGCCACTCCCCCTGTTTATGCTCTGTATCTGTCTCTCTCTGGAAAATAAATATCTTAAAAAAAAAAAAAAGTTAAAAAGTGAGAAAGACTAAATTATTTGACTAGTAATGTCATTTGTATGACAAAACTATCAAAAAAACACTTAGTTTTTACCATAATAAAAGAGTGTTTACCTTGGATAGATGGAAAAGAGGTGACTGGGATTGGATTTGGACACATAAGGGACTTCTGGACTTGCTGGCATAGTTCTATTTCTTGATGAAGATGGTTGTTGCAAGTGTATTTGCCTTACAATAATTACAACTTTAAAATAATTTAATAATTTCAATCCACTAACAAGTTGTATATCTTCATTCATTTAATGTATCTCGCTAAAGTTTTAAAATTTTTCCTGTAAAGGTGTTGTGCAACCTTGTTTTATTTATTCAAAGTTACTTTCTTTTTAAAATATATTGTAAAATAAAACAGACACAAAAAACAAATGTACTGCTTAGTAAATTATTATATGACTTGATACATCAATTCTAAAGTTAAATGGATAGCATATGGCTAAGAATAGCAAAAGATCCCGCATCAGGCTCCCTGCTCAGCAGGGAGTCTGCGTCTCCCTCTGACCCTCCCCCCTCTCATGCTCCCTCTCTGTCTCATTTTTTCTCTCTCAAATAAATAAATAAAATCTTAAAAAAAAAAGAATAGCAAAAGAATTTAAATAAAAACCTATTAAAGAAAAGCTAATAGAAGCACACAGTGGAGAATTTGCCCAAACAATTATCTAGACTTATTAGAAATCTAAACTTGATAAGCATTGTGGTAATAATGAAGTATTATACAAATAGAAAGATGAAAACTTAGAGATTTCAAAAACAGATCCACTTGTACAGAAGTATCAGATTTATGTAAAAAATACCTTCCCAGGAAAATTGAGAAAAAAATGTTCTTTTCATAATTGGTGCTTGAAAAATTGTGCTTCCATACAGAAAAAAAATTAATTTGAATCTCTCTCTCATAAAATAACATAGCAAAATTCAATTTTCAGCAAATAATAGACCATTGTGATAGGTAAATTAATAAATACATTTCCAGAAAATATTATAGAAACATCATGACCTCAGGAGGGTATATGTCTTAAATAAGATACCAAAAACATTGTTTACAAAAAATAATTAACAAATTCAATTATATTTAAATGAGAACTTCTTTTCCTCAAATGACTTCATAATGAGAACAAATGCGAAAAGATAGGTAAAACTCACAAAACTGATAAAATGCCCAGAATCCAGAATGTATAAAAAAATTCTCAGAATAAATAAGGAATAGAAAAATGAGAAAAAGACTAAATAGACACTTTACAAAACCCAATGAAAATAGAGAAAACAAGATTGCGAGGCTCATTTGTAACTAAAAAATGTACATAAAATGAAAACACAAGGAGATGTTACTACATACCTACCATATATCTTATCTTTGACTTTGGGAGTAGATATACATAAAGCCTATGAACACATTGGAAAAGTACATGTGTTTCAAATAAGATACCCCCAAAAAACTATCCACAAGGAAATAGTTATAATTTATTTGCTAAATTAGAATGCATACTTTATGTAGTTTGATGTTCATTTCAGAATTGAAAGCAGTTAAATTTTATTTAATCAAAAACATTCCAAAATGCATATTGTTTTTTGTGAACAAAAATAAAAAAGGAGCTCAAAATTGGACTTTTAGTAGGATGTAGGTGTAAAAGTAAGTAGGGCTATTTTTAATATTGAATTACCTCTATTGAATTCAAATATGTATTTCTATGATCATGTATCACTATTATTAAGATAGATATAATAAGAAAAAATACAATGTTTATTCTACTGTATTTGTGAGTGAATTTTTTGACAACTAAAACTTTTCTTTTTGGGGCGCCTGGGTGGCTCAGTCGTTAAGCGTCTGCCTTCGGCTCAGGTCATGATCCCAGGGTCCTGGGATCGAGTCCCACATCGGGCTCCCTGCTTGGCGGGGAGCCTGCTTCTCCCACTCCCCCTGCTTGTGTTCCTGCTCTCGCTATCTCTCTCTCTGTCAAATAAATAAATAAAATCTTTAAAAAAAATAAAATAAAACTTTTCTTTTTGAATTAATTTTGTGGTTGTATTCTTCATTTTGCAAAAATAAAAAGGCAAATATTTGTAAGAACCATATAAACTTGCCTGTTGTTCCACTGGTTTTGACTTACACAGACACAGAAAATTTGCATTTTAAGACAGTATGTATATTATAGAAAAAATGTTTTAGAAAAAATGAAATTATACCTAGTTATACACACATACAGGTGATTTTCATTATACACAGATTCCATATTTGTAAATTTGCCTACTCTCGAAAATCAACACTTGCAGACAGGCACAGGTGATGCAAATTTTGAATTGCGCTTCATGCATATGCCCAGCTTAGTTCAAACAAGGAGACCCTCTACCTCCTTGTTTCATCTCTGAAAACAAGTGTCCTTTTCATGGTTTACTTTGTGGCACGCATTTTACATTTTTTACTTTTTTGTCAGTGATTTTGCTGTTTAAAATGGCCCCCAACCATAACACTAAAGGCTGTCTAGTGTTCCTAAGCACAAGAAATTCTGATGTCTCTTATAGAGAAAAGATGTGTTAGATAAGTTTTGTTCATGTGTGAGGAGTTATATGCTGTTTGGCTGTGAGTTCAGTTTTTTGTTTTTTTTTAAAAGATTTTATTTCTTTATTTGACAGAGAGAGACACAGCGAGAGAAGGAACACAAGCAGGGGGAGCGGGAGAGGGAGAAGCAGGCTTCCTGCAGAGCAGGGAGCCCGATATGGGGCTCGACCCCAGAACCCTGGGATCAGGACCTGAGCGGAAGGCAGATGCTTAACGACTGAGCCACCCAGGCGCCCCGAGTTTTAATGAATCAATAATGTATATTAAATATGGCGTCTTTAAACAGAAAGACACATAAAATAAGGTTAAGTTTTGATTGGTTGACAAAAATATAACCAGGGACTCAACAGGAACCTAATCCTGTATTTTTCCTAGAAACAACGGTTTGATATTCATTAATTCAGTGTCTGCAGCAACTTTAAAGAACATAACTGCCACAAATTAAGGGGAATTGAGAGAGGGAGGAAGAGAGAGAGAAAAAAAAAGGAGGGGGAGACAGGAGAGAGAGAGAGAGAAAGGCTATATATATATAAAATCAAGTACCCTTATAATACATATATATTATCATCTGACTGAACAAGTATGTGCTAAGCAATGCTTTCTCCAAGTATTTTCCTGGATATTCTCAGACATATAATCTCTCCAAATTACTCAAATATTTTTCGTATTGCTTCACAATCCTATGAAATTTCTGAGTAGGAGTCCTTTAAATACATAGAAAAAATGACTACTCATCCAGGGGTGTACACTTCCTTTTTCCCCATGTGCAATTATCTTTTTAATTTGTCATTAAAGTTTTATACATATTTCCATGAAAACCAGAAAAAATTAAATAGGTAACAACATTCAGAAGTAAAATATATATTTTTTCTTTAAATGGAGAAAAACCTGATTGTTTTATTTATTTTTTTAAAGATTTTTAATTTAGGGCGCCTGGGTGGCTCAGTTGGTTAAGCAACTGCCTTCAGCTCAGGTCATGATCCCAGGGTCCTGGGATCGAGCCCCACATCGGGCTCTCTGCTCAGCAGGAAGCCTGCTTCTCCCTCTCCCACTCCCCCTGCTTGTGTTCCCTCTCTCGCTGTGTCTCTTATAAAGATTTTTAATTTATTTATTTGACAGAGAGAGACACAGCGAGAGAGGGAACACAAGCAGGGGGAGTGGGGGAGGGGAAGCAGGCTTCCCGCTGAGCAGGGAGCCCAATGTGGGCTCGACCCTGGGATCATGACCTAAGCCGAAGGCAGACGCTTAAGGACTGAGCCACCCAGGCGCCCCCTGATTGTTTTTATTAAAATAGCTCCTTAAGTACCAGGAAGAAATAATAAGAGAAAAACATCTAAACACATGGCCAGATGACTATCTTGAAAAAAAGAAATCCTCTACCAGCAACTTTAGATATCTAGGTTAAGTCATCTTCATATTTTTTTCTGATAAATGAGTCTTTTTTTCCTCAAACTTAAATATTACACACTGTTTAACATACTTATGAATAAATTGAGTCCTTTAAAATTATGGAGAAAGGCAAAATAAATAAATAAATAAATAAATAAATAAATAAATAAATAAATAAATAAATAATTATGGAGAAAGGCAATTTACAGGAATACAATCAGTCTTAATGACAGAAATTAAAATGTGTTAAATAGTGATGACTTTTAAGTGTTAAAATATCAGGGAAATGATATGCATGTCAAAAATTTACTGTTAAATATTTTGGGAAATTTATATGTAATTATGTAGTTTTCTGTTTATAACCAAAACAAACACAAACCAAGTTATTCATGACTGATACTTCTTTTCAATTTAGCATACATTTACCTGATCAGAAACATAACTGAATATATCATTATTTTGATAGAAAATTATTCAACTGGGGCATTTTATTAGTTCTGTTATGAAAACTTAGGATTTCAAACTCAAGCATATATATAATTTAAGTAAAAGTGACTAAGATATAACATATGTTTAAAATGTTCATGACTTACATTCTATTTCTGCAAGGAAAATTTGACCGTAATTAATAACTTGCCAGCAAAAACAAAGAAGATTCAAATTAATGGCACATCTCTTGAGCAAAATTTAGAAGTTATTTCAATGAACTATTTAACTATCAATACTGCCCCGTTAGCAATGATGTTTTATTTTTTTAAAGATTTTATTTATTTTAGGGGTGCCTGGGTGGCTCAGTCAGTTAAGTTGTCTCCCGTTGGCTCAGGTCATGATCTCAGGGTCCTGGGATCTAGCCCTGCATTAGGCTCCCTGCTCCGCGGGAGGCCTGCTTCTCCCTCTCCCTCTTCGCCCCCCTTGCTTGTGCTCTCTCACTCTCTCTTTCTCTCTGTCAAATAAGTAAATAAAATCTTAAAAAAGAGATTTTATTTATTTTAGAGAGAGAGCATGAGTGGGAGCGGGGCTAGGGGCAGAGGGGAGGGAGATAGACAATAGACTGCTGAGCACAGGGCCCAACTAGGAGCTCAATCTCAGGACCCTGAGATTATGACCTGAGCCAAAATCAAGAGTCGAGTCAGAGGCTTAACTGATTGAGCCACCCAGATGCCCCCAATGAAAATAAGGTTTAAAAATTTTTAAAGAGTCCAAGAAAAATTCAGAGGCCTTTCTCTAGAAGGACTTCTTGAAGCATGGTAACAGCATACAATCTAATTCTTAAGCCAGTGTCTTCTGCTTGTGTCATCTTTAAGGATTTGAAATCATATATATTTGGTCTTTCATTAAAACTCTAGTCAGGGACTTTACTGACACTTATAACGTTCTTTCATTGTAAGAAGGGATCCATTACTTTAGATGTTCATCAAAACACACAGTGGTGTATCACTATATTTTTTCAAGTCTTCTGAAAACAAATCCCATCTAAATTTGAGTTTTTCCAAAAGACCCGGAGGCAGAGATTTGAATAGTCCTAGTTTATATAGGAGGCTCAAGGAGGGGAACCAGGGAGTGGTACCTGAAAGAGAAGGCAGCCAGTGAGGGTGCATTATTAAGCCTGCTGTCACCATAGGCAACTGGAGTTTATCCCAATTGAAAACTTTGGGAATGTTATTAAACATATACACTGGAATTATCATACCTGTGGTAAACACTGATTCTCAAGAATCATTTAGAGGGCTGCTACCAGGAGGTGTTAATTCACAATAAAAGCCTGACGTTTAGCACTCCTCCACGGGTTCCAGAAAAAGCTCCTGGGTCCAGAGAGCTTGGTGCTAGAAGTCCTCAGGAGCATGGGTTAGGATATGGGCTGGAAATGGAATTGGCTATAAACGTTACCCCATATGATTTCAGTGAAAAATGTGAGTTTGACTCATGCACAGTTTTTAAAGGCAACTCAAATACATAAAAAGAAAAAAATACAGTAAAGAAAATGGTAGCATCACGTGCATTTGACTTTTATATTAGGTTTTTTAAAATAATAGAGGGGCATGTGGGTGGTTCAGTTGGTTGAGCATCTTACTCTTGATTTCCACTCAGGTCATGATCTCAGGGTTGTGAGATCGAGCCCTGCTTCAGGATCTATGCTGGGCTTGGAGCCTGCTTAAGATTCTCTCTCTCCCTCTCCCTCTCCCTGCTCTCCAAAAAATAAAAATAAAAAATAAATAAATAATACAAATTTTATGCCAGGTGTGATTGTTATATTTGTCAAATGTTAACCATTTAAACTTTGTATTTGTTGGGTTTATACATCTATAACTCAAAATATAAATGTTAAAAAAATCTATGTACTAATATTTTTAGTATTTTATTTTTTTATTTTGTTTCTGAAATTTTACAAAGTTGATATTCTAGGTGGGTTTTTTTAATTTATCATATGGTTTTATACTTTGAATCAAACACAGTATCTTTCTTCAGTTTTGTGAATTTTTCTCCTTTTTTGTTTTTGCAATTCAATTTTATTTATTCTCATTTTTAAGGAAGTCTTGATATATTAGTATAGTGCTTTATGGATTTTTCTTTGATTCTTTTCCAGTAAATAACAAACTGATTTTCTTTTTCCCCCAGTTTTATTGAGCTATAATTGACATATAACATCTTACAAATTTAAGATGTAGAACATAATGATTTGATATATGTATACTGAAAAACAATTACCACAATAAATTTACTTAACACCATTACCTCTCATTGGTATATTTTTTTCCTTGTGATAAGTACTTTTAGATTTACTCTTTTAGCCAATTTCAAATTTACAATACAATATTGTTAACTATAGTCATATTGCACATTAATTTTTAGAGCTTATTTATCTTAAACTGGAAGTTGTACCCTTTGACCACCTTCACCCAATTCCCCCTTCCCCCTCCCCACTCTGGCAACCATAAATCTGATGTCTATGAGTTTGGGGTTTTTTTTAGATTCCACAAGTAACTGAGATCACGCAATATTTCTTTTTTCTGGCTTATTTCACTTAGCATAGTACCCTCAAGATTCACCATGTTGTCACAAATAGCAGGAGTTCCTACATTTTTGTAGCTGAATGATACTCCTGTGTGTATGTGTGTGTGTGTGTGTGTGTATACATACACACATTTTTTTCTTTATTCATCCATCCACTGGTGGACACAGGTTGTTTCCATGTGTTGGGTATTTTAAATAATGCTGCAGTAAACATGGTAGTGTACGTATCTCTTCAGGATAATGATTTTATTTCATTTGTATATATACTCAGCAGTGGAACTGCTGGATCATATGATAGTCCTATTTTTAATTTTTTGAGGAATGTCCAGACTGTCTTCTTTAGTGGCTGTACCCATTTACCTTCCCACCAACAGTGCACAAGCATTCCCTTTTTCTTTACATTCTCACCAGTATTTGTTATCCCTTATCTTTTTGATGATAGCCATTCTAACAGATGTGAGGTATATCTCATCATGATTTTGATTTGCATTTCCCTAACCATTAGTGATGTTGAACACCTTTTCACATACCTTTTCGGCCATTTGAGTATCTTCTTTGGGAAAATGTCTATTTATTTTGGATATTTGATATTTTACTGTTGAGTTGTATGAGTTCCTTATATATTTTGAACATTAACCCCTTATCAGATGTATGCTTTACAATATTTCCTCCCATTATGTAGGTTGCCTTTTTATTGTGTTGATCATTTCTTTCATTGTGCAGAAGCTTTTGAGTTTGATGTAATCCTTATTTTGTTTCTTGTGCTTTAGGTGTCATATCCAAAAAATCATTGTCAAGACCCATGTTAAGAAGTTCTGTCCCTGTTTTCTTCTAGGGTTTTTATAACTTCAGGTCTTACATTTATGTCTTTAATTTATTTCAAGTTAGTTTTTGTGAGTCATATAAGATAGGGGTCTAGATTCATTTAGTTTTCTCAGCACCATTTATTGAAGAGACTGTCTTTTGTCCATTGAGTATTCTTAGCTCCCCTGCCAAATATTAGTTGATCACATATCAACTGGTTTTCTATGTACCTTCAGATCTATTTTCAATTTTCCCCACATGACTCATTTCATATTCATCTTAAAACATTTTATTATTCATTTTATCCTGTGAATTTTTCATATCAGTAGTCATAGTCTAATTTCCAAAAACGTTCCTTTTACTTTGCTTATTTTTATTGTAGCCTCTTTGTATTTCATGTATAGAACATTTTTTCTCAATTTCTGTGAATACCTAATATAAATTTTAAAGGTTATTTTCCAACCCTCTAATGATTTATTTGAAAGTAAGTTTTCTGTTTGTTCAGCTCAGTCGTTTTTGTTCATGTGGTTGGTTTTCTTCAAATATGTATTTTTTATTGCTTTTCCATCCAGATTTTTGAAAGTATGATCCCCCCTTCGTTAGTACAGACGCCTAATGCAACCTATTGCTGTAGTTGTGACAAGTGTATTTCTCTAACAGGCTTCTCTCCTAAATATAAGTGTTGATAGCCCAGCTACCCTGGAGGGAGTGTGGATCAGACAGCAGACAGAAACAGACAACTAAAATCCCCAAAACTGCTCTGGTAAAACATTGAAGGAATATGTTAGCTCATTTCACTTTAGGAGAATGACTTATTCTCTCTCCTTCTTCCCTCTCCACATCTCCATAAGATGCTTGGTCTCTAAGGTTTTTCTCTGTCTCTTTTCACAGGAATTAATATCCTTTCTTAGATTTCTCAGGTAGAGTGCAACTTCTTCTAAAATGTTTTCCAGACTTTACCTAAAAGCAGAGGCCACAATCGCCAGCTGTTAGTTTTGTGAAGAAAAGTGAGAGGATTGCACCTGCAGCAATTTACAAATATGGTTCTCACTACCCACATCCATCTTTGATCTTTGTATAGTTTTTGCCAGATTTGAGCTTCTCTGGTGACTCCCTCAGGAAGCTGCGTACTGTGGCTGTTGTCTTAGATTTGTGTATCCTCTACCCTATTTCTACCATCTGCTTTCTCTTTCTCAAAATCTCAACAGCTTTCCTACTATCTTAAAATAACAGCTTCAAAAAAATTTTTACACCATAATTATTTATCCATCATTTTTCATATTGATTGTCTTTAATATATTTCATTTTTACAGAGCAAGTTTTGGTTTATGGGAAAATTGAGTGGCAGGGAGAGAATCCCCATATTTATCAACCCCACTCCTTGCACACAGTTCACAGTTGATCCTACTATTAACACTTTGCACTAGTGTGGTATATTCATCACAATTGATGAGCCAATATTGATAACTTCTTTTCAACTTTTTTGAAGTATAATTGAAAATAAAATTGTAGGGGCACCTGGGTGGCTCAGTCATTAAGCGTCTGCCTTCAGTTCAGGTCATGATCCCAGGGTCCTGGGATCCAGCCCCACATCGAGCTCCCTGCCCTGCAGGAAGCCTGCTTCTCACTCTCCCACTCCCCTGCTTGTGTTCCCTCTCTCGCTGTCTCTCTCTCTCTGTCAAATAAAATCTTAAAAAAAAAAAAAAAAAGAAAAGAAAAAGACAAAAAGAAAAGAAAATTGTAAGATATTTGAAGTGTACAATGCGATGATTCGAAATATTCATTGCGAGATGACCCCCTTCACTGAGTTGATTAACACATCCATCACATATTTACCTTGTTTTTTGCTTTTTTTTTTTTTTTTGGTGAGAACATTTAGGTTCTATTCCCTTGCAAATTTCAATTATGCAATACAGTGTTGCCAGTCTTTTTTTTTTTTTTAAGATTTTATTTATTTATTCATGAGAGACAGAGAGAGAGAAGCAGAGGGAGAAGCAGGCTCCCAAGGAGCAGGGAGCCCTATGCGGGACTCGATCCCAGGACTCTGGGATCGTGACCTGAGCCGAAGGCAGACGCTTAACCATCTGAGCCACCCAGGCGCCCCAGTGTTGCCAGTCTTGTACCATCTTGTACATTAGATCCTCAGACCTTATTCAAGTTATAACTAAGTTTGTACCTTTTACCAACATTTCCCTATTTTCTCTACCCCCAAGCCCTGGCAACCACCATTCTACTCTGTTTCCCTATTTGTATGTCAGCTTTACATTTTTTTTTTTCCAGATTCCACATATAAGTGGTATCATGCAGTATTTTTTTTTTTCTTTGTCTGGCCTCTTTTGCTTAGTAAAATGCCCTCCAAATGCCAGTTTCATCCAAGTAGTCACACACACAAAAAGGAAGGATTTCACTTGTTTTAAGGCTGAATAATATTTCATAGCACGAATTCTTTACTGGTATGTATTCCCTTGCCTAGCAGGTTAATAAACTCGGTTTTTGTGCGTGTATACACAAACACACATACGTATATACGTATGTACATATATACACATGCTGTATTTATATACATATACACACATGCGTATACATACATATATATACACTCACACACACACACACACTCACACACCACAATCTTTTTATCCATTCATCCGTCAATGGACACAGAGCCATACTTTGGTTATTATAAATAATGCTGCAATAAACATGAGACACTTCTTTGAGATAATGATTTTGTTTCTTTTGGATATAAAACCAGAAATGGGATATTTGGATCCTATGGTAGATTTATTTTTAATTTTTTAAATAACCTTCATACTGTTTTCCATAGTGGCTCTACCAGTTCACATTCCCACAGACAGTGTGTAAGAATTTCCTTCTCTCCACATCATCATCATTTCTTATCTCTTGTCTTTTTGCTAATAACCATCCTAACACGTGTGAGCAAATATCTCACGGTGGTTTTCATTTGTAATTCCCTGATGATTAGTGATGTTGATTTGCATGTCTTCTTTTAAGAAATGTCTATTCAGGTCTTTTCCCTTCTTAAAATTGGATTGTTTGCTTCTTTGGTACTGAGTCGTGTAAGTTCTTTTATATTTTGGATATTGACCCCATAATGGATATGTAGTTTGCAAATATTTTCTTCCATTCCGTATGTTGACTTGTCATTTTATTTATGTTTCCTTTGCAGTACAGATGCTTTTTAGTTTAATGTATTCCCATTTGTTTATTTTTGTTCTTGTTTTTTGTGTTTTTGTGTGGGGGGGTTGTTTGTTTGTTGTGTTTTTGTGTGGGGGGGTTGTTTGTTTTTTGTTTTGTTTTGTTTTTTGCTTTTGTGTCAACTCCAAAAACTTATTGCAAAGACCAATGTCAAGGAGCTTACCTTCTATGTTTCCCTCTAGCAATTTTGAAGTTTCAGGTGTTATGTTCAAGTCTTAATCCATTTTGAGTTGATTTTATTTATAATAGAAGATCTGATTTCACTGTTTTGCATACGCTGTCCATTCTTCCCAACACTATTTTTTGAAGAAACTATCATTTTCATATTGTGTATTCTGGGCTCCTTTTTAATAAATTAACTGACCATATGTATATATGTGGGTTTACTTCTGGACTCTCTATTTCACATCTAGTGCCCCAATTTTAGACACTACCACCTGAAAGGCAGGCCCTCAGAACACCACGCTCCGAAAGCCAGTGAGACTTGCATCCATGAGACCCACAAAAACAAAGTCTTTCTTAACAGGCAAGCAAGAGTCCATAGTCTCTCATGGTTCATCTCCCCCTCCTATGGACTCTGAGAAAAAACAGGGTTCTAGAGGGGAGGGGAGTGGGGGGATGGGTTAGCCTGGTGATGGGTATTAAAGAGGACACATTCTGCATGAAACACTGGGTATTATACGCAAACAATGAATCATGGAACACTACATCAAAAACTAATGATGTAATGTAAGGTGATTAACATAACATAATAAAATAAAATAAAATAAAATAAAATAAATAAAATAAAATAAAATAAAATAAAACAGACAAGCAAGAACTAAATATAGCTATCGCCCCAGGTTTCAGTCAAAGGGGGCAGGTAAAAAGACTCATCTCTCAGTGTTTCCTTGAAAGGGTTTTTATGCATACTTTAAAAGTTGCTGCCTGAGAACCAGGCTTCTAATTTCATCTATAACTAGGGGCTGGCTACAATGTTTCCCAGAGACTGGGAAAGCCTTTCACCTCCACTGACTTCTTCCTCCAACCTTCAAGTCACCAATATCTCCCTGGAAATAGCTTGTACACATGTCTGTACCCCAAGCTTTTATGGCTATTGCATAAGAGATTGGTCTTCAGATCATCAGGTCTGATAGCCTACAGGACTTCCATTCATGAATTCTACAAGACTATAGCAAATAAAGAAGCAGTTCTCAAATAGCTATCCACCCAGGGCTCAGCACATAGGGAACAGGCAAAATGCCCATCTCCAAGTCTTTCTCTGAAAGGGTTTTATCTCTGTACTTTAATGGCTGCTGCCTAATGGTCAAAGTTCTAATTTTCCACACAACTAGGGCCTGCTGAAAT
Source organism: Mirounga leonina (assembly GCF_011800145.1). Lineage (NCBI taxonomy): Eukaryota > Metazoa > Chordata > Mammalia > Carnivora > Phocidae > Mirounga > Mirounga leonina. The sequence continues at coordinate 779,351 of NW_023270232.1, read as the reverse complement.
CTTCCCTAGAGATTGGGAAATCTTGTCAACAGCTCCTTTTCCATCCAGCCCACTCAATAACAACAAAAAAGTCGCAAGTTTCTCCAAGGGACAAGCTTGTCAAACTTTCCATACTACTCAAAGCTACCTACAAATTTAATATACTCTCTACCAAAATTCCAATTACATTCTTTACAGAAATAGAAAAGGCAATCCTGAAATCTGTATGGAACCACAAAATACCCTGAATAGCCAAAACAATCCTGAGAAAGAACAAAGCTGGCCAATCACACATTCTTATTTTAAACTATATTCTAAAGGTATGGGAATCAAAACAGTATTGTACAGGCATGAAAACAAATCCAAGATTGAGGAAACAGAATAATCCTATTATGGACTACATGGTATCAGCTTTCATTGACTGCTTCTCTCTCCCTGAAACTTTTTTGATTTCAAGAGTCTCTATTCATTCTTTTTTATCTTAATAATTTATTAATTTATTTTCCAGAGAAAGAGAGTTTTTATTATGTCTTATTCACCATTATTATTGAAAACTACCTAATAATTAGGTCTCAGTTAGAATATTCAAGTGATCAGTAATTTTGTTAATAGTGATTTTTGTAGTAGCAATGTTAATTAGTATAAATATTTGGACTCTATATTATCTAAATGGTTTTAGATAATTGCCTTTATAACTAACTCATCTTGATATAAATTGATCTCTATACCATTATATTGAAATGAGGGCTGGAAATTAATGATTAATTATCCTCCTGACAAAATGTAAATAGGGTATCATAATTTATATCAGTAACTTTTAACATAAGGCCTTTTAATGTGCCTATTTCTTGTCAATTGCTTTCTTAAGCCTTAAAGGACACAAACACTGAGAAAATCATTTTGCTCAATGATTAAGACATAAAAGTTGGTAATCATCAGCCTAATTTTATTTCCAAATAAAGGATTTATTTTTAATGTTTTTCATTTCAAACATCAATGGTATTAATGGAATGTGTCCATAGTTATGGGGAAAATTTGACTTCAGAGTATTTGAATAGTGAAAGAATGAAAGAAATCATAACTTGGATGAAGACTGGAATCCAATGAACATTATATACATCAGTGTTGCCAAAAGGTATGACACTTCACATTCTGATTTTATATTAGAAAACAGAGAACAGTTTGTACATATGTTACTCAATAGGTATAAATTAATTTTAGACACTAGTATGTGAATTAGTGGAAGATATCTAATAATAAAGCAAAGTAGAACTGCAAGAATTTCTGTTTTGGTGATGCTTAGGTGCAACCTAGCTAGATAATTAACTTGAAACAACTTTGACATAAGTAGTTTATGGAGATCATGGGGAGGATGTGCAGTTTCCCAAACCATCCGTTGGGCTGGCTACTTGTCAAGGGACTAGACAGACATGGAGAGAGATTCGGTGGATAGAATTTTTTCTTGCCATTTGAAGGTACTTTAAAGAAATTTTAAAAAGTCATACTCAGTGGGCACCTGGGTGGCACAGTGAGTTAAGTGTGGGAATCTTGCTTTTGGCTCAGGTCATGATCTCAGAGTTGTGAGATCGAGCCCCATGTGGGACTCTGCACTCAGCATAGAGTCTGCTTGAGATTCTCTTTCTCCCTCTGCCCCTTCTGCCTGTGCTCTCTCTCTCTCTCTCAAAATAAATAAGTAAAATCTTTACTAAAAAAAAACATACTCAGCATGAGGCAGAAAGTCACTCACATTGAATGGTTTCTGGTTTCTTTCAAAGTATAAATTGAAGCTATAATTGTTTAAAATGGTGTTATATCAATACATTAAAGAAATAGTGGTGTGTCATAGTGAACCTCAGGTTTCTTTTTTTATTGCTATATATGTATCATAGATAATTTAAATTATTAGAGGAGGCCACCAAACTTTTTGTTGGCTCTTAATTTGGTTGTTGGATAAATAATGGCATTTTTTATAATTCAGTGCTATAAAAATAACTTGATTGGATATGTTGTATATTGGCTTTACTGCTAAAAATCAGGAGTTAGATTTATAAATTAATTAAACTGTGTATAAGTTATGGGTAACTAAACACTTAAATTTCCTTTCAGGATTACAAGAAAGTGTAAGAATACTGGCATATTTGGACTATAATAACTGAAATTGGTTATAATATTTTTTTCAAAAAATCATCACTGCCTTATAGTTTTTATTTATAATACCAAATATTCCAGAAATAAAAAGATAATCAATATTAAGACTTATTTTGTTTGAGGCATAAAAGTTTATATCAAAATGTACCTAACTAATGGATATGGATTTGGTCATTCTTACTATCTTACTCAAGCCCCCTTTTCACATAATCCTCTCTCTCCATTCCTTTGCATCATTTGTATAAATAATTTTATTGTCCTGTCCCATACATTCAACATTCTCTAGCTGTTCCTCTATATTGTTGTCAGTTAAGCCTAACAGGTGAAATAAAACAGTCTGCCACATGTATTGTAGCAGAAGTAGAGCTTCCACTGTTGAACCCAGATAATAAGTGAATCATGAAGTAAAAATTTTGAAAGGCTGTGTGTAACAGAAAAGATGGAAATGGAAATCAATGTCATACTAAATACACAGCAGGTTCCCAAACTTTGAATACAACTCCAACATCTCAAACAATGGGTAGGTGCAGTATAATTGCAGTGTAATTGTAGATTATCAAGCCTGTATTTACAGCACAAAAGGAAATAATAAGAAATAGTTTTTATCTTTCAGGTGAACTTTAGATATAATCAATAAACTATTCTTCTTAGAATCCCTCCCCTTGTCTTTTCCCCTTTCAATGATCAAGGCTAGGGGGAAGCTAATTAGAGGAAAGGCAATGGATCTTTATGGTCAAGGCCCTCCTAAGCTAGTACAATTAATTTGTTCATATTTTTCAAAGTGCAATATTTATAAGATAAATAAGACATCTCCTAACAATACTGTCCTTCTATCATAGACTTAAACTGATATACTCTTTCAATAGAAAATTATTCTCTAATAGGAAGAAGGAATGAAGAGGATAAGAAAAACAGAAAGATTATCCTTAATCGCTGAACATATAAAATGAATACTTAGTATTTATTTTATAACAAGATTTCTGATGCACAAAAATGAATCTGAGAAAGTCTCTGAATAAGACCTTTAATATTGGGTCACTAATTTAATGCTATAATCAGATGTACAAATAAAATGTAGCTCTTATTTCTCTAGAGCTTATTTTATTTTCTTCATAAGCTTCACCATCTGCTTGGGAACAAATAGAGTAACTAAATTTATTAAAATCAAGGCTAAAATTTCATACCATTCAGAAATTTAAACAGTTCTTTCAGGTTTCAATCATTCTTTCAGACTGTGCTCTCTTACCAGCTTCTTTTCCAGATTTTGACCTTAATGCACTGAATGAACTAGTATTCGATATTATGAGAAGACCAATGAGATTGAAACAGAAACTCTCACCCTATAAACACCTAGACATGGTGGATAAAATAATACATATAATTTAGTGGGGCACTTGGGTGGCTCAGTTGTTAAGCGTCTGCCTTCAGCTCAGGTCTTGGTCTCAGGGTCCTGGGATGGAACCCTGCTCAGCAGGGAGCCTGCTTCTCCTTCTCCCTCTACCTGCTGTTTCCCCTGCTTGTGCTCTCTTTCTCTGTCAAATAAATAAATGAAATATTTAAAAAAAAATAATACATATAATTTAGTTTATATTGATGGGATGTTTACTTCTGGAAGAAATTGAATTAAATCCACAAGTTGCCAGAAGTGAAGGAAATTCTAAAAGCCATTAATCAGTTAATATTTTCATTAATTCAACAAGTATTACAGAGTGCAACAATGTATCATCAGGCACAGTGTAGGCTTTCCATAGACGTGAATAAAACATGTCTTTCTGATATCAGATCTAGAGTAGTAAATGCTTAACATTTCCAGAAGATATGGACAAGAGCTGAATGATCACACTACATTCTTATCTTAAAGAATCTTGAAGAATACTAAAGGTGGGGAGCTGAAACTAAGACCCACTGTTAACAGATCCAGTAAACTATCTCTGTAATCAAAGATGACTAGCTCCACTTCTCTACCATGGTTCCCCAGGAATTGAAAAATACTTGTCAGGAAAATTAAACTTGTGGCTTGTATTTCAGGTATGTTTGAACTCCAACTTTATAACCAGCCTGGTGACTTGGTGAAAGAAATCCCCGTTAAAATCTCTCTCCAGGGCGCCTGGGTGGCTCAGTCGTTAAGCGTCTGCCTTTTGCTCAGGTCATGGTCACAGGGTCCTGGGATCGAGCCCTGCATTGGGCTCTCTGCTCAGCAGGAAGCTTGCTTCTCCCTCTCCCACTCCCCCTACTTGTGTTCCTTCTCTCACTGTGTCTCTCTCTGTCAAATAAATAAATAAAATCTTAAAAAAAAAATCTCTCTCGAAAGACCAGTGTACTAATGTGTTACCAATGCAAAGTTTATTGACCATGACACAGTAAAGGAGAACACTACTTTAAGAGAGGCTTACAGGGGGAAATTATGGATGAATGTTTATATGGTTTTGGAATCTGAGCTCAAGTTGTCCTTTAAAGAGATTATTTATTGAAATTGGGTAAAGTTTGTGATATAATGGTTTAGTATTATTATTGAACACAGTAAGACAGAGGACTTGAAGTAATTCTTAGTAAGTAAATTGCTGGATTAATATCTAATTGCTCAGATAAACGAACAATTTGGTTAGATAAATTAGTTTCATCACTTTCGTAAAATAATGCAGTATAGTGAAGGTTATAGCCTTATTTTTACCTTTTTGGGCAAGAATTTCCTAGATCAAAAGTATGTGAATAATAATGGCTTCAGTTCTCAGACCTGAACATTCTTCATTCTGAGCTAGAAAATAAACCATCATCATCTGTGAACATGATCAATCCAAACTGAAACAGCTGATTGGGGAAAAGTGATTAGATACTACGCTTCTAGTGGCAGTCATTTTAACTTTGAGAAACATGCTCCTTTTCATGCTCCTTTTGTTAATAATCAATTGTTGGCTTTTTGATGGGACAGCGAGTGTGCAAGAGCCTTTCAGTCTTTGCAGAGCTCATCTCTGAATACCTCAACATGGAAAAATTCTTTTAGAAATATATTATACTTATGTAATCAGAATTAATAGCCACTTCTAAGCCAGAATTCAAGCATGCTCAATTTAAACCAGAAGTTAGATGCAGTTATCAACCTAAAGAACACAGAAAACTATATATAAGGTGATTAGCCAAATTACTCAATTTCATTATCTTTTTGGTTTATTTTCTGAATTAATATCAAAGCAATGTCAATGCTAATATAATGCATATAACATTATTCCATTATGACAGCACATTTCACATCCAAGTATGATTAAATCCTGCCTGCCCCATTTTATTAAATTCTCAGATGAGGTGCTGTTACCCAGGACCAGGGGAAGGGTAGAGCAGGTGAAGAATTTCCTCAGCCTCAATGACAACACTCAGGAAGCTGAACTATCATTAATTCCCCCTACCTTTTCTTTCTTTTTCTTTCTTCCTTTCTTTCTTTCTTTCTTTCTTTCTTTCTTTCTTTCTTTCTTTCTTTCTTTCTTTCTTCTTTCTTCTTTCTTTCTTTCTCTTTCTTTTGGAAAAAATGAAATAGCTATAATTTAAGCCCTGGTCTCTCTAAACTGTGCTTATCAGTTAATAAAAGGTGGTGCAAAGACTTATAAAAGTAGACAGTATCCAGTAGACAGTTTGTTTTTCAAAAAACACACTAAAATAAGCCTTTGACATCAAATGAATCAAGACCATGTTCAGAAACTGTTGAGTTTCAAAAACCACCTATCACATAAGGTGTCATAGAGATGAAAAGCCAAAAGAATAATAAAGTTAAATATGATTAGTCTCAGCACATAATTTACTCAGATGAGTGAGTAATGTGATTAATATATTTATTTTTCTATTGAAGGCAATGTACATAAAGAAAAAAACATACAAATTGCATAGACATAACTCTTGCCAAGTGTGGCTTGGGAATTAGGACAAGCCTGCATGGGAAAGTCAGCAGAAAATCTCTGGCTCACCCTAATGTGCATGTGCCTTTTTTCTCTCTGTGATCTTGAAACCTCATGGCTTTTGTGCCATGAGGTTGCTCCCAAATACCTCAAACAGCTGTTATTCAACTTCATGGTTGTGCTTGTGGAAGTGTTGTTCTGCAACAATAGAAATCTCTTGATGTTTTAAGAATTGAAAGCCAACATGATCCAAATTTAAGGACATGAGATCAAATGAATTCCTAACATGGTAGAATTATGACAATCAATTATAGAAAAGCAAACCAAAAAAGGAGGGGGGGAATAACCAGTAGCTTGGTTTGCCATGGGGGATAATGTGAAATCCCCATTATCCAGTTCTAAATAGTTTAAACACATATTCAAATTTAAGGAATTTAGTACAGTAAACTAGAGGGATTCTATGATGCCTAAAAAGTGCTTCTATACATGGAAAGCAGTACAGAGATTTTAATGGGTTCAGAAGAACTTAAAAAAGATAAAGAACACATTATTATACAATACATAATAGGACAACCAAACAAGTAAATAGTTGAATTGGGTATTTTTTAAAGTCATCTAAGTGCATAAAATGCAAAATGTTTTAACTTACAGAACTTTTAGAAAATAATGTGCTGATACCATATAATAGAAATTATGATGGTCCATTTTCCACATTACATAAATGCATTCACGTGAGAAAAGCAAGCAGATACAATCTCAGCTCTTCATGGAAAACTAGAAAATAGGAATCAATATGGATTAGAAGGATCATCTGAAAGATCTCTAGATGATGGCTATAATAATAATCTACAAGAGATTAAATTTGTATAATTTGTAGTAGTTGTTGAATATCAGGGTGGTCGTAACTTTTTCTGAGAGAGAGAGGGAGAGAATTCCACATTTTCCAACACTTCTAATTTTAAAATATCTCAGAAGATGAGAAAAGAAGTGAAGAAAGCTATGTTAATATCCATAGGATGCTCAAAATTTCTGAGCAGGGGAAGAAAGGAAATATTGAACAATTTTAATGAAATACATACATTTCTTGTCAACAATAAACACATAATAAAGTTTGTAAAAAGAGAAATAATCCAGTGTTATCATTCTACCACTAAATGATAAGCAAAGCAGACTGTTAATCAACAAGAAATGCTAGTTGCTTTTCAATGAATAAGGGATGCAATATGGACAGAACTTCATTGAAGGAGCATATTGCAAACCACAAAAATCTGGAAGCATGTAGTAATTAAATAAGTGAGATAAACTATATACAACAAAAAGATGATCCAAGCAGATTGCATAGCTTGTACTCAATTCAACAGATGGCCCATGCGCCTGACCAAATTACCTAACAGCAAAAATTGTGATTTAATGAACACTGGGAGTACTGTTGGAATTTGGTTGTTCTAAAATTTATGTAACTCTAAAGTACCAACTCTATTCTACAATTCAGTAATAATTACAAACCTCAAAGCTCTTATTTGTAAATAGCATAAAAATTTATCACCGCCCATCAAAGATGTAAAGAAATGTATTAAATATTGAAATAAACTGGGTAATTTTAAGAAAGAGGAAGGTTTTATTATTTATTTTATTTGAAAATAATTTTATAACCCCAAATGAGGTGTTACTAAATATTCAACTAAATAAAATTTAAAGTATATATTCAATAAAATTTTCAAAATTATTGTAATAGAAAAATCTCACAGTTTAAACAATTATATAAATTTTTCAATTTTTCCCTTACTTTTAGTATTTTTATATTTTATACTCACATAAGTACTTGTACAAATATAAAAAGGGAATACAACTCTTTAGTATAAAACAATTTTCCTTTTTTTTTTTAAGTTTTTTTTTACTAAGTTCTTTTGGGTTTTTATGTTCCAAGTCTTTATTTAAATTCTAGTTAGTTAACAATATTGTAATATTGGTTTCAGGAGTAGAATTTAGTGATTCATCACATACATATAACACACTATGCTCTTCACAAATGCCCTCAACACCCATCACCCACTTAGCCCATCCACTCACCCACCTTTCCTCCAATAACTCTATTTGTTCTCTATAGTTAAGAGTCTTTTATGGTTTGCCTCCCTCTCTCTCACTTTTTTTTTTCTTCCTTCCCCTATGTTCATCTGTTTACGTTCTTAAATTCCACATATAAGAGAAATCATATGGTATTTGTTTTTCCCTGACTGACTTATTTCCCTTAGCATTATACTTTCTCACTCCCTCCACATCATTGCAAATGGCAAGATTTAATTATTTTTTATGGCTGAGTAATATTCCTTTGTATATCTATACACCATATCTTCTTTATCCATTCGTCAGTTGATGGACATTTGGACTCTTTCTATTATTTGATTATTGCTGCTATAAACATTAGAGTGCATGTTCCCTTTCAAATCATTATTTATTTTTATCCTTTGAGTAAATACCTAGTAGTGCACATGCTGGCTTATAGGGTAATCCTATTTTTAGTTTTTTGAGGAAGCTCCATACTCAAAAAACTAAACAGATACTTCTAGATCTTACTATCTTTATACAACAAGTAAATACAGTCATAATTTGAAAGTGATTTTTTGGGGGAATTGTATTTGTAGGAAAATTTGATTGTATATGGCCAAGATGCCAACAAATATCTTTTTAAAATTGATATTATACATTATTATAAATATTACCAAACACCCCCAGTGAGTTCTAATCAATGAAGTAATGCCATGTTGATTCTCCCATGTTCTTATTCTCACTTTCATCTTTGGCCATATGATCTTTCATTTACTGAAACATAATCCAGTCTTCTCATAAGTCTTTCAGAGGACCTTCATGTATTCATAAACCTGTCAATGTAATCACCAAGCAGCTTCTTCTATATTCTGCTTTTCCCTGAGCCAAATGAAGTTTCCTCATGTTTCCCTGATGATGATGTTCATTGTCTGGTCCACAAGTGATGTGTTCTGGATTATTGCTCTAAGATCCACCAGACATTGAGATTCTTCACCAGTTCTGAGTTACATGCAAAATTGAGGAAGTTCCTCTTACCCACTGGGGTACACTTTGTCATAAAGACCCCAAGGTGTCACCATTTGCCATAAAACTTCCATAGTCTTTCATTAAAAATCTCCTTTATCTTGTATAAAAAGCATCTAGCAAAGACTACACACAGTCATATGCATTAGTAAGCATAAACCTTGGCAGGAAAATGATAAACCAATTTCTTTCTTGAGATATAAATAAAACAAAACATTCTAAAAGTAGCCTTGTAGAGAGTCCTTTAATATGGAAAACTAGGTATATTATCAACCTGAGCATTACTTTCCTCAGAGCCTATCAAGGTCCTCGAATTTTTTTCCTTCCTAATCATAATCCCACTAAATGATCCCTTAGGTCTCAAACTGTAGAACATGTTGGTAGATATTAATCTGCTTGCTATTTCTAAATAATAGTTTTACAGATTCTACCATTTTCAACACACAAGTTTGTTCGAAATTTCAGTCAAACCTCATGCTCAAGGTATTCTTCTTCTACCAGAAAGCTATTTATCCTTTTTATATGTTATGCCAAGTGTACCTAATTTTGCTTGCAAGGCTTTTGTTCTACTTTCTTCAAATCAGTTTTTCTTTGAAAATACTCTTTCCTCATCTCCATCCATGGGGGCAACCCCATGTCAGCTTTAGTAACTTGGGCCTAGCCAATGAGTGAATTCCATTTATCTGTTTCAGGGATTTGAAAATGACTCCAGAGAATGAATGAGACTCATTCCCAGTATTTATTGGAAGTTCTTGGAAGGGAAATCTCTTTTTTTAGTATAATCACTAGCTATAAAGCCTGTAAGGACCTGTCAGGGGCCACTAAGTTTGGAGAATTGCTGTTTGACAGTGAAGCTAACCTAAATGAAGGCATAGACAAGAGATGCAGGTGGGGAGATGGGAATGGGCTAAATCCTTACAACATATGGTAATAATGATAATCTGGCCACTCCTGGAATCAAACCTACCCTTGGATTTTTCATTTATATAAGCCAAGGGGTGCCTGGGTGGTTGTCAGTTAAACGACCAACTCTAGATTTCAACTAAGGTCATGATCTCATAGTGGTGGGATTGGGGCCTGCATCCAGCTCCCTGCTTAGCATGGAATCTCTTGGAGGTTCTCTCCCTTCCTCTCTCTCTCAGTCTGTCCCTCCCCCCCACTTTCACTCGCACATTCTCTCTCTCTTTCTCTAAAATAAATAAATAAGTCTTTAATATATAGCCAATATATTCCATTATTTATGTAAATCAATTTGAGTTGAATTTCTCTTATGTGGCAGTGGAATGGATTCTGATGATTAAGTCTAGTTGTCTATATCACTTTCCTTTTCCAATACAATAGTCTCTGTTTTAAAAAGGCAAAAAAAATATATATCAAATGATCTATGCTGTAGAAAATGTCATTACAGTGCTATAAATTTGTTCTTTGGTCTAGCTGTATTATGATAAAAAATCCTGGTGATTTCTGATTTATTCAATTACCAACTATCTATCCATCGATCAATCGATCTATCTACCTATCTGTACAAATATAGATAGAATATAGAATTACAGATATAGTTATGGATATGGGTATAAGTGGATATTGATATTTTCTTTGTCTGAGCTTACTTTAACAAAATGCAATAGACTGGGTGGTTCAAACAACAAACATTTATTTCTCACAGTTCTGAAGCCTGGAAAATCCAAGATTTGGTATCTGGTGAGGGCCTGCTTCCTGATTCATAGACAATGTCTTCTCACTATAACTTCACAAGGTGTAAGGGGCAAGGGAACTCTGTAGACTCTTTTATAAATGTATTCATCTCATTCATTAGCGCTCCACCCTCATGACCTAATTGCCTCCCAAATGCCTCACTTTCTAAAACAATCACATTGAGGGTTAGTTTTCAACATAAATTTTGGGGAAGACACAAACATGCAGCCTGTATATATAAAGACACAAGCAGACGGATAAGTATACATATCACATTTAGGCATGTATGTTTCTTTCTTACAGAAACACCTGATGGATTTTTGCCATAGCAAAGGAAAAAAAAAAACAGTTTGTGAAATGAAAGTTTCAAAGTGTCTATTTAAGCAAACTGAGATCATCTAAATGAGAATTGTGATCAAAAATGGAAATTGTTAGTATGAATGTAAGATCTTATAGTTGATGAAATAATTGAAGTAAACATTTTAAGCTTGTGATATATGAGTGTGATTTTTTTTTAAATTTATTTATTTTTTATTTTTTGCTAAGCAGAACTTATGAGTATTGAATATGAAAACAACAAAGAGAATTTTCTCAAGGTAAGAAAACAGAATTTTCTCATCTCAGAAATATCTTGTATTCTTTATGTGCAAAGACAGTGACTTCAATAGCAGATTCACTTGAGATTTGCCATTAAAGCAACTGCAGTTTTGGAATCTGCACTTCTCCTCACAGATAAGGCCATTCCAAGTTGATAGCTGCCTTCTATAATGAAAAGGCAACAAAAACTTGAAGGCAGTATGTCCTTAGTTCATCAAGGAATATTTACAGTAGAATTTTTTTTTCTTAATTTGTAAGGTGAACTTAATAATGAAAAAAAAAAAAAAACACTCTTAGTGACCATTTCTAAAAATGCAAATTCATTGTGAAAGAAAAAAAAAATTTAATTCCACCGTTTTTTCCTATTAAAAAAGAGAAAGTCAAAAGCCTTATGCAAATTAATAGGAAGTAATGCTAAATTTACCTCCACTCACATGTAGAAATAATATCACGTCATAAAATATTAGGCAACCATTACCAGTAGCTAATAGCAAAGTATATTTTATTATGCAAAAAAATACAGAGCACAGAATTGAAAAGCAAAATATATTAGTCAAGAGTTTATGTTCTAGAATCAGACTCCCTGGTTTAAATTACAATTTATCACTTCTATCTTTGTTATTTAAGCATCTGTACATTTAGTTTCTTCATTGTTGGAACAAGATAATAATAGCCCTACTGTCAATGATTATTTTGATTATAAGTTAGTACATGCAAAATATTTAGAATAGTGCTGGACAGATAGCATAACCTCCTTAAATGTTGATGATAGGTGAAGTGATAAAGATACACTGTACTATAGAATTCTCTCCATGTATGTATAATTATGCAGAAACAGAGAGAAAAGGATATAAAGGAAAGGAAATATTTAAACTAGTGACAATTTCTGAGTTGATAGTCTTTAAATCTTTTTGTTTTCTGCCTCCCGCCAAAAAAGAAAGAAATTAGAGAAAAAGCACACACATATAGAGAGAGACATAGAAACGGTGACAGAGAGACAAAACAGAGAGAGAGAGAGAAAGGCCACACATATAAATTATATTTCTTTAACTAATAGGCTTTTAAAAATAATTTTATTTATGTATTTATTTGATAGAGTGTGCATGAGCGGCGGGGAGGCGTGGAGGGAGAGGAAGAGAGAGAAGCAGACTCCCTACTGAGCAGGGAGCCAGCAAGGGACTTGATCCCAGGACCCCAAGAGATCATGACCTAAACCAAAGGCAGATCCTTAACCAAATGAGCCACCCAGGTGCCCCAATAGGCTTTTTAATTATCATGGTCAGACAACAAAAACAGTTTACTTATTTGGTAAATACATAAACTTCATGTGTTTAAACTTCCACTGGCATTTAAACATATTATCAATTACTAGATTTCTTAGAATAAAAATTTAACAGGTTTCCCCCCACTAGTAACTACACTCACTCTTCTTCCATGAGCTTCTCAGAATTGTGAAGCCTGTAATATACATTCCAGGGAGATATTCCTATGCAGCCTGCAGACAAAGTTCATGTTGAATTTCCATTTCCTGGAAACCTCATATTACACATTCAACACCCACCCCACTTCATTTTTTTCTAAAAGAAGTAATGCGCACATTCCACACAAAGGTGGAGTTTCTCTAGCATTATTGGCAGCCATTTTTCAGAATGGCACTTTCACTGAAATAGATTCTTCTAAGGACAAATTTTTAGAATATTATGGTCATTCTTTGCACAACTTAGGAGATCAGAGTAGCTATTTGTCAAACAGAATTGACGTTTCTGTGAATCCCTAGGCAGTCTAGAGGCAAATTTCCTATTCAGTCTGAAATTTGCCTTAAATCAGCAACTAATACCCCCTAAACTTGATAGAACACTGAAGGCTGCATGTGCATGTTTCTGACTAACTCCATAGGGATGCAAGAGAGGCCAATAAGAAGAGGAGCCAGTGGCTGTATTTCAGGACTCACACTGCGAACTTATTTCTAAAACCCCATGGAAGAAATACCAATGATGCAGAATATTCTACAAATTAGAGACAAAATTCCACTTTTTCTCATGAGAATGTTTAAAGAGAGACAATAGTATAACACAATCAAAATGTCGACGTTTTCATCATAGAGCGAATCAGTAACACCATAAGCTGTCACCCTGAGGTAGCTAACTAAAGTCAATGAAACCTAGGCACTCTGGTAAATCAGGTAATGCTAGAAAACAATTGAGTCAGCCAAAAAATATGTACTATTATCAAGGACTGTCTTGGCATGCATCTTCACATTCATATTTTGCAATAATTTCAGCACAATTTTCATGAAACAAGCACCTTAGTCCTCAAACACTGTAGGTACTTCCAGCCACTGAAGAGTAAAGTGTAAACACCTTACAATGAAATTAAAAATCTAGATGTAAAGAACCATATAATGGTGTGGCCTCAAATTTATATCAGTTTTATTTAACATTGCATAAGAATCAAAACAAAAACTTTTTTTTTCATGATATACTTAATTTCATACTCAGGAAAAATATGTTGTAAATACATTTCTACAGTAAGATATGTAGTTTGTTATTCCCTCTTAAAATATATTTACCTCAATTATTGAACTCTTGTCTAACCACATTCAAGTACTTCCTTTTAGAAGAAAGCATCTCTACTGTTAAGCTCTAGATGACAATATTTTCAAGCTCATGGTCCCAATGTTGAAGGCCATTCTCTTTCTAGAGATTTTCTTAAAAGTGAAACTTACTCATTCACAACTGTTAGAATGGCTAAAATTAAAAAAAAAAAAAAAAAAACAAGAAACAACAAATATTAGCAAAGATGTGGAGAAAAGGAACCCTCATGCACTCTTGGAGGGAATGCAAACTGGTTCAGCCACTGTGGAAAACAGTATGAAGGTTCCTTAAAAATTAAAAATAGAACTACCCTACAATACAGTAATCTTCACTACTGGGTATTTACCCAAAGAATACCAAAGCACTAATTCAAAAGGATATATGTATCCCTATGTTTATTGGAGCATTATCTATAATAGCCAAATTATATAAACAGCCCAAGTGTCCATTGGTGGATGAATGGATAAAGAAGGGGTGGCATATCTACACAATGGACTATTACTCAGCCATAATAAATAATGAAATCTTGCCCCTTGCAACAACATGGGTGGAGCTAGAGAGTATAATGATAAGCAAAATAAGTCAGTCAGAGAAAGACAAATACTATCTGATTTCACTCTTAGGTGGAATTTAAAAAACAAAACAAATGATCTAAGGAGAAACAAGAGGCAAACCAAAAAACAGACTCTTAACTAGAGAGAAGAAACAAGAGGAGAGGTGAGTGAAGATGGGTGAAATAGGTGAAGGGAATTCAAAGTACTCTTATCATGATGAGCACTGAGTAATATATAGAATTGTTGAATCACTATATTGTACACCTAATACTAATATAACATAGTATGTTAAATATACTGGAATTAAAATAAAATAAAATAATAACTAAATAATGAAACTTACTTTTTATATAGGAATTACTGTTCTGTCAAGTAAATCTAAAATGTAATAATGGATGTTCAAGTGTTATGTATTTTTTAAAGATTTTATTTATTTACTTTTATTAATTTATTTTAGAGAGAAAGAGAGAGAGAGCAGGGAGAGGGGCAGAAGGAGAAGGAGAGAGAAAATCTCAAACAGATTCTGCCCAGAGCATGGAGCCCAATGCAGGACTCGATCTTACAACACTGAGATCATGACCTGAGCCAAAATCAGGAGTGGACACCTAACCAACTGAGCTACTCAGGTGCCCCCAAGTATTATGTATTAAACATAATACATAATGTATCAATCCAGCTCCAATCATATTAGGAATAGCCACTAGTGTTCTTTATAAAATATTATATGAGAATCTTCTCCTAATTTGTTGTTTGTTGTTTATATGAATCATATGTGATTGACCCCATGACTATGATAAAGTAGCTGATGGAATTTTAATGTTTTCATGTTGATTTTTTAGCATTCTTGAAATAAATAAGTAAAAACCACCCAAATGAGAAAGGAAACTATCATCATCAATCATTATCTATCAACAATAAACTATCATATCAGGTATGCTTTGACTGGATTTTGTTGGCATGAAGAAGCTGGAGGTGAGGTAACTAGAAATGGGGTCTCTTAGGTGATTAATTTGGAGAATATATTTGCCTTTCTCGGGTTCTTGAGTTAGACGTGGGGAAGCTGGCCAAGTTCTGAAAATTCTAGGCCAATTGCTGCAGAGGGGATGTTTGAGCTTCCTAGGCTGGTTGCTTAGAAATTCTGGCCCAGATTCCCAGGCTAGTTGTTGCAGAAGATGTAGGTCGGAGCTTTATTGTTATATATGGTCTGATCATTGTGCATTTGTATATATAGCAACTCAACATTTATTGAATCATAAGCCATTTATACCAATTGAGGTAATGTTTCTTTTTGGAGACTTGTAATGAATGCTATTTAAGTTCTTAGTTTTCATCTTAAAAAAAAAAAAAATACAACATATTTTCCTTAGCACTTTATGTAGAAATCACTTTAATCCTCACAACCATGCTATGGTGTACTATTACACTAATCCTCACAACCATGCTATGGTGTACTATTACACTAATTTTACAGTTAATGCTAAATCACAGTGGGAGCCATGGCCAGTGTCTTCTGGGGAATCAGCAGAGTAAGATTGACAGAAACTCTTGTTAACTTTTGTTCGAGACCTACAAAGTCACTCTTTAAAAGTCAATGTACCCAAATAAATATTCCCCCTTTTGATCTTTAAAGTTGAGATAAGAAAATTTCAACAATTTTATACATACACAATAATATCTAAAGACCAGAATTCTGTGGACTCAAGGGGGTTCAGGACAATCATAACATTGGTCATCTACTACCTCATAGAATTAATATTCTTTGGAATAAGAAGCTATTCTATATGTTTACTCTATAGTAATCTATTCATGACATTTATCAAGATATGCCAAAATAAAATATTGTAGAATGATAAGAACAGTTATTTTTTATTATCCTTACTTCTCCACATTTTTCACAATGGGTATGTGCTAAATGTATAATCAGAATAAAAAGGATTTGCAATATAGAGATGATGCATATTTTATTTGTTTTACATATTCATTTTCATCTCTATTATGGCTCAAAATCAATGTGATTTGTAATATGCATGGAAAAAAGACTCTTGTCACTGAAATAGAAAACATCTGGCAATAGCAAATAAAAACAAGCTCTTTTAAGTATCTAAATATGATTTCCTTGCACAGAGGACAGAACTGGAAAATATCCACTAAAAATATTCCACTATTGACAATGGAAACATCACAATAATCTTTCACTAGTCACCAGAAGACTTTTTTTTAATTGGATAACCAAGAACACGACCCTGTGGGATGTTATTGAGGAGAAAATAGGAGGTCATAGAGACCCAGGACATGAAATGATTATTCAAGGATTTCAACATTTAGTATAGTAAGTTCTGTAACAGAACACTTCTACTACACAACATTGGGAATGAAGTAAAAATGCCACTAAAAATATGTAGTATAATGCTCCTTCCTTCCTTCCCTTCTTCTCTACCTCTCCCCATCTTCCTTCTTTCCTCACCTATGAGGTACCAAAGCACTATTTTAGACACTTGAGAAACACTTAGCTGTGAAACACACAAAACAACCTGTCTTCATAGAGACAATATACAAGTTATTAAATTTGTGGTTTCAGACCTGATTCAGCATCCTGACTTTATAAATTAACACTTCTAATGATTTTGGCAAAATTTCTTAAATTTCTGCAACACAATTTCTTACCTATAAAAGGTACACCAAAATGACAGCACTTTGTAGAGATAATATAAATATATTATTTCATGTTTGTGTTAAGACCTTGCTTAATGACCTATCATAATCTATCATGAAGAATGTTCCCTGTGCATTTGAGAAGAATGTATATTCTGTTGCTGTCTGATGGAATAGTCAACATGTGTGTTAGGTCCATTTGTTCAAAAGTATAGTTCAAGTCCCTTATTTCCTTTTTGATTTTCCGTCTGGATGATCTATCCATTGTTGAAAGTGGGGTATTGAAGACTCCAGGTATTTCAGCCTTTAGATCTGTTAATATTTGCTTAATATATTTAGATGCTACAAATACAAATAAATTTATAATTATTATGTTCTTTTGATAAATTCACACATTTATCATTATATAATGACCTTTTTTGTTACAGTTTTTGATTTAAATTCTATTTTGTCTGACATAAGCATAGCTATCCCTGCTGTCTTTTGGGTTTTTTTATTATGTTATGTTAATCACCATACATTACATCATTAGTTTTTGATGTAGTGTTCCATGATTCATTGTTTGTGTATAACACCCAGTCCTCCATTCAGTTCATGCCCTCTTTAATATCTATCACCAGGCTAACCCATCCCCCATCCCTCTCCCTTCTAGAACCCTCAGTTTGTTTCTCAGAGCCCATAGTCTCTCATAGTTCGTCTCCCCCTCTGATTACCCCCCCTGCATTTTTCCCTTCCTGCTATCTTCTTTTTTTTTTTTTTTTTTTAACATATGATGTATTATTTGTTTCAGAGGTACAGGTCTGTGATTCAAAAGTCTTACACAATTCACAGCGCTCACCATAGCACATACCCTCCCCAATGTCTATCACCCAGCCACCCCATCCCTCCCACCCCCCACCACTCCAGCAACCCTCAGTTTGTTTCCTAGATTAAAAATTCCTTATATCAGTGAGATCATATGATACATGTCTTTCTCTGATTGACTTATGTCGCTCAGCATTATACCCTCCAGTTCCATCCACATCGTTGCAAATAGCAAGATTTCATTCCTTTTGATGGCTGCATAATATTCCATTATATATATATCACCACTTCTTTATCCATTCATCTGTCAATGGACATCTTGGCTCTTTACATAGTTTGGCTATTGTGGACATTGCTGCTATAAATATTGGGGTGCACGTACCCTTTTGGATCCCTACATTTGTATCTTTGGGGTAAATACCCAGTAGTGCAATTGCTGGGTCATAGGGTAGCTCTATTTTCAACTTTTTGAGGAAACTCCATACTGTTTTCCAGGGTGGCTGCACCAGCTTGCATTCCCAACAACAGTGTAGGAGGGCTCCCCTTTCTCCGCATCCCCACCAGCATCTGTCGTTTCCTGATTTGTTAATTTTAACCATTCTGACTGGTGTGAGGTGGTATCTCATTGAGGTTTTGATTTGGGTTTCCCTGAACAGACATTTTTCCAAAGAAGACATCCAAATGGCCAACAGAAACATGAAAAAGTGCTCAACATCACTCAGCATCAGGGAAATCCAAACGTCTTTTGATTTCCATTTGCATAAAATACCTTTTTTTATCCTTTCACTTTAGCTTTTGTGTGTCCATAAAACTGAAGTGAGCCTCTTGTAGGCAGCATGTAGTTAAATCATATTATTTTTTCCATTCAGTTACTTTATGTCTTTTGATTGGAGAATTAATCTCTTTACATTTAAAGTAACTATTGATAGGTAAGGATGTACTTTCACTATTTTGTTAATTGTTCTGGCTGTTTTGTAGTTTCCTTGTTCCTTTCTTCCTGTCTTGTCTTCCTTTGTGAGTTTTGATGATTTTCTATAGTGGTATGCTTTGATTCCTTCTCTAGTTTTTGTGTATTTACTATAGATTTTTGCTTTGTGGTTATAATAAAACTTACATAAAACACCTATCTTATAACAATCTATTCTAAGCTGATAACAATTTAACTTCTATTGCATACAGAACAATCTTTTTACATCCTCCCCTCATATTTCATGTTTTTGACTTTACATTTTACATTTTTATATTGTGTATCTATTAAGTAATTATTTTAGCTAGTCATTTTAAACACTTGTTTCTTAACCTATATACTAAAGTTAAGTGATTTACATGCCACCATTACAGTATTAAGATACTCTGAATTTGACTATATACTTACCTTTGTCACTGAGCTTCATCCTTTGATATGTTTTCTTGTTGCTATAGTTCACATCCTTTCATTTGAGCTTGAGGAATTCTTTCAACACTTCTTATATAAAATGTCTAGCGGTGATGAATTCCTTCAGCTTTTGTTTGAGGAAACCTTGATCTCTTCTTCATTTCTGAAGAACAATTTTGCTGATTAAAATATTCTTGGTGACAGAATTTGTTTTTCTTCCTTTCAGCACTTTGAATATATCATCTTACTCTCTCCTGGCCTGCAAGGTTTCTGCTGAGAAATCGACTTACAGCCTTATGGAGTTAACTTTGAATTAAATAGGTTTCTCCTCTCTTGTTGCTTTAAAATTATTTGTTTTTGATGTTTGACAGTTTTATTAAAATGTGTCTCAGTGAAGTCCTCTTTGGGTTGAATCTAACCTATGAGCTTCATGTTTATATCTCTGCCCAGATTTGAGAAATTTTCAGCCATTATTTCTTTAAAGAAGCTTTCTGCCTATGTCCATCTTTCTTCTCCTTCTGGGACTTCCATAATGTGAATTTTGTTTCAGTTGATGGTGTCTCATAATTCACATAAGGTTTCTTGACTCTCTTTTCTCCTTTGATTGTATAATTTCAGATGACTTGTCTTCCAGTTGAGATTCTTCTTGATCAAGTATGCTGTTGATGCTGTTTATTGCATTTTTTTGTCATTTCATTCATTCTAGAATATGCTTAATTTTTAAAAATGATTTCTGTGTCTCTATTGAATCTCTCATTTTGTTTATATATTAATTCCCTGATTATATTTGGTTGTTCATATATCTTCCTTTGTAAGTCATTGAGCTTCCTTAGGACAATTATTTGGAATTCTTTGTCAAGCAGACATAGAGCTCTATTTCTTTAGGGTCAGTTACTGGGAAATTACTATATTCCCTTGAACTGCCATGTTTCCTTGATTTTTCAGTTTCCTTGAACTTTTGAATGACTGTTTCATCATTTGAAGAAGCAGTTATCTCCTCCAGTCTTTACTGACTGGCTATGAGAAATAGATACCTTTACCTGTCCATCTGGCTAAGGATTTTGAGGTTCTCTCAAATCTTTTCAATAGATACATCCACTCCATATTTCTTTTTCTCTTCTGGGAGGGAATTCTTAAGATTTTATTATTTCACTTGATCCCACAAAGCCAACTCAGGTACTGAGAGCCTTTTGTTTTCCCAAAAGAAGTGCCCTGAAATGTTTAAGTGTGTGAGCCTTCTCTCAATCTTGCATAACCAGGCTAGCTTTCTGTGCTTGCCCACTAACTGACTGCTAAGGCTTGTTCTCACTATCTGTGGGAGCATATTGAGAGCTGGCCACAGGGAACATAGGGGAGATTTGAAGCATGGAAAACAGTTGGGTTTCCTAGGGACCAGCAGAAAGGATCCACGGGTGAGACTTTTCCATTGGCTTGTGGGCAACTTTCTGCTGGAGTCCATGAATTGGTTAGTAGGAAGGACTGAGAAGTGACTAATAGTATCCTTTTAATAGGGTCTAAGACTTGGCTGCTATTTTCCCAGCCATTCGCAAACCCTCAAACTTACAGACCAACTTGGTAATCTGGGTGAGACAAGAAAGAAGTGGATATTTTGCCAACATACTGCATAGCAGAGGAAACTGGATGGGCACTTCCACTACCTCACTTTCCCCCATGAGATAAATTGCAGGCCCTGGGGGTCTTTCCTGGCACCATGCAACCTTTAAGTGAGTAAAGTAAAACAGCTACTCTCACCCTTTTCAGTGCATTTATTCTTGGATTTTATTTGCTTCAACAGAATACTGGAACTTCTTCCCTAAACTCCCAGACTCCCAGGATGCCAGGGTGGCTTAGTCGTTAAATGTCTGACTTCGGCTCAGGTCATGATCCCAGGGTTCTGGGATCGAGTCCTGCACTGGGTTCCTTGCTCAAAAGGGAGCCTGCTTTTCCTTCTGTCTGCCACTCCCCCTGCTTGTGCTCTCTCACTCTCATTCTCTATGACAAATATGTAAAATCTTAAAAAAAAACAGAAACCTCCCAGGCTCCAACCTGGGTATTGTCATACATAACAACTGCCAAAATTGCTGTTCTGTGAGAGGATGATAGTACAGAACTCCTATTCTGCCAGCTTGCTAACATCATTCCACCAATTTGACCGTGTATCCTTTTCTCACTCCCTGACAAAAAGGAAGGTAGGGTGTAAATTCTTAATTTTAAATAGATTGAAATCATATCACATACCTTTTGTGACCACAATGGTGTGAAACTACAAATGATTAACAGGAAATAAACAAAACAGTCTTAAAACAACAACGTGTCAAAGAAGAAATCGAAATAGAAATTAAAAAAAAGTCTGGAGATGAACAAAAATGGAAAAACAATTGACTGAAAGTTATGAAATGCAGTGAAAGCAATTCTAACATGGAAGTTTAGAGAGATGATACCTATGTTTAAATGCCTACTCTTAGAATTACTGAACACTTTCAGTGAAGTTGCAGGATACACAATCAACATACAAGAATCAGCCACATTTCACACTAATAATGAGCTATCTGAACAAGAAATTAAGAAAATCTCATTTACAATAGCATCAAAACAAACAAACAAAAAAGGAATAAATTTAACCAAAGAGGTAACTATAAGACATTAATGAAAGAAATTGAAGAAAGCACAATCAATGGAATGATAATCTCACTCATGGATTGGAAGAATTAATATAGTTAAAATATCCATACTACCCAAAATGATTTACAGATTTAATGCAATTCCTTTCAAAATTCCAATGTCATAGAAATAGAAATAGAAAAAAATCCTAAAATTTATCTAGAATTACAAAAATCTCAAATAGCCAAAATAATCTTGAGAAAGAACAGAGCTAGAGGATCATACTTCCTGACTTCAAGCTATATTATGAAGCTATAATAATCAAAACATTATGATACTGGCATAAAAACAAACATAAAGACCAATAGAAGAAAGTAGAGAGCCTAGAAATAAATCCACATATTTGTAGTCAGCTGATCTTCAACAAGTGTGTCAAAAGCACAATAACACATAAAAGACAGTCTCTTCAAGAAATGGTGTTGGAAAAACTAAATATCCCCATGCAAAAGAACGAAACTGGATTCCTATCTTACACTACTCACAAAAATTACCTCGAAATGTATTAAAGACTTAACAATAAGACTTGAAACTATAAAACTCTTAGAGAAAACCCTAGGGAAAATTTCTTTCACATTAGTTTTGGCAATGATGTTTTTTGGATATGACACCAAAAGCACAGTCAAAAATTATTAAGTGGGACTAGATCAAGCTAAAAAAAACTACATCAGCAAAGGAAACAATTAAATAAAAAGGCAATCTATAGAATAGGAGAAAATATTTGTAAACCATGTATCTGATAAGAGGTTAATATCTACAATATATAAGGAACTCATACAACTCAATAACAAAAATCAAATATTCAATTAGGAAAACAGGCAGAGGACCTGAAAAGATATTTTTCTAAACAGGCTTACAAATGGCCAGCAGCTATATTTAAAGGTGTTTAGCATCACTAATCATCAGGAAAATATCAAATCAAAATTACAATGAGCTATTACCTCATGTCTGTTAGGATGGATGGCTATTATCAAAAAGAGAAGAGATAACATAAGTTGACAAGAATACAGAAAAGGAAACTCTTGTACGTTGTTGGTGAGAATGCAAATTACTATAGTAATAATGGAAAATACTATAGAGTTTCCTCAAAAAAGTTAAAAATAGAACTACCTTATGATCCAACAATCCCACTTCTATATCTAAAGGAAATAGGTATATATCTAAAGGAAATGATACAGTACCCCAAAGAGATTCTGTACTCCCATGTTCATTGTGGCATCCTTCACAATAGACAAGATATGGAAACAACCTATGTATCCATGAATGGATGACTGGATGTGATATATATAGATATAGATATATAGATATAGATATATGTGTGTGTGTGTGTGTGTATACAATACAATATTATTTAGTCATTAAAAAATAAGGGAATCCTGACATTTGCAACAACATGGATGAACCAGGAGTAATTGTGGTAAGTAAAATATGCTAGACAGATACTGTATGATATCACATATAAACGGAATTTTTTTAGAAGTTGAGTTCATAGAAATGGATAGTAGAATGGAAGTTGCCAGAGACTGGAAGATTGGGCAAATGAGAAATGGGAAGATATTAATGAAATGGTAAAAACTTTGTTATTAGATGATTACCTTCTGAGGATCTCATATACAGCATGGTGACTATAGTTAATAACATGTGTTGCATACTTAAAATTAGTTAAGAGAGTAGATGTAAGCATTCTAACCACACTCACACACAAAAGATAACTATGTGAGGTTATGGATGTGTTAATTAACTTAATTGTAATAAATATTTCATAGTGTATATGTATATCAAATTATCACCTTGTACATTTTAAATATATCTTTTTTGTTGTTGTTGTTAATTATACTTCACTGAAACTGGGAGGGAAAAAAGACTTGCGTATGCTTTCTTCAAAGGACAAGAACACAGGCTTTTTATCACTGCTTTTATTCTTTTCACTGAATATTACAAAAACAAACAAACAATAAGAAATCTTTAAAAAAATCTTTTCCAAGTTGACTTAAACCAAATTATTCATTTTTTTTTAAAGATTTTATTTATTTATTTGACAGAGAGAGCGAGAGAGCACAAGCAGGGGGAACAGTAGAGGGAGAGGGAGAAGCAGGCTCCCTGCAGAGCAGGGAACCCGATGCGGGGCTCGATCCCAGGACCCTGGGATCCTGACCTGAGCTGAAGGCAGACGCTTAACCATCTGAGCCACCCAGGCGCCCCCAAATTATTCATTTTTTAATAGGAATCTGACCCTGTTGCAAAGGGAAGCACATCCACTATGAGATCTTTTTTTTAATTCACTTTTTAGTATGTTTTATGGATGTCAACTGACTATAGATTGTATAAAAGAAAAAGAAAAAGGTCCTTCACCACAGAGAGCTTGAGAATCATTTACATAATGAGTCAGTCCACAGCTCTGAAAGTGATCATTTGATATTTCTATATCTTATCTTTCAGTATATTTGTTGACCTCACTGGGAACAAACTCATTAAGGGCATCAAATGACCAAGAACGCAATGAAAGAATGCTACCTCATACATACAAGGATGTAACTGAGTATGGGCAAGCTTCTAGGTGTTAGTGGTAGACTGCAGAAATTCAAATCCCTATTGAATCATTTTTGGCTTCCTTTTTAGAACCATGGTTCTCAAGCAGGGCAATTTTGCATCCCAGGAGAATTTGGCAATATTTGGAGACATTTTTTTTGCCACTACTGGCATTTTGTGGGTAGAGGTCAAGGATGCTTCTGAATATTCTACAATGCCCAGGAAAGGCCACCATCACCCAACAAAGAATTATTCAGCTCAAATTGTCAATAGTGCTGATTGAGAAATCCCATTGTAGAGTAACATGACAGTAAGGGAAAGGAAATTTTACTGAGCCACCTGAACTAAATCGAGTATCCATTTTATAACATCTGATGTGCAAATTTTCTCATCTATTCATTTTCTCTTATTCATCCATGGTTTTATTCATAAATAATAGCCATTGTGACACTTCATTGTGACATAGCAGTAAGACAAAATTTATATAATCCTCTAGCACCTTCTGTGATTAACCACAAAATAAACAATGAATATATTAACAAGTCATCATTTTGAACTTCATGTGTCTGTGAGAGTTCATAGATATACAAATAGCTTGTAATATTGTGATTTATAATAAGAAGTATATATTTGGTCTACAACTCCTTTTCTGACACAGAACTCCCAAAAACCTTGGAATTTTTGAAAGGGGGGAAATCGGAGGGGGAGATGAACCATGAGAGACGATGGACTCTGAAAAACAAACTGAGGGTTCTAGAGGGTAGGGGGGTAGGAGGATGGGTTAGCCTGGTGATGGGTATTAAAGAGGGCACGTTCTGCATGGAGCACTGGGAGGTATGCACAAACAATGAATCACGGAACACTACATCAAAACCTAATGATGTAATGTATGGTGATTAACATAACAATAAAAAAATCTTTAAAAAATAAAATAAAATACATTAGAAAGAAAAAAAAAAAAGCCACACACACACACACAAAAAAAAAACCCTTGGAATTTTCTAAGTAAGGCGAGTGATAAAGATGTTTTTATTATGCAACTGAGTTGACTTTTGGAAAGCACCTTAGGATGGGGGCTGATTGCCAGTGGAGCCAATCATGTGATTGGAGGATTGGAACTTTCAGCCCCACCCCTCAACCTCTGGGGAGGGGAGAAGGGCTAGAGATTGAGTTCAGTCGCCAATAGCCAATGATTTAATAAATCATGCCAAATAATAAAGCCTCCATAAAAACCCAAAGGATGGATTCTGTTAACATGATTGGTTAACACATGGAGGAGTGGCATCAAGGGAGGGCATGGAAGTTTTGCACCCTTTCCTCATACCTTGCCCTATAAATCTCTTCCATCTGATTGTTTCTTAGTTATACCCTTTAATAATAACTAGTAATCTAGTAACTAAAATGTTTCTTTGAGTTCCGTGAGCCACTGTAGCAAATTAAGTGAATTGAAAAAGGGAGGACGTCATTGGAATCTCCAATATATAGCTAGTCAGTCAAAAACATAAGTGACAATGTGAACTTGCCACTAGTCTCAGAAGTGGGAGATAGAGGACAGTCTTGTTGGACTGAACCCTTAACCTGTAGAAACTGACACTACCTCCAGGTCAGAATAGTGTCAAAATTGAATTAAATCGAATTGGTGGTGGTGTGGAACACCGTCCCCCTCCACGTTGGCATTGGGTGCAGAATTTTAGAGCTCTTTCTAACAACTGGTTCACAAAAAAGGAGACAATTATCTGTGACATTTTAAAACTAGGATAACCAAAGATCCCCCAAAATTCAAGTAAACTTTTCCTTTAATATACAATTTTTCTCTACTTAATATTTGGTTATAGAAAGAGGGTGTGATAATAAAATAACAATGAAACACACTGGAGAAAGCTGAATGAATCATCATCAGTTGCAGAGAAATTCTCTGAAAAAAATGTATTGATAAAGAAGCAGAAGTAAGAAATTATTTAGCATTTGCTCATTTTCTCTTCTTTCTACATTGGCTTTGAGTTACTTCAATATGTAAATAAGGCAGGAAATTTCAACTTCCATCAGTGAAGCTTCCAGCAGTGACACACTATTTAAAATATCATAATCAAAATTTTCAGGAGAGTGCAAAAAATAATGAAAAATAATGTTATTATTGACAGTGTACCTTGATAATAAACTCCGATAAATTCAGCACAATTTCAAATACATAAATTTCAAATAGATTATATTCTGAATCACTCAAAAATAAGCAGTTTAGTTAATCTGAAGTTATTTCTTTTTTTCCAGAGATACTTAAATTCTCAGTTTTACCATTTATTTTGTTTACTTGACTGTTATCTTGGTTTTTTTACATCATATACTATTCATTCAAAATTGCCTTTACTCAAAACATAAATACTGTTCATAATTGAAACACACAAATAAATAACCAACAGAAAAAAATTGTTTAAACTTTACAGACCAAGTTTCCTTACAAAGATGAATTATTCAATAGCCTTCATAGTATCTAAATTCTCCTTGTGAAAAATTAATTATTGTGGGCCCTGTTTGTTTAAGTTTATTCTGTGAATAATAGCATTAGTCAATATCTAAAAGGTAGGATACAGGTTATAGTAAGCAGCAACAAAAGTCCTTAGAAATTTACATTCTCTATACATGTCAGGAACGATAATGTAACTTCTGGTTTAACAGCAAAAAATATGGTTTAATGTTGCTCTAGATAGTACTTACCTGGTAATTTTTAATTACAGAGGAATAATCTTAAATGTTCTTTTGAACTCCAGATATAACAAAAGAGTAGCAACACAAAAAGCTCAGCAATATCATTTACCAAATACTTCTATTTATCAAGTGCTATGCTAGCTTTTTTCCCATGCATTATCTCATTTAACACTTTAAATACATGATCTCTACTCCTAACATCTGTATATAAAATAGTTACTGCTCTCATTTTTAGTATATAAATAAGAAAAGTGACACTTGGAAAATAACTTTTCAAAGATCACATAGCTCTCATATGATAAAGATGCATATGGAAGACTCTTTGGAAGAACAAGAGAAGCCAGCTAGACACAAAATGTAATGTGTAACCAATTTTATTTGTTACCATGGACTGGGTAGCTTAAACCATAGAAATCTATTTTAATGATTCTGGAGGCCGAGGCCAGTTTGAGATCAGAATACGATAAGGTCAGGTCCTGATAAGAGCCCTCTCTCTGGTTTGCAGATACCTGTCTTCTCATTGTGTGATTACATGGTCGGGAGAGCAAGCTCTGGCTTTGCTTTCTCTTCTTATAAAGACACTAATCCTATCATAGGGGCTACACCACCATAACCTCATCTAAACTGAATTACCTCCTAAAGGTCCCACTTTTAAATATCATCACATTAGGGGTGAGGGTTTCAACACATAAATTTGGGGGAGATATAAACATGTAGTTCATAACGACTATAGAATAAGATTGCTAACATATATAATATATAATATAGCATAGACAAAAAAATATAGCATAGACATAGCATAAAAATAAAAATAAATCTTCCTAAAATATTAAATGATAGAGGAAAGAGGATAGATGTAAAACAAGAAGATTGGTCACAATCATTGATAGTAATTTATGCTGGAATTTCCATACATGGGGGGATGGTATAATTTTGCTATTTTCCCTACTTTATATATATTTAAAACTTTTTTAAAATCATATTTTAAAACTTTAAAAAATGTATGAGAAGCAGTCAAAGCAGTACCAGAGGAAATAATATAGCCTAAAGTTTATATATAAGAAAAGAAAGCATTATGTAAAGAATGTCCATATTAAAACTTAGAAAAAGAACAGCAAATAAACTCCAAAGAAAATACAAGGAGTGAAAATGATATAGATCAGGGTGCCTGGGTGGCTCAGTTGGTTAAGCAACTGCCATCGGCTCAGGTCATGATCCTGGAGTCCCAGGATCAAGTCCCGCATCGGGATCCCTGCTCAGCAGGGAGCCTGCTTCTCCCTCTGACCCTCCTCCCTCTCATGTGCTCTCTCTCTCTCTCTCAAATAAATAAATAAAATCTTAAAAAAAAGAAAAAAAATGATACAGATCAGAAATTAATAATATAAAATAGAAGCACGCAATAAAGAGAATAAAAAAGACAAATTATTTTTGAAAAATCTAATCAAATTGATTAGTTTCTAGTAAGACTGATGAATCAAACATGAGAAAAGTCTTAAATGGTGAATATCAATGTCAAGAAAAAATAGGGCATTTCAACAGATTCTACAGATAATACAAAAAAATAAAATAGAATTATAAAAATATGCCAGTATGTTTAGAAACTTCGGATTGAATGGAAGACTACCTAGAAAAATACAACCTATTACATATGATATGAGAAGGAAGAATTCCTGAGTATTGTACATTATTTTGAATATTGAATACATATTTCAGTTTTCCAAATGCTTTACTGAAGAATTATACCAATTATTTAAGAAAGAATTACAGTCAATCTTAAAGAAAAATTTTCAAAGAATTGACAAATTGGGAAGAACGATTTACTTGTATCATGAATCCAGCATAACCTTTATGCCAAATAGAGTGTAAAAAGAACAGAAAATTACTAGTCTCTCTCTTAGTGGATATCGAAGCAAAAATCCTAACTTCAAGAGGATATTGAATGAATAATAAATGGACAGCATGTTCAGTTTATTCAAGGACTATGTGTTTCGTTTAATACTCAAAAATTATAATTTGTCCTATCAGAAGGTTAAAGAAAAAAATCATATTTTTTTCAGTAGATACAAATGCAGTGGTTGATAAAATTCAACATCCTCTTGTAATAACACAAAACTAGGAATAGAAAGGATTTACCTTGATCTGATAAGGCATATTTTCACAAACTATACAGCAAACACCCCATGGTGAAACAGAAAGTTTTCTTTTAAAATTCTGGCATCTTACCAGGTCAGAAAAATCAGCTTGATTTTCCATTTCCAACATCAGCATTCTGTTGCCTAAGGGTTTTCTCCTGCTGCGGGGGCCAGCTTTGTTGCCCCTGTGGCAGGCCAGATGTTCTAGGGGATAAATAGGCTCCCGGAGTGCCTTTCCCCATGGCTGATAGGTGTTGGTGCACACTTATCTCACCATAAGCACCCGGCTCTTGCATGGATAACTGCAAGTTGCATGTCCTATACTGCCTCTTAGAGCATCTTTCCTGTGAAAAAGTTCCAGTAGCCCACAACAGTCGTTTGCATCCCTTATTGGCTATCTTCCCTTTTCTTCCTTTTCTCGCTTCCTTAATAAGCTATTTGCACTAGATTCCTTGTCTCAGTGTCTACATCTAGGGGAATTCAAATGAACTCATAATATACTTTTTGAAGTTCTGTTTATTTGATAATAATAAATTCCTTTCTAAAAATAATTTTTGCCCTGATTTTTTTCATGCTTTCTTTTCTTATTAAAAAATATGATGCCTTAAAAAAATAAAAATTATAATAAATTAAAAATTAAACTAAAAATTAAAAAATTTTAAAAAATTAAAAATACGATGCTTAATATTTTCTGTTTGAAGGAATTTAGAGATTACAAACAAACAAAGCACTCAATATAAAAACAACCCGTTATAGTTTCACTCATTCAGGTTAAACAAAAATGCACGTTGCTTGAGCCCAATAATTAATTGTCAAGGTCAAATCTTTCATTAATCACAGGAATATAAATCAACATTTTTATAGGTAAATCTGAATATATAAGCTGGTATGGGCAGCTTTTTTTTATATCAGAGACTTCTGATTCCAGTTTCAGAGTAGGTATAAAACACACCAAAGAATATTGTGGCAATGGAGGTGTTTTCTCCTCCTACATCCTAATCTTTGCACATGGAAGTATATAAGAAAAAAGGTAACATTACTGGTTTCTCCTAACATCTTATTTATTCTTCTTCTTGGGAGGAAATTAGATTTATATGATTCGTTGGTTTGGGAGGAGGGACTGGTCCCAATTAGCTCACCAGCCAGCCTGTTTGTAAGAAGTATGAATCAGGATGAGAGGCTCCGTCTCCAGGAGAGCCCTGGGATTGTCCACACTGCAGTGACTGCCTAGGATTGACTGTCCAATTCAGGAATGGAGTATGAGTAAACTCACTTAGCTATAAAACAAAAGCTGCATTTTCAGTACTACTATCAGCTAAAAATATTTTCATCCCCATCTGCTTAACTCTTACATGTATCTCCTACATGTTTGAACTTATGAGGAAAGAAAGGGCTATTATTTACTTACCCCCTAAAATCAGAACTATTGACTAAGACTCTCTGGGGATGATGACAAGCTCCACAGATGATTATGATGCACATGAATTTTGAGAATCCTGAGAGAAAATGATAAATAACCACATGATATACTTTTCTGGAGAGAAGCTTATATTCACAGTCTTAAAAAAATTTTTGAAGGTTTCATATAAGTTTTCATGAAGTACGAGCTAAGTATTTTTTAAATTATTTTAAATTTAATTATTATAAATTTAAAATTATAATTTTATTATAACTAAACACAATTTAATTATACTTAATTAAATTATTGTATAAATACAAATATCAAATAAAGTTTAAATATACTTTAAATTACATGAAGATATAATCAAAATATTTGTTATTCTTTCAATGTGCCCAGTGGTATACTAGCATATTGGGAAATACTCTTGAAGTTTCTGTTCAGGATTCCTGATTGGGAGAGGGATTTTCTCTCAATGTCTACATCTTCATTCAAGGGGTCTAAATTCTACATGCCCTGTTCAGTGGGCTTCCCTATATACAAGCATCCAGGACAGTCAGTCAGTTGAACCAAACTCACAGACTAGATTAGTCTTTCCGGTGGACGTAACATATTAGAAGAGCTAGAAGTTGAGATTCCTCTCTCTGTACTGGGGGCTTTTCTTCCCTCTCCTAAATGGACAATTTTCCTCTCTATATCTTCCTCCTTACTTCAATCTTCTGTTCTCTGGTTTGAGGAATGGAGAAACTAGTTCTGCAAATATTTCTACCTCAGCCTAAAGCCATGTTTTCTTTTTTTTCCTGATATATATATATTTAATTTTAATTTCAGTATAGTTAATATACAGTGTTCTATTAGTTTCAGGTGTACAGTATAGTGATTCAACCATCCTTTTTTAAAAAGATATTTTTATTTATTCATTTGAGAGAGACAGAGAGATAGTGAGAGCACAAGTGGAGAGGAGGGGCAGAGGAAGAAGAAGCAGACTCCCCACTGAGCAGGGTGGCTGACACAGAGCTCAATCCCAGGACCCTGGGATCATGACCTGAGCTGAAGGCAGACACTTAAAGGACTGAGCCACCCATGCGCCCCTGATACAACAAATCTATACATTGCTCAGTGCTCATCAAGAAGAGTGTATTCCTAATCCCTTTCGTCTATTTTGCCCAGCCCCCCATCCACCTCCTCTCTGGTAACCATCAGTTCTCTTAAGAGTCTGGTTTTTTGGTTTGCCCCCTTTTTAATTTGTTCATTTATTTTGTTTAAGTTCAACATATGAGTGAAATCATATGGTATTTGTCTTTCTCTGACCAACTTATTTCCCTTAGCACTATACCCTCTAGATCCATCCATGTTGTTGCAAATAACAAGATTTTATTCTTTTTTTATGGCTGAGCAACATTCTATTGTACAAATGCACCACATCTTTATAAATTCATTTATTGATGGACATTTGGGTTGCTTCCATAATTTGTAAGGCCATGGTTTCTTTAGCCTTTGATTTTGCATTGTGTTATCTGAAGTAAAATTAACACTAATGGAGGAACAAATGAGAGAATAAATAGGAAAGAAAATTTTGGAAAGTATATAAATTAATAATTCAGAAAATAATACAATATATGAATAATGTAATACATAACCATGTAAAATATTAACCATGCTAATGTAACATGTAACCATGCTACAAATAAGCAAATAAGACTTGCCAATACATTTCAAAACATATTCTAGATGAAAGAAACAGAATAGATGATGAGAAATGATTCATACAAATATGGGCATGTGCATATATTTTCTGACCTCAATATCATACCTATTTATTCCTTCCCCACTCCCTTTCTACTGCCTGCTTTCTTTTTTTATTAAGATTTTATTTATTTATTTATTTATTTGAAAGAGCGAGAATGAGAGACAGAGAGAGAGAGAGCACATGAGAGGGGGGAGGGTCAGAGGGAGAAGCAGACTCCCCACCGAGCAGGTAGCCTGATGTGGGACTTGATCCCAGGACTCCAGGATCATGACCTGAGCTGAAGTCAGTCGCCTAACCAGCTGAGCCACCCAGGCGCCCCACTATGGCCTGCTTTCTTTTGCTCCATGCATATTATTCAGGTGTCAGGAAAGAGAAAATAGTAAATATTTTAGTCTTTATAAACACATATAGTCTTTTTCAAAACTACCTAATTCTGACTTGCACAAAAGCATCCAGACACTTTCTATAAACAAATAAGCACTGCTGTGTTCCAATAATACTTTATTTACAAAAACAGGTGATGGGCTGTATTTTGCTGACCCCTGGCATAATTTAATATAACATAATCAGAAAGGGAGAGAGGATAGACTATTTAGTAAATGGCGTGGCAATATTTTTCAAGTCCTCACTAAACATTAACAAATAAATAACTTCCTGGTAGTTCAGAAATAATTTCTGATTATTTATTTTTTTTTTTAAGATTTTATTTATTTATTTGACAGAGAAAGACACAGCGAGAGAGGAAACACAAACAGGGAGTGGGAGCGGGAGAAGCAGACTCCCTGCCGAGCAGGGAGCCCGATGGGGGACTCAATCCCGGGACTCCAGGATCATGACCTGAGCCGAAGGCAGTCGCTTAACCAACTGAGCCACCCAGGCGCCCAATTTCTGATTATTTAACATAGTATCCTTTTTCAAAAATATGCAGTAAAAAGTATGATAAATCTACTTATCAGAAATCATTTTTCCAAGAGAATTTTAATAATCTCATTTAAGAATTGAACATGCAATTTTTTTTTTTTAGTTTCGACAACAGATATGATTGTAGTACAGCTTGGGAGCAAAAATAAAACACAGGAAATAAGAAATGAAAGTAAAACTTTTAAAAGCAAACAATATAATTGCCCTAAACTTAATTTTGATAACTTCTATATTTAACACTTCAATCATAACTTATTCTCCTGCTCTGTATTGCCTTAAGACCAACTCAAATCACTCTCATTCTAGATATAAAATCCATTTGGTTATATTTCCATAAGTATTTTGACATTGTCATAATAATCAGTATTAAACATTAATGAAAAGCTTTTGGAACATATATGCATGTGGTTTCATCAACACACTACCTAGAAATTTAAAGGGCAAGCTAGAATTATAAGTAATCTCATTATCAGTTTCCATTAATTTGGTTTGCATTTTTGGAATTTGGGAAATCACTAAAATTTATTCAACTTTTAAAGAGGACTAAAAAATGGCATTGGTAATTAGTGAGACCTTCAATATTTAATTTCATGAGAATGAAAAGTGTAGAACGTTTTTCTTTAAGGTCCAGTCTCTTTTAATTAAGAGAACCATCTGCAGCTCTGAATCTAGACGTGATCAAAGTAAGCTCTTCATGTCAAAACAATCACACCATGGTTTTGCCTTTCCAAGAAATAAACTGCTCTATTTCCTGAAATCAGGAACCACCATGTTCTACTAAAAATTAAGTTGGCTCTTAAAACAGATAATGTTATCTCACATATATTTCTTTTACTATCATTTTAAGGCAGTTCACTTGAAATATTAATTTTCTTAGAAAAATACGAAATGAATCCTTCACATCTGACAAGACACTACATCTAAATACCAGCCACAATGAGACAATGTGGTTATAAATGTAGCATCAGCTGCTTGAAGACTGATACACATCCAGCATTTAATTGGAATAAGGAATATTATAAGGGGAGTGCTTGGTAGTAAGCATTTCTCCATCATGAAAGTCACTCTAATTGTTAGTAATTACCTTAACATTTTAATTAGTTATAGATACAATTATAAAATTAATGCATTTCAGAATTGGATTTCAGAAGAATTGGTACTATTACCTAGGGCAAACTAAATGTAGGAAAGCTTTCTATAGCTTCAGTTATTGAATTTGCTGAATCCGGAGGAACTGGATTTGAGACTGAATGCCTCCATTGAAGGAATCAATTCACCTCTCTAAAATGTAGCTTCCTCATTATAAACATGGTTGCAATAATCATCTCCTACTACACGTATTTTTTTTTTTTTTTAAGTAGGCTCCATACCCAGCATGGAGCCCAACACATGGCTCAATCTCACGACCCTCAGATCAAGACCTGAGCTGAGATCAAGAGTCTGACATCTAACCGACTGAGCTGCCCAGGAGCTCCCACATATTTTTTAAAATATTCTGCAATGATATAGAAGTGGAAATAGTCATTATAAAACCTAAAGCAAGCACATTGTCTATTTTTATTAATCAATAAATGCTGGGCTTTAAAAAAAAGTATATCCCATTGTTTTTTAATTTTACCTCTTCATAAAAATCCTCTGAGAAAATTGTTTCAAATGTAGATTTCCAGTCCCTTTCCCAGATATTATGAGTAACTATTACTACAGGGTATTCCAGGAATCTTTTAGTCAAGGCATATATATCTTTCTAATGATCAGACAAGTTTGGAAAATATTGACTTATATCCTTCATGGTAGTGAAAGTTTATAACTATAAAATTCAAACGTTAAGGTGTTTGAACTGAAATAAAATTTCAAGTACCAAATAAAAAAATTGATCCTCCTACTCCTTGACCACACACAGGAATCTCTTTCTCTCTTTTTCTCCCTTTCTTACTTTTTTTTTAAATTACCAATGATACGCCACATATAAAACATACTCAACTAACCTCTTCCCTTTGTTGTTAATGCCATCTCCACTACTTAAGACATTTTACATCTTCCTTGAAATATTTCTTAATTAGAGACATACAGTAGAATCACTTTTCTAATTATACTTGTCTAGAAAATCAATTGTCAACACATATTAACATTAGAAAAAAAAGAAATAATAGCAGTCATTTTATTACTCCTGATGGAAGAATACAACATCTCCCATGTTCTTCATATATGAGGAAAACAAAAACATATTTTTTCACCCCATAAAGAATCAGCAAAATCAAGAGAGTGGAAACTCTATGGGACAATCAGTCTATTCATCAACAGATAAATTGAAAGAAAAACATAGAGGGAAACATATATTAAAACAAACATAAAAGACTATAGACCTTTCTTACTTTAACCCTGAGTTATACAAACTTTATAAAAAGTGGGGGGGGGGAGATCACTGGAAATTTTAACATTTATATTTGGTAATATTAATTATTTTTTATTTGTTTTAGGTATGATAATGTATTTTTTAGAGATACATACCAAAATATTTGTGGAAGAAACAATGTGATGTTTGGGGTTGCTTCAAAATCTTCCAGGAAGGGGGAAAGGAGTGAGGTTATAGATAAGGCAGAATGGACGATGGTCTGGTGATTGCTGGGGGATAGGTAATGAGTATATTAGGATGCATTTTCTAGTTTCACTACTTTTAAGTATATTCAAAATTCTCCATAATAAAAGGTTAAACATAGCAAATATGCCTAGGCCCACTTCTAGATGTGCTGACTCAGTAGTAGACCTTGGGTAAACCCTAGGCTTTACATTTTAAGTAAGCTGCACAAATGCAACTGATATATAATCATAGATAAGATATACTGTAAAATGTAAAAGTTAGTATGCATACTTAATATATATATTTCCACTAATTTATTTATTTCTATGAGGGGCATCCAGAAAGCCCATCTTGGTGAACCATCTACACAAGCTAGGCACTTTTTTCTTTTCACAGATTTGAAAGATTAGTCTTAGTAAATCAATTGCAAATATGCCTTGTAATTTTATAAATGCAGATAATAAAAAAAAACAGATATTCGACTTGCTCTTTTGATGCAATGTAGTATTCCTAACAATAAGATTTCCTATTCATAAGAATCTTATAATAAAAGCTTGGGAAAATCTTTTTTGCATGCATTAAGGATTCTATTAGGAAAGGGAAGAAAAAAATATAAACAAAGAGATGAGTAAATATGTAGATTCAGAGTTAATAAAAGAAAATAATATTCAAACATTTTTATTGAACACTTAGAGAAGATGTAATGATTAATACACATTGAATCCATGATAAAAGAAAAATATCACAACTGGCTACAGCCAGTGGCTTACAATTCTGATTATATTCAATATACTTAGATCTTTTTTTTTTTTTAACTACCAGTGCCCATGCCCCAACTTCAAGTATTTGTACATCACTGGTCTGGAGTAGGGTCTAAATATTAGTATATTTTACAGTTCTTCAGATGATTCTAATATGCTACCTCGGTTTAGAAATATTTTGCCACAGACATAAGAACTCTCTATTTGAGTAAGAATTTTGAAAACTGCTCATATTTGGAGAACTATATGGCCTGATTAAAAATAATAAGGGGAGGGGCGCCTGGGTGGCTCAGTTGGTTAAGCGACTGCCTTGGGCTCAGGTCATGATCCTGGAGTCCCGGAATCGAGTCCCGCATCGGGCTCCCTGCTCTGCAGGGAGTCTGCTTCTCCCTCTGACCCTCCTCCCTCTCATGCTCTCTGTCTCTCATTCTCTCTGTCTCAAATAAATAAATAAAATCTTTAAAAAAAATAAAAATAAAAAAAATAAAAAATAAAAATAATAAGGGGATTTCACAATAGATTCAACACTAGAGGAGTGTGATTTAGTGAATTAATTTCAATGTGGCCCTTGGTGTTGATTTTTTTTTTCTTACTATTGATTTGTGTATAGTGTAACAAAGTATTTACTAAATGTATGCTCTAGATAGCTGTGTTGAGTGTCATATGTGAGAATAAGATGAGTCAAACTAATTCCTTGACTCCATTGAGATTTTAATAAAGAGAAAAGTTAGACATGCAACCAAGCAACCAGCCAACATGTATGTATTGATTGATCACTATATTTGAGGTCTTCTACCAGGAGCTAGGAGGCACCACAATGAATAAGAACTTAAATTCCAGTAGATTAACCCAAATGGATAAAATGAGCAAGTAAACGAGTGTAGATACAGTGATTTCAGATTCTGATAAGTTACATAGATAATATAATGAAGACTGACTGGATAGAGGATTATTTTTCATGGGGTACTGAGAAAAGCTTCTCGTAAAGGTCCTATCTGAACAGCAACAAGAATGAGAAAAAGAAGTTAGCTGTATGGATATATGAGGAAATGTTTTTTAAGCAGTAAAAATACCCTCATAAAATATAACCCAGAAAAGAGCCTGGCATGGCCCACAAACATTGAGGATGATACAGATGGAGTCTATTGAACAAGAGCAAAAGGGACTGATGTGAAAAGACGTCAGCAAAGTAACCAGAAATCAAATCAAGTAGTGTCTTTAAGCTACAGTAGAGATCTTTTATTTGTTTTATTTTGTCTTTCCTCAATGGCAACAAAAAGACCTTTATAGTTCCAAGCAAGGAAGTGACATGATCTGTTTTAGAATTTTGAATGGTCACTGTGGTTTCTGTGCAGAAAAAAGGATTATAAACCAAGAGTGGAAGCAAGGACCACAGGTAGGAGATTATTGCCATAATCCAGGGAGAAATGATAAGCCGATTACAAAGCATAATGAAACAAGAACTAAGATGGAAGTAAAAAACTTCATCACTGTGAATGCAGAAAAAATATTTATCAAATTTACAAGCTATAGCAATCTAGAAAACAGAACTATAAGTTGGTTCATTATTTAACTCAGATTTTTTTTTTTTTTTGCTAAATTCCATCTAGTTGATAAACTCTGAGCCATTATTTTAGATTTTGAAGGCATATTAAAACTTAATGATTTCATCTACCGGTTCTGACAGTGTTTCATAGCTTTGTACCCATCTGTGTGTTAGTGTTAAAAGATGAAGACCGATGCCATGGTATGAATTTAGATTTTACAAAAACATAGTGAGAATAACCTGGAGATTTTTAAGCATGTGATTTACATGATTTGATATCTGCTTTAAAAAGTCATACTTGTTATTGTCTAAAAGAGTCCAGAGCAGAAAATAAAGACTAGTGAGAAAATTATTGCCTTCCAAAATTATAAATCAGAGGATGCAATGTCCCTGCGTAGAATTCTTAAATCCAGATAAGAGATGATGTTATTACAGGCAGTTGTGGAGAGGGTGAGAGGTGACGGGGTATATTTTAGAGAAAGATCCAAATGGATCAGAAGTAAGAAACGAAGGAAAGAGAGAACTCAAAGCTAATGCCTTGAGTTTTGTACTAAATAACTGGATTACTGCTAATGCCATAAACTGAAGTGCAGAAGACAGAAACATTTTTTAGGGAGAAATAAAGAATTCCATTTTGTTATGTTACATTTATAATGTCCTAAGAATCAAGTAGAGATGTTAAGAATTGGACACAGAAGGGAACAAGACATAGGGATCGGAAATGTAGGTTAAAGCCACAGGCCAGAAACAAATCATCCAGGGCTGAAATAGAGACCAAAAGGAAAGCTAGGGACTATCCCTAGAGTACTCTAATATTTAAGAAAGGGGGGGATATCAGCAAAGAAGTCTGAAAAGCCTGAAATTCAGAGGATAAAATTATTTCAAAAGCCAGTAATAACAAAGTGTATCAGATCCTGGTAAGATATAAATAAAACTTGTAAATTTCCTATCCAAGAACAGAAACTGAATAAGAATTAATTGGGGATATTTCAAAAGGATTGGTGCTTAATATATAAGGTGAATTCAAATTGCATGAGTTAAGACAAGCCCACTGCTGATGACAATGAACCTAAACATGTCGGTGGTGGTTGAGGACCTCTGCTGTATTTAGTCACTCAGTGACACAGACACTTTCTGTTTAGTGGCTTCTGTGGATTATTTGTATTGAGACAGCAAGCAGAAGAGAGGAGACAGAGAAAGAGAAGAGGGGAGGAGGAAGAGGGAGAGAGAAAGAATAAATAAGGCCTTTTTAAGCTTTTAACTACGTTGGCTAGAAAATGATGTATCACGCTTGCCCACTTCCCATTGAAAAGGACTAATCAATATGGCAATGGGGTAGGACATTTCATTTATTTGGTGTATACTGCAACAGGAAGTGAATTCAGTGCTTCTAACCAGTCTCTGTCATGTAAATATTTTTTGAAATCACTTCAATATCTCAAATTAATTTATTCCATAAAAATTTTGGAACATTATTCCATTAATCATTTTGGTCAGTACTTTAATTCAATACATATGATCTCTTTGCTTCCCTTCACCAGTTACAGGCCTCCATAATTATGTTACTGTATTAAATGATTTGATTTGTTAATTAAATTTACCAGATGCTCTAGAATTCATTTAATGCACAGATGAAATACAGTTAATACATTTGTATCAGATATATATCCCATTCAAACTGTCCTTTATATCCTAAAAATATAGTACACTAAAAAGAATATTATATATGAACTCTATAACACCATTGCTTTTCCATAACCATATTGTATTTGGCTTTGTACCCATCTGTGTGTTAGTATTATAAGATGAAGACCGATGCCATAGTATGAATAGTGCCTTCAAGTCTACTTATTTATTTCAACTAAACATATTATGTCATTAGATATTAATAGTAAATATATTTATTTTAACAGTAGCATTATGTTCTATATAGTCAATTTAAAAATGCATCACATTATGAGAAATGTGATGAATGATAAATAAGAACAGAGAGGTAGAAAAGATTCTATTGGTTAATAGACACTTAAATTACAGTTTTTAATAAAACTGCTTGCATATTCAATATTCAATAAGTTGCTTCCCTGTTAATTGCACTAATAACAAATTAGACAAATTAAAAATAATGTATCTGCTGAGTCCCAGTTACACATCACTGGATATATAAATCATGACAATTTTAGCATGCAGCACATCATTACTTTGAATTATGCTATTTGAAAAGAGATTTTTTTTAATTGTCACTGTTATAATGGTGTGAATTGTCCTAAAAATAACTGGTTAGGTGAACGATGACACTACTGACCTGCTGAGAATGTTTTGAATAATTATATCTCACCCTAAGGAAATAGCTTCAGCTGTCCTAATAGCAGCCAGTCTTTGCCACACCATTTTTAAAAATAATTAGCCAAAGTAGCAGAGACAACCTACACCTATAACAGACATTATATATTATGAATTAATTATATCTAAGCTAACATCGGTCTTGTTA
Source organism: Mirounga leonina (assembly GCF_011800145.1). Lineage (NCBI taxonomy): Eukaryota > Metazoa > Chordata > Mammalia > Carnivora > Phocidae > Mirounga > Mirounga leonina. The sequence goes on along the minus strand of NW_023270232.1, from coordinate 738,535 downwards.
ATAACATGTTCATATCAATCATGCCAATTATTAGAAATAGCCAAGGACTGCAGAATGGGTATATATAGATTAGCCAATGTACTGCTCTTCACGTTTTTTCTGATCCTAAATCAATTTCAGTTTGTGTTGAATTAAGAATTTGCTCACCCAATTAGTGATGGAATGGCAAATATTCACTCAGTCAGCTATTACTATTTCAAAACACTTAGAGAGTTCAAAATTAAGTAGTCTATTTGAAAAACATTTTATTTGAAAAATGTGTCCGCAAAATAAATTAACGTAACCAAACTAACCAAATAGTTTTCTAAATGTCAATTAAACCATATCTATTTATACCCATATGTATGCCTGTGTGTATAAATGTACATACACACAATATATATGTATATATTTAGAAAAATTTGTGTGTTGTATGTGCATATGCTTATACATATGTGTGCATTCAAATAAAGAACATAAAAATGCAAGGATTAAAAAAATGCAAGGATAAATTATCACAGAAGATTGGGATAAGTAGAGATCAAGCAACATTGCCATGGTAACTACCACCTAAAATTTCATGAAATTACAAATTAAATGTGAAGAAAACAAATACATTTAAAGCAGCACAGGAAAACATAAAACAGTATCATTAAAAAATAGCCAAAGCTAGAAAGGAAATAGGATCAGATATTCAGATATTTAAAAAAAAATTGAAGGTAGAATGGAACAAATGCATTGAAGATAAAATGCATTGAGGATAAACTTCTTAGCATTTAAGCAAGCTAGAAGCCTAGCCCAATTCATACAAAAAGTGGCAGAGGGCCCATTTGGAAAAAACAAACTGGTTGACCTCTCTCTCTCCTGGATTTGTGCTAAGCAATAACTAAAACTGTCATTAACCCAGAGGTTAAGCAATTAGTGTGGAAATTGAACAGCAGAATCAGGAGAGTGTCTCCAATAGCTGCTAAGTAGGTAAAAACCACCCTGAAAAGACATCACCAAGAAATCAAAACTTAAATCATGTACCATATCTTACTACTGCTCTTACTCCACTACAGATTGAACTGACAAGTAAATTATAATTATCACTTTTAAACATTATGCAATTATGAATTATAAGAGAACAAAACAATAAAAGACAGGTACCAAACCAGACAAACTGAACTAATCTTTAAAGAAAAAAGGATTTGTGGGTGTCTGGGTGTCTCAGTCGGTTGGGCGACTGCCTTCGGCTCAGGTCATGATCGTGGAGTCCCGGGATCGAGTCCCGCATTGGGCTCCCTGCTCCGCGGGGAGCCTGCTTCTCCCTCTGACCCTCCTCCCTCTCATGCTCTCTGTCTCTCATTCTCTCTCTCTCGAATAAATAAATTAAAAAAAAAAATCTAAAAAAAAAAAAAAGAAAAAAGGATTTGTAATGCGAACAGGTTAATGATATAAAAAATACCAATATTATCCAAATTAATTTAATCACCTGCCTCAAACCTCATATAAAAACCAATGCAAGATGGAATGTGAGCAATGTGTGCAGTATAAAGCAATAAAGCTTCCTGGTAAAAATATCTGAAAATGTATTAATGACTATGGGCTAGGTAATGATTATTTAAATGGGACTTAAATGTAGCAACTATAAAGAAAAAGTCGATAAGGCAGTCTCAATCCAAATTAAAAATGTTTTCATCAAAAATACAATTAACAAAGTTAAAATGCAAGCCAACTTCTTTGTAATAATGATATTAGAAGTTCTTTGTAATACTGATATTAGACAAAGAAAGTGTATTGGGAATACTCCAAGAAATGTTACTGATCTATAAGATAACCTAGAAAAATGAACAAAATTTTAGAGAGACACACAAACGAAAAAGATACCTAAATGGCCAATAAGGTATAAAAAGGTGTCCACCATCTTTAGTTACCAGAGAAAAAGTAAAACTTCAATGATATGCTTCTACACCTCTCACCAGATTGACTAAAAGGAAAGAGAAAACTCAAGGTTTGAGCAAGTACTACTCTCCTCCACTGCTGGGATTACATCTTAAAGACAAACACACAAAAAGACCTATGACCCAGGAATTCCATCCTTACTATATACTACATGGAAAAATCTAGAAATGTACACATATGTTCAGGGGTAATTTATTGGCAATAGTTTATTACTGCATCTTTTTTTTTCCCTATAACCAAATATTAAGTGGAGAAAAATCCTGGTGAGGAGGAAAAATATCATTTGTATATTTTGAAGATTTTGAATTATCTTGTTAGAATATTAGTACAGAAAAATATCTCTTTCTAGGATCTGACTGTTAGAGTACTTCCTCTCTCTCTTCCCCCTCCCTTTCTCTTTCCTGATACTTATACACACACCCTACAAAATAAAGACTTGTTAAATTATCACTCACTTTGTGGTCAACCATTAAAACTACTGGAGAAGAATATGACTTTACCTTATTGTATTAGACAGAGTTTCACATGATTATGGAGGTTGAGAATTTTCTCTATATTCCCTCTGCAAGCTAGAGACCCAGGAAAACCAGTCACGTAATTCAGTCTGAGTCCAAAGGCATGAAAACCAGGGGAGCCAATGGTTTAAATCCCAGTCTAAGGGCCAGAGAAGATGACATGACATGTCCCCACTCAACCAGGCAGGCAAGAAGCAAAATGGGGCAAATTTTTCCTTTACCCTGCTTGTTGTTCTGCTCAAGCCTTCAATGAATTCACTGATATGCACATTGGGAAAGGCAATATTCTTGACTAAATTCATCAATCCAAATGATAATCTCATCTGGAAACACTTCACAGACACACCCAGATAGAGTGTTTAATCTGGGTACCCCATGGCCAGTCAAGTTCACACACAAACTCTGTCATCATACTTACTACTAGAGTACCATGGTTTAGCATAGTGTCTTGAATATTTTACTGAATCAATAAACGTTTGTCGAATAAAGCAATTTAAAATTAGTACGTATAAAACAAAATCTTTTAAAAAGGGGTGGGGAGTACTTGGGTGGCTCAGTCAGTTAAGCATCTGCCTTCTGCTCAGGTCATGATCCCAGGGTCCTGGAATTGGGCCCCACATCAAACTCCCTGCTTCTCCCTCTGCCTCTCTGCCTGTCACTCCCCTGGCTTGTGTTCCTTCTCCCTCTCTCTCTCTGCCAAATGAATAAATAAAATCTTTAAAAAATAAAAAAAAATTAAGATTAAATAAATAAAAGAAAATTAGTACTTACAGATAGATGTGGAAAAGTTTCAAAAATGAAGTTATAAAATGAATACTTATGAGCTTGGATTTCTATTCAGGGCTTTCTCCTTTCTCTGTCTTATTTCTTTAAGAGTACTATACAAATGACCAAACCCTGGCTTTCTAAAAGCCTGTTTTCATCAACTGTATGCTTGTGATGTAGCACCAGTTTGCTTTCTTGGGGTGTCTCCACTACACTTGGGCTCTTGACATGTTTGTCCCAGGTAGGTGAGCAACCCCATCGCAACATAAGATGTTACAGAATTCACTGGTCACTTCAATAATGGTGAACTCACAACGTTCATACTTCTCAAATTACCTGTAGGAGAACCAGTTTTGCTTTATTTTTTATAATTTTTTAACTATCATGGATTGATACAACGAAAAAAGAATTATTAGAAGAATAACATGTTCAAGTGTCGTGACAATGAAAAATTGCTATAAAAGTTTCTAAATACTGCCTCTTTTTTACTTCTGCTTTTATAGATTAGTTAGTGACCAATTTGAAGACCCAGGTCCATAGACCATACTTTGAGTACTGATGCTCTGAATTATGCAGGAGAGGGTAAAGATCAATCTCAGCACACAAACACACAAAAATGGCATAATGAAATTAGAGTTATTCGGAGAGGTTTTATTACAGGAGTTATTTGCAAATGTGTGGGCAAAGAATAGAGAAAAGTTGGGAGATAGCAACCAGAATCTTAATTACAGACAAGAATTCTTAGTTTCATAGAAGTTACATAAATTAAACAAGGTCTCATAGCAAATCCACTCTTGATTTAAGATTTAAACCCATCTGACTGATCCCAAACAAAATAGATGATCTTCTGAGGAGCTTTAACTGGACACCTACATATAAAAATGAGGGATGAGAGACTACCTAACCTATGAATAAGTATGAAATAATAGCATATAGCTAAACAAATAAGTACAAAGAGACTAAGGGAGGGTGATCAGAAGAAAATAGTGAAAAATTAATGAAGCTACTCAACACATACCTGATCGTGAAATTACTCAGGTCCAGAGCATGTCAGAAAGAAAGTACTGAACACATAACGCTGAGAAGTACTGATGCGGTAATACATACATGAGGAAAATCATCAAGGTGTCACCAGCAGTTTGTATTTGGAAGTATCCAAAGATTCCCTCAATCAACAAGAAGGGTGTGTGCTGGGAAATAATTGGAGATGATGCAGAAACAGCTCTCACCACTTACAAACTTGCAGAGCAACAGATCACAGGCTATATTGTTTCTTTTTTTTTCCATTTACTTTTATTTATTTATTTATTTATTTTAATTTAAGTTAAATTAGCCAACATATAGTACATCATTAAGTAAAGGATCACCGGCAAAAGGACTCTCTTCAAGTGTACATAATATTGTCATCTTTTTATGTTACTTTTCTATTGACAAATAGTAAAAAAAGAACTATGCAGGTTTCATATTCAAAATAAATCAGAGAGAATAGAAAATCGTTTTGCTTCCACTTCAATAATTAGCTAAGGAATTTTATTCTGAGCTTTCATGGAGCCTTTGAAAGAAGTTTGTTAAAAAGCAGAATCATCACCTTTCAAGGTTTACCATTTTCCATTGGTCACTCTGTCGTGAATACCTCTTCATTTATATTAATTTTGCAAAATTAGACATAAAGCATTTGTTGTGGATAATAGTGCCTGTCTCAGTTTGTCAGCCAAACTGTAAAATAAACCCAAATATGCAGTTAATTGAGATTTAATAAGAATCGCATGTTGGTTAAATAATAAATCATAAGGACTTGAATCAAAGCCTTTTACCAGGCAAGTACATAATGACCCATTAAAATGGATTAATATTCCAGGCGTGAGGATTCGTAGAAACCCATTAGGCAAACACACCATCATCCAATTTATTCTAGTCAAAAAATTATAAAAGTTTTGCCAGGTTTCTCAAATACAAAGGTACGTGAGGAGGCAACCCTTCTTTTCTGCAGTTTACTGGTTCAAAACCAAGCATAAATTGTTACAGTGTTTGTTACACTAAATTCCAAAGAGTAAAGGTTCACTTATCAGACTAGACACACCAAGCTACTGAGTTTATTGTGTTATAGAAATCCTATAAATAAAAATTACATATTTAAATATATTCAATTTATTTTATGAAGGCTTTTAATTTTAGCCTCTTTAAGACTTTACTTATGCACACCTACTCTCAAGATATGTTAATCTGCTCCAAATAAAAGAGTGAATTGTAGAACAGCATTTTAAGGTGTGTTAGTTGAATGACTTTTAATCTTTTTTCCCATCTTCAATAGCTGCTGCTTCATGCCATAAATGTGCATCTATCAGTCAAACTGTGCTTCTATAATATATGGTGATGAATTAATAAATGAATGTAACTGCATAAGACACTCTAACATATTTCCCATTTGCAGTGTTTTATTAACTTTAAAAAGTACAAATCATAAAGTTTAAACATATTGGAACAATTTAAAATGTAACTACACATAAAGCCAACCAGGTGATATTACAAATCATGTGTTTCCAATTAGACACCATAGTCTGCAAGTTAATTTAGTTAGACCAATGTATCCACACCATCAACAAAAATATTCATCATCATTATCACTTTTCAGCTGGCAGAAATTAGTAGCAGATGTTATGGAAGTTTTCCATGTTTATATTCAGAGATGTTCAACATTCCCCTGTGAATTCAAACTAGGAAAACACAATGAATCATGTCCCCGCAGTCATAGCAAACCGTATTTTGCATTATAATAACCATTTGTCTAATGGAAACTCATCTCAGATTTGTTTTCCCTCAAAGGTAAGGAAGCTAAAGAACAGTTGGGTCTCAATAAAAATGTTCTTCATATTGCTCAGACTAAAAAATAAAAAATGGTTTTGTTTATGTAATATTCTGCAGCACCCAATAAAATGACCAGATCTTTCTATTGTATCATTTCATTGTTCAACTTATATATTTAAGAAATAGTTACTTTTTTTAAGGTTTATACTCTTTTATTACCACTCCTTTAAAATTAATGAAGACTATTTCTTTTGTTTTTAAAGAAGTAGGTTTTTCAAATACAGTATGAAACAGGCCAGGAGAACATCACAAAAGGGCAAAAATAATTCAATATTGCAATGTTATGAAACACCTAAAATGAGCTTGTAAGAACAATTTCACGTTGCACTTAGCACTGAATTCACTCAAAGCAAAGCCAAAAAGGAGCTCATCTTATAAGCATAAACATGTTTCTAATATCTATTTTGAGAAGAAATTGCTGCATGCATCTTGATATAAGAAGATATGAGTAATGTAATAGATGATATTTTCAACAGAGTTTGCAGCTGAAATAAAAGCACTTTCTAAATGATATAACTTATATCAACACTGATAAATACTGAAAAAATGACATTTAATTATAAACCCTGAAGGCATTGGGAGCAGTGAGGTGTTAGACTCGATATATAAATTTTTGGTGTTGTTAGTAAATAGAACATTAGAGAGTTCTAGTTAGGAAGTTCTAGAATGGTTTCCCAAGATTACTTGCTGTCACTAAGATGCTCTGTGATAGATACAAGTGTTTCTTACTTAAATAATGTTGGGAGTCTTCACATACTGTCTGCTCCTCTAAATTTTCATAATTTATATTAACATATTAATACCTATGAGAAGTCCTGTCACAAACAAATCTGGTTATATCTGTAAACTTTGTACTTTTTAAATTATTTAACCATAAAACTCATTTTTCATGTAACATGCTTTACACAAATGATGTATTCTTTAAATAATATTGCAGAGAACAGGTTTTGTAATTTTCTGGTATGGCAGGATTGATAACCGGCATGTTTCTAAATAAAGTAAGTCAACTAGAAAATTAGACCATTATGACTGGTTGTCATTTCATAGTTGTTTTCTCTGATGGGTGCCCATCAGTTCATTGTTTTGCACATTGATTAAGAAGCTTTATACAAGGTATATATGAGACAGAAACTGGACACTTGCTAGGGAAATTAAGAACCGGATTTTAACCTGAATGGGAGGTCAATTTGTTTTTTGCCGAAAATAGAACCACAGGGTTCTGTTAGGAAGAACTTAGTTAAGAAATAAATAAATAAATAAATAAATAAATAATAGGGGGCTTTGAATTTGCTTACATCTTTTTCAGGGAAAAAAAAAAACTACTCGAAAGTATCTTAGGTCTAATTCCCTAGAATCAGAACTTGATGTGGGGATTCCTGTTCTGTAAACAAGTAAGAAAAGCAGGACAGGATGGTGCAAAAAGTTCAACAAAGACATCCTTTTAATGAAGAAGTCTAGCCTCAGCCAGTACAAGCCAGAAGTCTAGCCTCAGCCGGGAGCTCGATAATGTGTTTTAGGGGTGAGGTGTGGGGAGTATGGCCTGGTCAATTATCAGGAGAACAGTGGAGCTATACATGATAAAGGGCCAATATTCACTACCTGTTAAAGGGTGAGAGGGGCACCTGGGTGGCTCAGCCATTTAGCGTCTGCCTTCGGCTCAGGTCATGATCCCAGGGTCCTGGGATCGAGTGCCGCATCGAGCCCCGCATCGGGCTCCTTGCTCAGCAGGGAAGTCTGCTTCTCCCTCTCCCACTCCCCCTGCTTGTGTTCCCTCTCTCGCTGTCTCTCTCTCTCTGTCAATAAATAAATAAAAATCTTAAAAAAAAAAAGGGTGAGAAAAGAATGTGAGGGGTACCCACAGCATCTACAATAGGTGTATTTTGACCTGTTAAATTCAGAAAGGTTAGCAGTCCTTTTTAAAATAAATAAATAAATAAATAGTGCCATTGGCAGTTCATTAACCATACAAGCTTGGAAAATGATTTAGAAAGCAATTATCTAAAGCTAAATAATCTTCAGTTTCTCACATGCAACGTGTTTTTACATTTCTACTCAAATGTTGCAAGGTTAAACAGATTCAACATATTGAAAGCTAACCCAATGAACCACATATCCCAACCTGGACTGAGCCTCCCCCTACTGCTTCCTAGTCAGTAAATGGCATGTACATCTTTTTAGGAGATATCTTTAATGTCTCTCTTTTTCACTCCACATTTCCCACCTATAACCAAGTTCTCTCATTTTTGCTCTGAAATATCTCTTGAATCTATTTATTTCCCTTCATTCCTTAGCCACGAAATGCAATATAAACTACCGTCATTTCTAGCTGAAATTACTAAAAATATCTTATGTGTTTTACTGCATTTGGTCTTACCCCCCCCTTTATTATATTCCCACATTGCCGCTAGAGCTACCTTCCAAAAGCAAATGTAAATATATATATATATATATATACATATATATACACATTCTTCCTTTGTAAAATCCATTGTTCTTCAGACGAAGACCAAAATCATTAACATGACCCAGAAGGCTCTGTGGAATTATTCTCTTCCTATATTTCTAGCCTCTTCCAGTTTTATTTTTCCCCCTTCTTTGTGTATCCTAACCACTCTGGCTTTCCTTCAAGTCCTCACATACTGCATAGGCCCTCCTATTTCATGGTCTTCACACACGTCCTTTCCATCTACCTGGCATTCTAATTTTCTACTCATGAATCCAAATACACATACATGTGTGCAGGGGCTTGCGCACACATTCGTCCACCATTGCACTCCTGGAAGTTAACTCTTTAATGTTGTTCATATCTCATTTAAACCATCAGTCTCTCAGAGAAAATACCAGAGATCTCTTGGCCACCCACTCACATTATCTTTGCTTTACTTCCATCCAAATTTTGACTACATTTATCCTAAAACATTCACTTCCCTGAAGACACAATGGGAGATGCTGCTGGAGATACTCTGCTGTCACATAAGCATAACCTAGAAGTCTGAGAGTTAATGCAAAAAACCATCAACCAGTGCTCCTTCCATTATTTCAGAAATAGATAATCCTGGGTCCATGCCCCTGGTAAGGAGGGAAGAAAGGCTTGTTTTCAAAGCAGTGAGCAGCTATACAATACATCTCTGAATTGGGTTTATCTTCTCCTTGCTTTGCTTCAGTCTCACTGATCATTCACTCCTGTTCCCTGGCATCACTGTCCCAAAGTAAACCCTTATGTCATTCTCCAATTTTTGAGGTGGACCTCAGGCTAAGACAGTGGTACCAGTGTAACCCTTGAAAGTAGCTCTTCAGGTAAGATGCTGGAAGTGAATCACTCCATTGCACACAACAACATGGGCAGCATGACTGTTGGTGAGTCGGGTGGTGGTAACACTTAACTATGTAGTAACTTCACATTATAGGACTCTCACTGATGGCGGTTGGGGTGAAGGAAGCCTAGGAGATGAAGCATTGCCTGATAAAGTAGTAGTGCACCTGAACAGCATGGACTACCTTATCAAGGTCATTTTCATCTTCACATCACCACCTGCGCTTGTCAATTCCATCTCATCTTAGAAGAACCAATGACATTATTTAACCAGTTTCTGCTAAGACTCTGATAGTACTTAGAAAACATTCTCCCTACTTCTCATGTCTCACAGGCACTTTTCCTTAATATTTTATGGTTCTCTGAATTTGACCAACCCAATATCTTAGAAAGTGCCAGGGCTCAGTTCTTAGCCCTACACTTTTCATTATCTTCCCTCACTCCCTAAGAGACCTCATACAGTCTCCTGGATTTTAATACAGTCTTATGTTATGAATACCTCATTTTATATTTCTAATAGTTACTTCACCTTTACACACAAGACATATATCCAGATTGCCTATTCTACATTTCTAGTGGCTATTTAATAAATGTCACAATATCTATTTTTGATATCTTTTTTCTATGTTCATCCACACAAAATCCATCAACATTCCTATCAGCTTTTCCTGAGACAGATATCAAAAATCTGATTACTTTTCACTTACTTACCCTCCTAGTCCAAACTAAGAATCACTCTCATCTGTATTTGTGTGTCATAACTGGCCCCCAAGTTCCATCTTTGCCCCCCCTACACGTCTTATTCTACACATAGTTGCCACCATGGCCCTCTTAGGCACAGATCAACTTATGTCACTTCTTTACTCAAAACTGTCCAATTTATCTTCACTTGGCTCCATGCAAATCCTTATTATTGCCTAAATGACTGTACAAGTTCTACTCCTGGCTAATTCTCTTAACTAAAGATTTATCATTCTTCCCATGCCCATGCTGCCCTAACCATACTTGATTTTTTGCTATTCCTCAGATTTTTCCCAAAATGTCTAAATGGCTCATTCCCTTCTTTTCTTTCATATCACTGTTATTACCCTTTTAAAAAATGACACCCTTCTATAACACTGCTCTGTATCACGTTTCTCATTTAATGTTGTTCTTAACACTTATTATCACTTCTGGATATTTGTTTATGGCCTGATTAATTCTAATATAATGTCCATTCTTAGAAAGCCAGATCTGCAGTTCCCTTAATGTTTATCCCTAGTACTGAATGAATGCCTGAAACACAGTATGTGTTAAAAATATATATATTTGATAGAATCAATTAATGCTTGTTCAATGTCCATTTATTCAGCTAGTCAAATATAATCCCTTTTAGTTTCTTTAAATATATGTCAAGACCACTAGACAGATTTTTTCTCTTTCGCTTTTTCTCTTTCCTCTCTTTCTTAAAGAGTTAGAACACCTATATCATGTATATGACTAAAAAGAACTATATATAGCATTACATGTTATATCCTATGTGTGTGTTTCATACTATAAGGGACTTAGTGACTTTTTTTTCTTTTTTCCTATTCTTTAACCTCCTAGACAAAACAGTGAATAGAGCAGATACTTAACAAATGGTCCTAAGTGACAAATGGTTATCATTGTAAACAACTATCAAGTTTACTTGAATCAATAATGATGCTCTATCCAAATAAGAATGATTATACTGTTTGCAGTAAAGTTTCACTCGATAAAATTTTATTGTGGAAAATTGCTCTAATACAAAAATTTAAATCAACATTATAGCAGATTACTTCATTTCATTTATGGAAGTACTAAAATGTCCAATAGGATTATGATATTAAATTCCTATGGCTGGATCTAAAAGCTATCCATTATGTTGTTCCATCTCACCTCCCATTTCACTCTTTTACAGTGTAATACTAGGATCAGTTTTACCAGGGGAAAAAAAATCCCATTCCCACATTCTTGTCCTTATGGATTGTATTTTCAAATCACAGAAAGCCATTTCTTCTCTCCATAACCTGCCCAAAGTATATCCATCATACAAAGTCTAGCCAGGAATCCATCTTTCCTCTGAAGGCCTTTCTCATTATTCTAACACTTAGTGATAATATTCTGATATGGACTGATATACTTTATATTACACAACTAATCAATTAATTCATCTTACATGTTCAACTTTGTTTTAAAGTTACTGATTACCATTTCTCTAATGTCCTAAACTACAATGTAAACTACTTGAGAGCCAAAACCACAATGCTCACGGCACTGATAAATGATTTTGGATAAAAGCAATGTAAACTTGATAATGGTAAATAAATGAAATGGGGATTTATTTTCCTTATATTATAAGCATGCTGTAGGTCAACAACTCAGGATATGAATTGTGTCCTAATATCATTAGTATCCTAGATTCCTTCAATCTTGCCTTCCCATAATCCTTACTGTCTTGGCTTTTCCTTCTGATTATTGCTTTATGATATCAAGCACATATTCTAGGTAAGGCAAAAAGAAATAGTGCAGCAGCTAAAGCGCTTTCCCTAGAGCAACTTTTCTGTATATTGGGAAGAAAACCATCTCCAAGGACCTTTGCCCAGATTATACTGACAAAAACTATAGCTCGTCCACTCTTAGTGCATTTCTAACAAGCTTGCAGATGTGATCCTTGAACCACACTGAGTAGCAAATTTTATACTATACAATTTTTTAAGTATGCTATCATCTAAGACCTGCTTAGTTTCATATAAGGGCCCTGCCTCTTACCTAACTGAGTGACCCTGGCCAATATTTTTAACCATCTATTTCCCCATCTATAAGCTGGGGATAACAATAGAACTAATTTTATAGGTCTTTAAGAAAATTAAATTTTATAATCCATATGAAGCACTGAACAGAATGGCTATCCCAAAAGAAGTATTCAATTCCTTTTTAGCAATTACTGATATCTGTACTGTTATAACCAGAAGCTAACATTTTCCACAGTGCCTTCCATGATACATTCAAAGCTGTTCCTTATAAAACATAATAATAATTTTGGAAAAAAACCTGAGTTATATAGATTTAACCAAATTAAAGCATCTAAAAAGCTCAATCACAGATGTACCTTCTGAAGTTTGTAATTTACTAGTATGATTTGTGAATCTCCAAGAAGGAGTACCTCACTTAGCATTTCACAAAACTATAAACCAATTAAACTATTTTCATAAGCAGAGCCCAAGAAATTACTGTAGAGCCATAATATTGTCAAGCTCCTCCTTAGTCTATGTGACAATCCTTCGTGAGCTTATTCTGGAAACTGCCTTCATGACTGTATGTAGCATAGCAAGTCTGCATTAAAGTCTAATCTCAGGACAAAGCTTGAGAAACAACTCAGGAGAGTTATATTTAGGTGAGAGATCCCACTAGAAAAGATGTTGCAATATACAAATGCCTTTACAAAAGGAGAATCATGAAGATTTTATCGAAATATCAAAGAGAAAAAAGGAAGGAGGAGGAGCGGGAAGAAGAGAAGGAGGAGGAAGGAGAATTTTTATCCCCAAGAACATCTATGAATATCCCTTGATTGCCATGCATCACTGAACCTTAAACTAAGGGCAAGAAATTCCTTCTAGACACAACTTTATCTCAGATGTCATAAAAAACATTGTTTCATAGGTGGTTAAAAATTAATTGTTTCACAGACTTTTTCTTCTTTCTTTACATTAACGATGGAAAATGAGTAAATGACCAATGAGTTTGGTTATATTATGTCAGACGACAGATTTATATTTATAAATATCCATATTGGGCATGCAAATACTGAGTTAATGTGTAGTTGAATAAAAGTGCTAAATCCAATGTCAAAATCAGGATAATTGATAAAATAAGTTAATTAACATTGACTCTCCAGGAAATCTTCCTGTCTTCTTTTCCCGTCCCTACAAAATGAGACCTAGTAAATTTGTACTTACTGTTTGACATGACTGTGTTTCCCCCTTCCAACTGTAGTACCACCCAAAGTAACAGAGCCAAAGTTTTGGAATTAAAACATAGACTATATCCAGACATATATTATTAATACTAGAAATTCAGATATTCACAAGCAAACATGGATGATAAAAAAAATTGAAATTAACACTTTGAATTTTTTTTTGTAATCTCACCTGATAAAACTTATTTGTTTTTAAATGAGTGCTCTGAAAGAGCATCAGAAGGAAAAGCTAATCCCAAGATGAAAGACACTGACATTCACAAGATGTTGTGCACCGCTCTTGGAACCAAAGAACTGACAGATCATCACTGTAATGTCCCTTACATTCTTTCAGAGGCAGGTACTATTGAAATGATTTCATACAGCCAAGAAGAAGCTGTAGGATTTAAAAAATAGTGCCATTATGCGTATCCACTGGCAATCGGTTATCTGTCAATTGACATAAGCAATATCATTAAAAAGCAATACCTTGAATGTGGTTATCCACTAAGCACTGGAGATATTCTGATCATAAAATTCTTGGGGAAAGAATGTACTTGTATGAAGAGACATTAGGTCCAATACTTTTCTCAAAGATATTTAGAGGAGAGCATGTGTTGTGATGTGCACTGAGTGTCATACGTAACTAATGAATCACTGAACACTACATCAAAGACTAATGATGTACTATACAGTGGCTAACTGAACATAATAAAAAAAATTAAATTAAAAAAATAAAGTTGATTTCTTATGAAGACTTTACAGAAATAAAACAATAGACTCTTTAAGCAAATTTTTCCCCAAAAAATACTGGGTAGAAAAAATTCTTAATATTTTCTTAGCCAAAACAAATGTAATGTCCCAAATATGCATAAAGTAATTATTACTTAATCAATCTTCCATGAGCAGCAGCTTCTTCCATGCCAGTTCTGTCTACTTCTACAAAAATAAAATTGATTTTTTTCTACAACTGAGTTTTCAGCCCAAATTTAATAATACAGTTGACAAATAAATGAGTCAATAAGAATGAGAACGTAAGAATGTTCTCATTCTTACAGAATGTATAATTTATTTGGAGTCATCAAAATGATTAGATGATTAATGTATTTTAAAATGAAATAATGAGACTCCTTAGAGAATCTGTAAGAAATTGGGAGCACAACAACTTTTGAAGAAGAATGATTGAAATAGTTTTATATAAATAGGAGTATAGAAGTGCTTCTAAGATTTCCAGGACTCTGGAGACAATGCATGTCCGTCTCTGTCCTGGTACAAATCTCAGGTATATCTTAAACAATTTCTTGAACACATCTAAGGCAGAATCATTCTCCTTCACAACTCTTTAGAAAACACTGTTACTTCATCCTTCCAACAGTTCCAGTGAGGAAATAATCTGTTTTAATATTTCTGAAAATGTGTGCTTTCCAACTGCCTTTCTTTCATATCCTATACTCGTAAAAATGTAAAATAACTAGATGTTTGGAGGTGGGTTGTAGTTAGAATATGTTGCATGGAAGTTTTACATGATCTAGAAAATGTGCTTGATTCAGAAAAATAGCCTGGACTCAGTAGCAGAACTGAGCTCTGCAAGGGAGTGGCTTTTCCTAATACAGTAGGTTGTGTTTGAACCCACCTCAGTGTAGCTTCAACAACTCCTATTTCTGAGCACTTGAAGACTAAAACAGAGAACAGTGTGTTAAATCAAAAAGGTTGGAATTTGCGGGATCCTTAGCTATTGTCTTTGTGATCCAGTTGCCAAAAAGAAACACCAAAATGAGAAAATATATTCTCTCTGCAGAAGGAGTGTTTCAGAGAGATCAGCAAGCAAAAAGTAAGAAATTCTAGATGGTAAAGCTTTGATAGAAATTACCTTAAGGTAGTGCAATTCCTGGATAGCAAAACATGACATTAAAGCAGTAGATAGGAAAGGTAGAACATTAAACACACTGTTCTCTGTTTTTGATTTAACACACTGTTCTCTGTTTTAACAGGAGAATGAATATATTAATTCTGTGGTAGTCACATTATGTATATTATTCAGAAATTATAGTGAACAATCTACCACTATACACAACAATATGGTGATTATCACGTTCATGGAGAAGTCAGTCAAAAAACTGTACATGTGTATGATTCTTTTTATATAAAGAAAAAAACAGAAAAAACTAATTTATACTGAAGAGATTAGAATAGTAGTTAGTCTTGCAAAATGTAGTGTCAGGAATGGGACACAAAGGAAACTTCTAAAACAGTGGTAACATTCTATTTCTTATGAGTAGTGGTTATTCAAGGTGTTACATTTGTGATAATTTATTGAACCATATATCTATAGTGTGCAGATTTTGTAGATATATTATACTTTAGTAATAACTTTTCATAAGCTTAAAAATACAAGAAAAGGCTTTTAGAGTTTCATAGAGAGAAACAACAAGAAAAAGCTATTAGAGTCTCAGAGAGAGAAGAGTAGAGGAAAGATCCCATTAGATGGCAGATAGGGAAGCTGAACCTAATCTAGTTAGGTACTTTTACCACAAGCTAATGTTGTCTTATAATCATTCAGCCTCATATCTCAGTTACTCCTTTTTTTTTTTTTTTAGAAGTAAACCTAATCATTTTATAATGTTCCTACTTTGCAAAAAAAAAAAAAAATTAAAAAACCCAATCTTTTCAGGACAAGTAGAATATTGCACTTTACGTAGAGCAAAACTACCATTCAAAAACAAAAGAAAAAAACCTGTCATTCCATGTGCAGGTATATAAAATGAAAAATGGTAGTTGTACCCAGCTCTACAGAAAGAAAAACAACTCCTTAGTAAATGAATAGCTATGGTAAGTAAATAAAAATATATTATTGGCTTTAAGAAGAGCAAAATCGATAAACATTCAAAAGATAATTTTTTTCTAAAGAAAAGGTGAGAAAGTTGTTAATGTAAAATGAATTATAAATTCTCTGAGTGGTTATAAAATGATGTTTCTGATTTTATAAACAAAACAAACAAGCAAACAGAAAAACATAAACAAAAAATAAGAAAAACCCTGATCACTATCAGATCATAAAATTATCCCCAAATTGAAATAGTTTCTTGGTTTATTTCTGAGTTTGACTTAGATGGCTGTGACAACACTAAAGAAATGAAATCATTTTTACCAGCAGCCAAATGGAGAGAGGCTACTAAAAAGACAAAGCTATTTCATAAAAGACTTCCAGACCTTAATTTCACCTATAAAGACTGCATTTCCTCTAGAAATTTTAAAAGCTTAGAACTATTCTAAAGAATGAAGGCGGGGAAATCGGAGGGGGAGACGAACCATGAGAGACGATGGACTCTGAGAAACAAACTGAGGGTCCTAGAGGGGAGGGGGTGGGGGGATGGGGTAGCCTGGTGATGGGTATTAAAGAGGGCACATTCTGCATGGAGCACCGGGTGTTATACGCAAACAATGAATCATGAAACACTACATCAAAAACTAATGATGTAATGTATGGTGATTAACATAACATAATAATTAAAAAAATAAAAATACATTTAAAAAAAAAAACTATTCTAAGTGTGCAATTAGTGAGTCTAGATATTTTAGCAACTGCCAGGCAAATCAGAAAATTAAATTGACAGCTTTTTCAAAATCCATTAAACTGCTAGCATTTCCAAAATAATATTTTATTGTTTCTCAGCAACCCTAAACAAACATGTTCTCAGACACGAATTCTTGAAAAAGACTTGTTACATCTTTCTGTGTCTGATATATACAACCCTAATACATACAACTCATCCATTCCAAAGAAAGAATTATGAGACCAATCACTTTGGGTAAATCAGTTTTCATTGAGTTCATCCTTACAACTCTGCTTCCCAGGATCTGTGTAGAAGTGTGTTCAGATTAAATAATTATTAAAATTTATTTTAAGTATATAAAAATATATAGGGGTGCCTGGGTGGCTCAGTTGGTTAAATGTCCAACTCTTGATTTTGGCTCAGGTCATGATCTCAGTGTTGTGAGATCGAGCCCCTCGTCAGGCTCTGAACTCAGTGGGAAGTCTGCTTGAGGTGCTCTCTCTCCCTCTCCCCCTGCCCCTTCCCCTGAGCTTTGTCTCTCTCTAAAATAATAAATAAATAAATCTTTAAAATATATATATATAAATCATTTGAAGGAATATGTTATATTGAGGATATTAGTTATATTTGTGCATTGTGTTTACAAGCATTTTCAGGATTTGAGGGGTTTTGTTTGTATGTTCGGTTTTAGTGAATTGCCAAATAAATATTTTTTAAAGATGTAGGCAAATTAATCAATTTGTTATTTTCTGATTTCTCAATTTTGTGTCATATTTGGAAAGCCTTTGACCTCTAAGGTCATTATACACAGAATAAAAAATTCCTTTGTATTTTTCTAGAGCTCATGGAGCTTCTTTTCTGTTCTGGTGTTTACATCCCTGATCAATCTGGAAGTTATTTTGGTTTAAGGCATGGATAGGTATAAACTTTATCTTTTTTCCTGATGGGTACCCCGTTGTTTCCGTAGCATTTCCTAAACAATCTCTCCCCACTCCACATTCAATGTCATGTCTTTATATCTGGGTACATTTATTAATACTTAGTTATATATCATTGATATGTCTACATGATTTAAATACACAAATTTATTTACTATAACTTCACTATATGTGTATTTTCTTCATGGGACTACATCTTCTAATCATTTAACTTTTTTTTAAAGATTTATGTATTTCAGAAAGAGAGAGAGAGAACACGCACAAGTAGGGCGTAGGGGCAGAGGCAGAGAGAGAGAGAGAGAAAGAATCTCCAGCAGACTCCCTGCTGGGTGCATAGACTGACATGGGCCTAGATCCTCTGACCCAGAGATCCTGACCCCAGCTGAAACCATGGGTCAGACACTCAACTAACTAAGCCACACAGGCACCCCTAATCATTTAACATAAAAATAGACACAGAGATCAATAGAATAGGTTAGAAAACCTAGAAATAAACCCACAATTACATGGCCAATTAATATTTGACAAAGCAGGAAAGAACATCCAATGGGAAAAAGACAGTCTCTTCGACAAATGGTGTTGAGAAAACTGGACAGCAAAATGCAAAAGAATGAAACTGGACCACTTGTTTATACCATACACAAAAATAAATTCAAAATCAGTTAAAGATCCAAATATGAGACAGGAAACCATAAAAATCCTAGATGAAAACACAGACAGTAACTTCTTTGACATCAGCCACAGCAACTTCTTACTAGCTATGTCTCCTGAAGCAAGGGAAACAAAATCAAAAATAAACTATTAGGACTACATCAAGAGAAAAATCTTCTGCACAGCAAAGGAAACAATCAACAAAATTAAAAGACAACTTACTGACTGGGAAAGGATATTTACAAATGATATATCTGATAAAGGGTTAGTATCTAAAATGTATAAAGAACTTATACAACTCAATACCCAAAAAACAAATAATCTAGTTAAAAAATGGGCAGAAGACATGAATAGACATTTCTCCAAAGCAGATATATGCATGGCCAACAGACATGTGAAAAAAATCCTCACCATCACTTATCATTAGGGAAATGCAAATCAAAACTACAATGAAATATCACCTCACACTTGTCAGAATGGCTAAAATCAACAACACAAGAAACAACAGGTGTTGGTGAGGATGTGAAGAAAAAGGAAACCTCTTGGTCTGCTAATGGGAATGCAAACTGGTGCAGCCACAGTGGAAAACAGTATGGGGGTTCCTCAAAAAATTAAATATAGGGAGGAAAAAAAAGGTCTATGACACAGTAATTGCACTACTGGGTATTTACCCAAAGAATACAAAAACACTAATTCAAAGGGACACATGCATCCCTATGTTTATGGCATTATTTACAATAGCCAAGATATGGAAACAGCCGAAGTGTCCATTGAGAGATGAACCGATAAATAGGAGGCAGTATATATGTGCAATGGAATATTATTCAGGTATAAGAAAAGAATGAAATCTTGCCATTTGCCATGACATGGATGGCGTGAGAGAGTACAATGCTGAGTGAAATAAGTCAGTCAGAGAAAGACAAATACTATATGATTTCATTCACATGTGGAGTTTAAGAACGAAAAAACAAAAGAACAAAGGAAAGAGAAAGAGATAGAGAGAAACACTAACCAAGAAACAGACTTTTAATTATAAAGAACAAATTGATGGTTACCAGAGGGGAGGTGGGAGGGGGAGGGGGATGTGTGAAACAGGTGATAGAGATTAAGGAGTGCAATTGTGATGAGCACAGGGTGTTGTATGGAATTGTTGGGTCACTATATTATACACCTGAAACTGATATAACATTGTATGTTATCTAACTGTAATTAAAACAAAGTTTATCGGGGTGCCTGGGTGGCTCAGTCGTTAGGCGGCTGCCTTCGGCTCAGGTCACGATCCCAGGGTCCTGGGATCGAGCCCCACATCAGGCTCCCTGCTCAGCGGGAGGCCTGCTTCTCCCTCTCGCACTCCCCCTGCTTGTGTTCCAGCTCTCGCTGTCTCTGTCTCTGTCAAATAAATAAATAAAATCTTAAAAAAAAAAAAAAACAAAGTTTATCCAGCTAGTCTCCTTCCCTGCCATCCCTCCCCATGCGCCCTGCCAACTCTTATCCCACTTCCCACTGCAGCACACCCCCCCCACACACTGCCCTCTGTGGTGAGTGGGGCCTGGGTCAGGGGTGCAGGAAGGGACTGAGAGTAGGGTGGTTGGGGTGCAGATGCCAGAGGGGGTCAACCTCCCCTATGGCTTTAAGAAGAAGGGATGGGAGGATGGAGCTCTTGTTGGCAGAGTCTGTGGCAGCACCTGAGTGGCCTCCCTTGTGGGCAGGCAGCATGGAGGCTATGCCCTGTGGGATGGACTGGCACCCGTGGAGTCAAGGTGAGCTGTGTGGCCTCACCTCCTGTCTTGTCCGACCACCATCCCCTTCCAGGTACCTAATGCAGCTGGAGGGTGTGGAGGTTTAAAATAAAAACTTAAGGGGTGCCTGGGTGGCTCAATCAATTAAGCAGCACACTCTTGATTTCAGCTCTGGTAATGATCTCAAGGTCCTGGGATCAAGCCTCACAACAGGGTGTCTGCTTGAGGATTCTCTCTGTCGCTTTCCTTCTGCCCCTCCCCCTCCCACCCCCTCCACTCACTCTCTCTCTCTCTCAAATAAATAAACAAATCTTCTAAAAAACAAAAATAAGTAAAATAAAAATTTAAAAAAAGAATAAATGATTGAATAAATGCATAAGTTCAGACTAAGACACTGGTAGTTCTGATCCAAGGTTTATAAGTTGGACTAGAGTGATGAGAAATAGGAGCTCAGTACCCAAAAACATTATCAAATAATGAATACGAATTTTAAGCTTTAGCACAATTGGACAAATTTGTAAATATTGTTGATTTTCCCCCTGTAATTTTAAAATGCAAAGAAATGCTAAATATGAGGGGAGAAATCATTAATTCATTAATTCCCTCACTTATATGTTCAACAAATAGGAGTTGAACATCTAACAGAGATTTAAAAAAAAGAAAACTTTAAACCATTCTCCTCAAGGGCTCCCAATTTTCTAGATGCTAAAAAAACAACAAAAACAAACAAACAGAACAAAACCCATAATCAACCTGTACAAGAATCTAGACCAAAATATGCTACTAAATAATTAGATGACTAAGAGGACCAAATTTCAAGACCAACCTGAGCTAGCTTATTGTTCCCTTTTCTTATTAAATTACCTTATATCATGAACTTATCAGACAAGAAAAACCTCTAGAATGAATTACATTCTCAAATCTGCTCAGATCTAAATTCTTAAAGAACATAGACAGTGTCTCCTTTTTCTGCACCATTGTATCCTCAAATCTCTCAGAGTTCCCAGAAGTATTTGAGAAACATTTATTGAATGTAGAGAGTGGATGAGTGAATAAATTATGCTCTCAGCATCAACAATTTTTTTTTTAAGATTTTATTTATTTTTTTTTAGAGAGCAAGCGAGAGAGAAACAGCATGAGAGGGGAGAGGGTCAGAGGGAGAAGCAGGCTCCCCGCTGAGCCGGGAGCCCGATGTGGGACTCGATCCCAGGACCCTGGGATCATGACCTGAGCCGAAGGCAGACACTTAACCATCTGAGCCACCCAGGCGCCCCTCAGCATCAACAATTTTAAGACATAAATGTCTATTCTATACCTCTGTGCTCAAATTATACTATTCAAGTAATAGGGAAGGAATGAGGAGATATAGGGGAAAAAAGTAGTGCATTAGAAAATAAATAGGAGGGGCATCTGGGTGGCTCAGTCGTTAAGCGTCTGCCTTCAGCTCAGGTCATGATCCCAGGGTCCTGGGATCAAGCCCCCGCATCGGGTTCCCTGCTCCGTGGGGAGCCTACTTCTCCCTCTCCCACTCCCCCTGCTTGTATTCTCCCTCTCCCTGTGTCTCTCTCTGTCAAATAAATAAATAAAATCTTTAAAAATAAATAAATAGGAATGTGTATTATGTGTATTAAAGTGACAGTGCAATTCTGGAAATCTGTTTGCTCTTTGCCTGGGCTCTACAGTCCTGCTTTACATGTGACTTTAATTCATGGGTAAATTTGACCTACTATAATATAATTTGGTACCATGAAATACCATAATGACAAAATTTAAATAATCTTTCATACAATGACTCCTGCTCTTTAACAATTTGAAAGAATGTCACAAAAGATTTGTGAGACCAATCTCCTCTCACCTTGAGCTGAAGGATAAGGGCTAGGTGGAGAGATGACACATCTAATGAGAATTTGAAAATTATACAAATCTAATTGGCTTCTCAAGGCCAAATTTATCAATCTCTGATACAAAAACAGATACACATCTGAAGTTTTCTTTTCATGTAAGTAAATGTACAAAAATCATAAGGATTAAAAGTTTAAGTTTGAGTCACCAAAAATGTTCCTTAAAGTAAAGAGTCAAACTCAGAATTTATGGGTCAGGAAAAGAAGCTTATTTCTTTAAATGCATTGCTCTAATGGTATGTTAAGTTTTATTTCCAAGTATATAATGTTACCATAGTTGATATCACATAATTATATCTTAATTTTAGCTCTTGAAATGCAAAACCATTAAAATATTACTTTTACATATTCTACTAGCCAGTACATTTTCCCTATTTACTTGTTGTTAGAATATATTATATATATGTTCATATCAATATTTAATTTATTTTTAAGCCTCTGAGCAATATAACCTAATTTTCACTACTTCCCTAGAAATTGAATGTATCTTGGTGATTGCAGACATAAGCATACTTGTAACAGACCTTCAGCTGGCCTGATAAATGGTAAAGTGTTTTGTTTTTGTTTTTGTTTTTGTTTTTGTTTCAAATCAGCTGGGACAAGTCAGGTGACAAATGATTTCCATTAGCTTCAGCAGAATGGAAACAAAACAGATCAATACAAATAATTTGCAGCAAGTTTAGATCATAAATTTCCTTTTGCCCTCGTACATCATTTTAATATAGAAGGTTTTTTTTTCTCTTCATAGCAGAGAAAAAAAATCATTAGAGAATTGAAAATCCTAGTTACAGCAAACTGTCCCTGATTTAAGGTGAGACCGTTTTAATACACTATTAATTTTATCCATAGTACATAACAATATTATTTTAAAATATGAAAAACAATAAAAATGTTAATGAACCACATTTCAGATAATTAACTTCATCTATAAATTGTGTAAAAACCATAAAATGCTTAAGTCTACAAAGTTAGCTTTGTTGTTTCTATTTTAATTTAAGATCTTATTGGTTAAACTTCTGCCTTTAGTTTTATTTCTTAAACATTTTCATTATAATTATTTTTAGTAGGTAAAAGTATCTTCACTCCCTTGCTTCATATTCAAAAGATGTGTTTTAGCTTCATGCACTATATTGCAATATTGGTAAAGTGTAGAAAAGAAGGAAGAGAGGGGAAGAGGAGGAAGAGAAAGGAAAAAACAAATCAAATTTTTAAAAAGCATATTAGGGTTACTTTTCCTTTTGCTTGAATGATTCCAAAATAAATACCTTTCTTATACAGATGTGGAGGAATTTGCAAAGATCCATAGGACCACACCCAGTGGCTACCAAGGGATTCCTGGCAGTTAATAGAATATTTATTTATATGACTTTGTGGATCCATAAAAAGATGACATAAAACTGTCAGTCATGCTACATGTATCAAGAGCATCCATTCTGAATAATGTTCTGCTATACTCAAGGAAAATGTATGAAGACATTTACTGCACCTAGGGGACTCCCCCACTGCTGTAATGAGCAAGTATTTTTTTTTTTTACGTCAGCACAGAAGATAACGTTCAGACCTTACCATCACCTGAGAAATAGCAGAGGAGAGTGGCCAAGACGCATGGTCCTGTTCTAGCTGACATCTACTTACTCATGGACAAAGGTAGTGTGGCAGTGACCCTGCTTTTATAGCTTTCTTCATATGTCAGTTAACCTTTCTCAAGATTATAAGATATTTCTTTGTAATTTAAATCACAAAGATACAGGACAAAAAGAAAATCAATTTGGGATGGCAACAGATAGGAAGAGAAGCAAGCAGATATTATACTTACTTTTATGATCTAAATAACTTCAAGTCCCAACTTTTATTTTAAAATGTGGGATTCTGGGGAGGACATGGGAACAAGATCGGGTCCAGAATGTTTCTATGCCCTCAATATGAGATCTTAGAGGAATGCTTCAAATTTCACCTAATTTTTCTCAGTAGTTTGAAATAATTTCTCCAGATTTTATTCTGGCTCATAGAGAGCTCTAGACCTGGTCTGAAAGCCTGGGTTCCAATCCTGATTTTTTCTTTGTTCTATGCATGATCTGCAAAAATTATTTAAATAGTCTGGTATTTAGTTTCCTTATCTGTAAAGTGGGGAAAATATTATCCACACTCTCTTCCAACCTGTCCTAATGGGTCCAAAGTGTCCATATGGCAGTATAACATAATGCTAAGGAGTCTGAAGTCTACAAGCTGACTGCCTGGATTCAAATCCAATTTTGCAATCTACCAGCTTTTTTAACTTGGACAAGTTATTTAATCTCTCTGTGACTCTGTTTCTTGAACTGTGAAATAGAGAAACAATCTTATCTATCAAAAAGGACTGAGGTGAAGATTAAAGGAATTAATATACAAGCTGCTTATAACAGCATCTGGATCACATTAACTTTTAATTATTATTATTATCATTGTTATTATTTTGATTATTATTACTTATTGGTATTACTATCATCATAATTATGACAATGTGTGTACAAAAATAGCAAAGACATTTTGAATAGGTGTTGAAGATTTTGGAGGAAGGAGATAGAGGCTTAGAAGTCATATGAAAAAGTGTCTTGCAAAAAATAAAAATGTTCTACAATCTATAGATCTGACATTTATGAAGTAACGGGGAACCTGTCTGAGTGTTCACCTAGCTCACCCAATTTCAAAGCTACATAGGTCATGGATCATAAAGAGTAGTAGATAATTCATTCAACACACAAATCTCATGGTTATTTTACCTCATCAGTCAAGACTGATACTAATCAAATCTATTGTAAAATAAGCAGGGGTTTCATTCCATTGGCTAATTCAAGCTTCTTATATTCTAAGCAAATATTTTAATGGAATATAGCATATATAGAGAAAAATTCACAAATCATAAGTGAACAGATTGATGATTTTTCACAAACTGAACAAATCTGTGTAAGCATCATCTAGATCAAGAAATGATACATTATCAGCACAACAAAACTATAACAATTTTAGGGGGCGCCTGGTTGGTTCAATCAGTTAAGCAGCAGACTCTTTTTTTTTTTTTTTTTTTTTTTAGAAAGGCAGACTGCCACGTGCAGCGCCTCATTTGGATGTGTCTGGAGTCTTGGAAGCTTGACTACCCTACGTTCTCCTACAAATGGACCTTGAGAGAGCTTGTTTGGAGGTTCTAGCAGGGGAGCGCAGCTACTCGTATACCCTTGACCGAAGAACGGTCCTCCTCTATCGGGGAAGGTCGTCCTCTTCGACCGAGAGCGCAGCTTCGGGAGGGACGCACATGGAGCGGTGAGGGAGGAAGGGGACACCCGCCTAGCCAGCCAGATCAGCCGAATCAACCCTGGCGATCAATGGGGTGACAGATGTCACAGCCAGATCGCCCTCACATCCTGAGCAGCAGACTCTTGATCTCAGCTCAGGTCTTGATCTCAGGGTTGTGAGTTCAAACATATTGGGCTCCATGCTGGGTTTGGAGCCTAGTAAAAACAAAAACAAAAACAAAAGCAAACAAACAAAAAAACTGGCAATTTTAATTCATTCTCATCACTATAAAATTTCCCTCTGCACCACCAAATATGACTGCTTATTTATCCATTCTGCTGCTGATGCACATTTAAGGTTTTGTTATTTTGTTACTATTATTATTTATTATTATAAATAGTGCTTCTAAGAATATTTTTGTACCTGCATTTTGGTGAACATAAATGTGCATATTTGTTCATTACATACCCAGGAGTGGAATTTCTGGGTCATTGGCTCCATACATAAATGACTATGGTTGATAATGCCAAAGATGGTTACAAATCTGTTGTACATATTTACATCCCCACAAAAATTGTAGGAGAATTTAAATTACACTAATATTTGCCAAACATTAATATATTAGCATTGTAATTTTGGGGCTCATGGGTGGTTCAGTTAGTTAAGGGGCCACCTCTTGCTTTAGGCTCAGGTGGTGATCTCAAGGGTCATGAAATCGAGCCCTGTGTTGGGCTCCATGCTCAGTGGGGAATCTGCTTCTCTCCCTCTCCCTCTGCATCTCACCCCACTTGTGCACATTCTCACTTTCTCTCTTTCTCTCTCTAAAATAAATAAATAAATATTTTTTAAAAGAATTAATTTTGGCCATTTTGAAGGACATGTAAATGTTATCACAATATGAAGTTATTTCTATTTTCCCCAATTAGTGATTAGCTTGAGCACCTTTTTATGTCTAGAGAATACATATATTCTCTATTGTAAAATGCTTACTTGGATCCTTTTTTCATTTATTATATTACATTATTAGACTCTTTTTTTGTTAATTTTAAGACAAGCAAGTGCTATGTTAGATACAGTAATTCTAAGCAACTCCCCTAAAACTGTAGCTTGATTTTCACCTTATTATGGTGCTTTTGGTGATACCACCAATAGTTTCTTCATATTAATGTAATCTAATTTACATTTTAATGTAACCAAAATGATCATTTTCCTGTAATATTTAGCACTGGTTAAATAATTCTGTACCTCCTAGAAGTCCTAGCCACAACAAGACAAGAAAAATAAATATGACATCCATTTTGATAAGAAAAAGTTAAACTGTCACTATTTGCAGATGACATACTATACATAGAAAACCCTGAAGACTCAATGAAAAAACTGTTAGAAGTAATAAATGAATTCAGTGAAGTTGCAGGATATAAAATTAATGCCCAGAAATTGGTAGTGTTTCTATACTCTAACAATGAAGTAGCAGAAAAAGATATTAAGAAAACAATTTCATTTACAATTGCACCAAAAAGAATAAAATACCTATGAAAAATTTAACCAAGGAGGTAAAAGACATGGATTCTAAAAACTATAACACTCTGAGAAAAGAAATTGAAGACAACACAAACAATTGGAAAGATATTCCATGCTCATGGAAGAATTAATATTTTTAAAATATTCATACTGTCCAAAGCAATCTACAGATTCAATGCAATCCCCATCAAAATAGTAACAGCATTATTCACAGAACTAGGACAAATAATACTAAAATTTATATGGAATCACAAAAGATCCTAAATACTCAAAGCAATCTTGAAATAGAAGAACAAAGCTGGAGATAGTGCAATTCCAGATTTCAAGATATACTACAAAGTTGTAGTAATCAAAACTGTATGGTACTGGTGTAAAAATAGACACATAGATCAATGAAACAGAATAGAGAGCCAGAAGTAAACCCACACTTACATGGTCAATTAATTCATGACAAAGACAACACAAATATACAATGAGGAAAAGACAGCCCCTTCAATAAATGGTGCTGGTAAAATTAGACAGCTACATGCCAAAGAGTGAAACTGGACCACTTTCTTATACCATACACAAAAATAAACTCAAAATGAGTTAAAGACCTAAATGTGATACCTGAAACCATAAAAATCCTAGAAGAGAACACAAGCAGTAATTTATTTTACATAGCCATAGAAACATCCTCTAGATTCATCCTCTCTGGCAAGGGAAACAAAAGCAAACATAACCTATTGGGACTACATCAAAATAAAAGCCTCTGCACAGAAAAGGAAACAATTAACAAAACAAAGAGACAACCTACATAATGGGAGAAGACATTTGCAAATGACATATCTGATAAAGGGTTAGTATCCAAAATATATAAAGAACTTGTCAAACTCAACACCCCAAAACCAAATAATCCAGTTAAGAAATGGGCAGAAGACATGAATCGACATTTCTCCAAAGAAGACATACAGATGGCAGCCAACAGACACAGGAAAAGATGCTCAACATCACTCATCACCAGGGAAATACAAATTAAAACTACAATGAGATATCACTTCACATCTGTGAGATGGCTAAAATTAACAACATAGGAAATGACAGATGTTGGCAAGGATGCAGAGAAATGGGAACCCTCTTACATTGTTGGTGGAAATGCAAACTGGTGCAGCCACTGAGGAAAACAATATAGAGGTTACTCAAAAAGTTAAAAATAGAACTACGCTACAATCCAGCATTGGCACAACTAGGTATTTACCCAAAGGATACAAAAACACAAATTTGAAAGGATACATGCACCCCAATGTTTATAGCAACATTGTCAACAATAGCCAAATTATGGAAAGATTTGGCTTACTGATGAACAGTAAAGAAGATACAATATGTGTGTAACATACATATATATGTTTGGCAACATATATACAATTTGGCAACTTACTGATGAACAGTAAAGAAGATACAATATGTGTGTAACATACATATATATGTTTCATATTATATATATATGTTTCATATTATATATGTGTGTATGTTTCATATATATATATATATATATATATATATATATATATATATATATATA
>NW_023270232.1:675229-710051 GCF_011800145.1 Mirounga leonina | reverse complement strand
ATATATATATATATATATATATATATATATATATATATATATATATAATATATAATGGAATATTATTTGGCCATAAAAAAGAATGAAATCTTGCCATTTGCAACAACATTGATGGAGCTAGAGAGTATTATGCTAAGGGAAATAAGTCAGTCAGAGAAAGATAAATACCATATGATTTCACTCATATATGGAATTTAAGAAACAAAACAGATGGACATGGCAGGAGAGAGAGAGAGGCAAACCATCAAATAGACTCTTAACTATAGAGAACAAACTGAGGGTTGCTGGAGGAGAGGTAGGTGGGGGGATGGGTTAAATGGGTGTTGGGTATTAAGGAGGGAACTTGTGATAAGCAGTGGATGTTGAATGTAAGTGATGAATCACTAAATCCTACACCTGAAAGAAAGAAAGAAAGAAAGAAAGAAAGAAAGAAAGAAAGAAAGAAAGAAAGAAAGAAAGAAAGAAAGAAAGAAAGAAAAGAAAGGAAAAAAAGAAAAGGAAAGAAAGGAAAAAAGAAAAGGAAAGAAAGAAAAGAAAAAAGAAAAGGAAAGAAAAGAAAAGGAAAGAAAAAAGAAATAACAAATGCTGATAAGGATGTGGAGAAGAAGGAACCCTCATGTACCACTGGTGGGAATGCAAACTGGTGCAACCACTGTAGAAATCAGTAGGAAGGTTCCTCAAAAAATTAAAAATAGAAATACCATATAATCCACTAATCCACTACTGGGTATTTGCCCAAAGAAAATGAAAATACTAATTCAAAAAGATTTATGCACCCCTATGTTTATTGAAGCATTATTTACAATGGCCACTATATAATAGGATTTTATGTAGTCATAAAAAAGGATGAGATCATGCCATTTGTGGCAACATCGTTAGACTTAGAGGGTATTAAGCTAAGTGAAATAATTTAGTCAGAGAAAACCAAATACTATCTGATTTCATTCATATGCAGCATTTAAAAGATGAAACAAGGGGCTCCTGGGTGAGTCAGTCACTAAGCCTCTGCCTTCGGCTCAGGTCCTGATCCCAGGGTTCTGGGATCAAGCCCCACATTGGGCTCCCTGCTCTGTGGGAAGCCAGCTTCTCCCTCTCCTGCTCCCCCTGCTTGTGTTCCCTCTCTCACTGTGTCTCTCTCTCTGTCAAATAAAATCTTAAAAAAAAAAAAAAAAGATGAAATGAATAAACAAACAAAAAGCAGAATCAGACCTATGGATAGAGAGAACAAAATGATGGTTTGCAGAGGGAAGATGAGAGATGGGCAAAATGGGTGAAAGGGTGTGGGAGATACAGATTTGCAGTAACTGTCGGGTTTAGCCAGCGAACCCTGAGATGGCAAATGAAAAGATTACTCCAGACACCTAAGTAGGAGAAAGGAGAGGGCCTGGGGATCAAATGCTGTAGAGGAGAAAGGCCCCAAACCAAACTCTACCTCCATTTTTATCATGCATGTTACCAAAGAATCAAGATTAGAAAAAAATGTAGAGTTTCGATAACAAGGGCAATGACATTTATGGGCATTGTGTGATTAGAACTATCTGTGTTTGTGACTTGTACGCAGGGGCAGGTGACTATTAAAGATTTATGTCTAACCTAAGTTAAGCATCTGTCCCCTGGGGGACAGCATTGAGCTACAATTAGGATCTGGCTGTTTTCAGCCCAGAAAACTTCAAAGGAGACCCAGTTTTCTGGTCACTCCTTTGCTTTTCAACTAGCGTCTCCCAAGGAGGATTATGTTTATCATATCTTAGCTAACCAGGCATTGTGAATTCCCACAATTATGAAATGAATTAGTCACAAGAATAAAAGGCATAATAAACAGTACTCTATGGTGACAGAGGACAGCTACTTGTGGTGAGCACAGCATAACATATAGAAAAGCTGAATCACTGTTATACACCCAAAACTAAGGGAGCATTGTGGGTCAACTACACACAGATTAAAAACTTAAAAATAAAATCATAAACCTCAAGATTATGAAGATAGTATCCTATGCTTTCTCCTAGTAGCTTTATTCATTTTACATTTCCCATTTAGATCTAACATCCATAAGAAATTGATTTTTTATATGTATGTGATGTATGGTAAAGGTCAAGATTTATTTTTTCCCCATATTAATATCCAAATGACCAAACATTGGCTATTGAAAAGATTATTTTTTTCTCCAATGTACTACAGTGTCAAGTTTCTCAAAGTTAATATATGGGTCTGTTTCTAGATGGTTTATTCTGTTCATTAATCCATTTCTCTCTCCTTATAAAAATACTATATTTTCCTAATTATTACAAATTTGTAATATTTTTTGATATCCGGTAGTGATGTCCTCCAGCTATATTCTTCTTCAAAATTATCTCCAGTATTTTTCGAATAGTGATTGCTTTGAAATATCTAGATCAATTGGGGAAAATTGACATCTTAACAATATTGAGTCTCCCAGTCAATGGAAAATGGTATGTTCTTTCATTTACCTAAGGCTTTAAAAAAAATTCTGAGAATGTAACCACCTTTTATCATTTGGTTTGATTTTATTTACGTTTTTTGAGTTCATTATTTCTCATTTTTTATCAATACGCAAAAGACAATTTATTTTATATTTACTTTTTACCCAGTTATCTAACCACATTTACCTATTAATTCAAATAATATATTTATATTATTAGAAATGTTATTGTATCCTTCCAATCATTTCATATGAACATAACTACAAATTTAATCCCCTCTAATTACTTTTTTTCTTCCATATTGAAGGCTAAGAACTTTGTACAATGTTGAATAGAAGAAGTATTGATATCAGGAATTTTTCTCTCCTTCCCCCTCTCAGGGAAAAACATTTTAAAAATTCACCATACAAAATGCCTGCTGTAGGCTCTCTAATTTATACTCTTTATCAGATTAAGTAGGCTTCTTTACATTCATTGTTTGGTAAGATTTAAGTTTTTAAATCATTAATAGGGATACAATTTTATTAATCTCTTCATCTGCTTATATTGAAATTACAGGTATATTATTTTTCTTTTTTCTGTTATGAGGTAAATATACCTATTGATTACTATATTTTTTGAATTATCTTTTTTATATTCATTTTTCTCCCCTATTTACCATCTTTGTATGAAGCAAACACATTTCATTATGCTCCCTTTATTCCTTTGTTCAATTTTAGAATGCTTATATTTTACTATTCTTTTAGTATTTCTGGGAAAGATTACAGAATAAACCTTACCTTTTAAAAGTTTAATATATCACCTTTTCTGTTCCATTGACAATATTAGGACTCTAGACCATTTTACATCTTTTGTGCTATTGTTGATATGAATTCTATTCATGGTTTAAATATATTATTATTGAATTTGAATATTATTATTTGAATAGTCAATATTTATTAATATATACCCACATATTTACCCTTTTCATAATATTTCATCTCTTTGATTTTTTTCTATTAAGATCATAGACCTCACCTTAAATATGTTCATTATTATTATTATTATTATTGTTTAAAAGGATATTTTCACTTGATTGCTGTTAAATTTTGTTGAAATCTGGACACTGCGTATGAAATACTTTAAAGGCCTTCTCTTCCTTCAAAAAGCTAAGCAGATAAAGAGGTTTTTTTGGTTTTGTTTTGTTTTGTTGGTTTTTTTGACTTTTTTATTCTTATGTTAATCACCATACATTATATCATTAGTTTTTGATGTAGTGTTCCATGATTCATTGTTTGTGCATAACACCCTGTGCTCCATGCAGAACATGCCCTCTTTAATACCCATCACCAGGCTAAACGATCCTCGCACCCCCCTCCCCACTAGAATCCTCAGTTTGTTTTTCAAAGTCCGTGGTCTCTCATGGATCATCTCCCCTTCCGATTTCCACCCCTTCATTCTTCCCCTCCTGCTATCTTCTTCTTTTTTTTCTTAATATATTTTGCATTATTTGTTTCAGGGGAACAGATCTGTGATTCAACAGTATTGCACAATTCACAGCACTCACCATAGCACATACCCTCCCCAGTGTCTATCACCCAGCCAACCCATCCCTCCCACCCCACCCCCCACTCCAGCATCCTTCAGTTTGTTTCCTGAGATTAAGAATTCCTCATATCAGTGAGGAAATATGATACAGGTTTTTCTCTGATTGAATTATTTCACTCACAATAACACCCTCCAGTTCCATCCATGTCGTTCCAAATGGCAAGATCTCATTCCTTTTGATGGTTGCATAATATTCCATTGTATATATTTACCACTTCTTTATCCATTCATCTGTCGATGGACATCTTGGCTCCTTCCACAGTTTGGCTATTGTGGACATTGCTACTATAAACATCAGGGTGCACGTACCCCTTTGGATCCCTACATTTGTATCTTTCAGGTAAATACCCAGTAGAGCAATTGCTGGATCTTATAGTAGCTCCATTTTCAATTTTTTGAGGAACCTCCATATGGTTTCCAGAGGGGTTGCACCAACTTGCATTCCCACCAACAGTGGAGGGGGGTTCCCCTTTCTCCACATCCCCACCAACATGATGGGGGTTACATTGAATGTGTAGATTGCTCTAAGTAGCATTGACATCTTCACAATACTTGTTCTTCCAATCCATGAGCATGGAACGTTTTCCCATTTCTTTGTGTCTTCCTCAATTCCTTTCATGAGTAATTTAGTTTTCTGAGTACAGATATTTGTCTCTTTGGTTAGATTTATTCCTACGTATCTTATGGTTTGGGGTGCAATTGTAAATGGGTTTGACTCCTTAATTTCTCTTTCTTCTGTCTTGTTGTTGGTGTATAGGAATGCCACTGATTTCTGTGCTATGATTTTATATCCTGCCACTTTACTGAATTCCTGTATGAGTTCTAGCAGTTCTGGGGTGGAGTCTCTTGGGTTTTCCACATAAAGTATCATATCATCTGCAAAGAGTGAGAGTTTGATTTCTTCTTTGCCGATTTAGATGCCTTTTATTTCTTTATGTTGTCTGATTGCTGTGGCTAGGACTTCTAATACTATGTTGAATCTCAGTGGTGATAGTGGACATCCCTGCCATGTTCCTGACCTTAGGGGGAAAGCTCTCAGGTTTTACCCATAGAGAATGATATTCGCTGTAGGTTTTTCATAGATGGCTTTTATAATATTGAGGTATGTACCCTCTATCCCTATACTCTGGAGAGTTTTGATCAAGAAAGGATGCTGTACTTTGTCAAATGCTTTTGCTGCATCTATTGAGAGGACCGTATGGTTCTTGTTTTTTCTTTTGTTAATGCATTGTATCACGTTGATTGATTTGCAGATGTTGAACCAACCTTGCAGCCCAGGGATAAATCCCACTTGGTCGTGGTGAATAATTCTTTTAATGTACTGTTGGATCCTACTGGCTAGTATTTTGGTGAGAATTTTTGCATCCATGTTCATCAAGGATATTGCTCTGTAATTCTCCTTTTTGATGGGGTCTTTGTCTGGTTTTGGGATCAAGGTAATGCTGGCCTCATAAAACGAGTTTGGAAGTTTTCCTTCTATTTCTGTTTTTTGGAAGTTTCAGAAGAATAGGTATTAATTCTTCTTTAAATGTTTGGTAGAATTTCCCTGGGAAGCCATCTGGCCCTGGGCTTTTGTTTTTTGGGAGATTTTTGATGACTGCTTCAATTTCCTTAGTGGTTATAGATCTGTTCAGGTTTTCTACTTCTTCCTGGCTCAGTTTTGGTAGTTGATACATCTCTAGGAATGCATCCATCTCTTCCAGGTTATCCAATTTGCAGGCATAGAGATGCTCATAATATGTTCTCATAATTGTTTGTATTTCTTTGGTGTTGCTTGTGATCTCTTCTCTTTCATTCATGATTTTGTTGATTTGGATCATTTCTCTTTTCTTTTTGATAAGTCTGGCCATGGGTTTATCAATCTTGTTAATTCTTTCAAAGAATCAGCTCCTAGTTTCACTGAACTGTTCTACAGTTCTTTTGGTTTCTATTTCATTGATTTCTGCTCTGATCTTTATGATTTCTCTTCTCCTGCTGGGTTTAGGCTTTATTTGCTGTTCTTTCTCCAGCTCCTTTAGGTGTAGGATTAAGTTATGTACTTGAGACCTTTCTTGTTTCTTGAGAAAGGCTTGTATTGCTATCTACTTTCCTCTTAGGACGGCCTTTGCTGCATCCCAAAGATTTTGAACAGTTGTGTTTTCATTTTCATTGGTTTCCATGACTTTTTAAAATTCTTCTTAAATTCCTGGTTGACCCATTCATTCTTTAGGAGGATGCTCTTTAGCCTCCATGTATTTGAATTCTTTCTAACTTTCCTCTTGTGATTGAGTTCTAGTTTCAAAGCATTGTGGTCTGAAAATAGGCAGGGCATGATACCAATCTTTTGGTACCGGTTGAGACCTGATTTGTGACCTAGGATGTGATCTCTTCTGGAGAATGTTCCATGGGCACTAGAGAAGAATGTGTATTCTGTTGTTTTGGTATGGAATGTTCTGAAAATGTTTGTGAAGTCTATTTGGTCCAGTGTGTCATTTAAAGTCTTTATTTCCTTGTTGATCTTTTGCTTAGACGATCTGTCCATTTCAGTGAGGGGGGTGTTAAAGTCCCCCATTATTAATGTATTGTTGTCAATGTGTTTCTTTGCTTTTGTTATTAATTGCCCTATATAATTGGCTGCTCACATGTTAGGGGCATAAATACTTAAAATTGTTAGATCTTCTTGTTGGATAGACCCTTTAAGTAGGATATACTGTCCTTCCTCATCTCTTATTACAATCTTTTGTTTAAAATCTAATTTGTCTGATATAAGGATTGCCACCCCAGCTTTCTTTTGGTGTCCATTAGCATGGTAAATGGTTTTCCACCCCCTCACTTTCAATCTGGCGGTGTCTTTAGGTCTAAAATGAGTCTCTTGCAGACAGCATATCAATGGGTCTTGTTTTTTAATCCAGACTGATACCCTGTGTATTTTGATTGGGGCATTTAGCCCATTTACATCCAGGGTAACAATTGAAAGATAGGAATTTAGTGCCATTGTACTGTCTGTAAGGTGACTGTTACTGTATATTGTCTGTGTTCCTTTCTGGTCTATGTTGCTTTTAGGCTCTCTCTTTGCTTAGAGGATCCCTTTCAATATTTCCTGTAGGCCTCCTTTGTATTTGCAGATTCCTTTAGTTTTTGTTTGTCCTGGAAGCTTTTTATCTCTTCTTCTATTTTCAATGACAGCCTAGCTGGATATAGTATTCTTGGCTGCATATTTTTCTCGTTTAGTGCTCTGAATAGATCATGCCAGTCCTTTCTGGCCTGCCAGGTCTCTGTGGATAGGTCTGTTGACAATCTAATGTTTCTACCATTGTAGGTTACATATCTCTTCTCCTGAGCTGTTTTCAGGATTTTCTCTTTGTCTCTGAGACTTGTAAGTTTTACTATTAGATGTCTGGGTGTTGACCTATTTTTATTGATTTTGAGAGGGGTTCTCTGTGCCTCCTGGATTTTGATGCCTGTTTCCTTCCCCAGATTAGGGAAGTTCTCTGCTATAATTTGCTCCAATATCCCTTCTGCCCCTTCCCTCTTTCTTCTTCTTCTGGGATCCCAATTATTCTAATGTTGATTCATCTAATGGTATCACTTATCTCTTGAATTCTGCCCTTGTGGTCCATTAGTTGTTTATCTCTCTTTATCTCAGCTTCTTTATTTTCCATCATTTGGTCTTCTATATCACTGAATCTCTCTTCTGCCTCATTTATCCTAGCAGTTAGTGTCCCCATTTTTGATTGCACCTCATTAATAGCCTTTTTGATTTCGACTTGGTTACATTTCAGTTCTTTTATTTCTCCAGAAAGGGTTTCTCTAATAACTTCCATGCTTTTTTCAAGCCCAGCTAGTATCTTTAAAGTCAAGATTCTGAACTCTAGTTCTGACATCGTACTAATGTCCATATTGAGTAGGTCCCTGGCCATCGGTACTACTTCTTGTTCTTTTTGTTGAGGTGATTTTTTCCACCTTGTCATTTTGTCCAGAGGAGAATAGATTAATGAGAGAACAAAATGCTAACAGGGTAACAGCTTCCCCAGAAAATATACTCTAAACAAATCAGAAAAGACCTGAAGCCAGGTAAAAGAAAGGGAAAGAAAGAAAAAAGAAAAAGATAAAGATAAAGATAAAAACAATAAAAAACAGAATATGATCAAATATGACTGGTGCATAGAGCAGTGCCACACACTAGATTTTGGGTGTATTTTGGTCTGTTAGAAGAAAGTGCCTCCCAAAATTTTAAAGAAAGAAAAACTTATATATTTACAAAAATAAGGGTTGATATGATGAACGGATGGAATATGACTGTAAAGATGCAAATTATAAAAAATGTTTTAAAAGGAATTGATAAGTTGTTTGAAAAAAGAAAAAAAGAGGATTTAAAAAAAAAAAGAAAAAAGGGAGAGAATGTGATCAGGCAGGAGAGTAGAATAAAGCCATACACTAGAGATATAGGGTATATTTTGATCTATTAGAAGAAATTCTATCTCAAAATTTTAAAGAGAGAACAACTTATATATATATCCCAAAAATATGGGTACCTACTATGAAGGGATAGAATATGACTCTAAAAATTAAAAATAAAAATGTTTTTTAAAAAAGGATCGATAAGATGTTGGCTGAAAAAGGGAAAAAGAAAAATTCAAAAAAAAAAGACAGTTAAAAAAATAACTTTGAAAGACTATAGAATCATGATAAAAAAGCCATAGATTCTATGTGCAGTATTCCCCTAGTGCTGGCATTCTGCCATTCTCATTGATCAGTAAACTTGGTCTTGGCTGGTGGTTCTTGCTGATCTTCTGGGGGAGGGGCATGTTGCCATGGTTCCCAAATGTCTTTGCTGGAGGCGGAATTGCCCTGCCCTCGCCCTACCGGGCTAAGTCATCTGCTTGGGTTTGCTCTCACGAGCTTTTGTTTCCTGCAAGCTTTCCGTACAGCTTTGGAGGAGGAGAGTGAAAATGGCGGCCTCCCAATCTCTGCCCCGGAGGAGCTGAGAACTCGGGGCCCCGTTCCTCAGAGCGCCCCAGAGAAAAGCAGTCAATCACTCCCTTCTCCCCATTTCTGGCCACACTCCATGCTCACCCAGCCTGTGACCAAGCGTTTCTATCTCTGGCACACAACCCCGTGTGGAGTCTCCAACCCAAAGATCCCTGCGGGGTGCTCCCACGCTGCTCCTCCCAGGGGAGGAAGGGGAGTCTCCCTGGATCTGCCACTTGTTGGGTCCCTGCTGGAAGAGCAGTGGCCCAACTGTGCCTCGGATCACAGTTTATGGCAACCCCGAGCTGAGAGCCTGCTCCTCAGCTCCATCTCTGCAGCCAGCTTCCCCACTCAGATACCTGGGAGCTCTGCCGCACTCAGCACCCCCGGTCTTTCTGTGACCCCGAGGGTCCTGAAACTACACTGTCCCATGAGGGTTCCATCCCCTGCTTAGCCACTGGAGCGACGTCCCTCAGCACAGCAGACTTCTAAAAGTTCCAATTTTGTGCTCCACGGCTCTATCACTTGCCAGAATTGGCTGACAGATGCCCCCTGCCCTGCTGTCTATCCTCCCGAATATTGCCTTGGATTCACTTCTCCGCACATCCTACCTTCCAGAAAGTGGTAGCTTTTCTGTTCAGAAAGTTGTTGCTATTCTTTTCTTCGATCTCCTGTTGAGTTTGTAGGTGTTCAGAATGTTTTGATCCCTATCCAGCTGAATTCTGAGACCAGACGAAATCCAGGTCTCCTACTCCTCCACCATCTTGTACCACCCCCCACAGATAAAGAGGTTTTTAACACAATTATTTTTTATCTAAGTTGATGTGCTGGGCTTTTCTCCAACTTACTGACGTATAATTGACAAATATAAATTGTATACATTAATGTATACAATATACTCATATGATACATGCATATATTGTGAAATGATTACCACAAGCAAGCTAATCAACATAACCATCACTTCATATAGTTACCCTCTTTTATGTGTGTGAGAACATTTATATCAACTCTCTTAGCAAATTTCAAGTATACAATATTATGAACTATAGTCTCCATGCTGTAGAGCTTCTTCTCTTATTCATCTTACATAAATAAAACTTTGTACCCTTTGACCAATATTTCCCCATTCCCCTCACCCTCCAGCCCCTGGAAAACACCATTCTCTAGTTCTAAGAGTTTGACGTTTTAAAATTCCCCATATAAATGAGATGTAGTATTTGTCTTTCTGTGTCTGGCTTATTACACTAGGCATAATATTTTCAAGGATTAGCCATGCTGTTCCAAATGACAGGATTTCCTTTTTTCTCATGACTGAATAATATTCCTTTATATTGACCATAATGTGTTGACCATAAGTAGATTTATATCTGGGCTCTCTATTATGTTTCATTGATCTAAATGTCTGTTTTTATGCAAGTACCACACTGTTTTGATTACTGTAGATTTCTAAATATATTTTGAAGCCAAGAAGTGTGATGGCTCCAGCTTTGTTCTTATTGTTCAGGATTGTTTTGACTATTATCATGTGTGGATTTTTTTTTCTATATCTGTAAAAAAAAAGTCATTTGAATTTTGATAGAAATAGCATCAAATATGTAGATGATTTGGGGTATTATGGGCATTTTAACTATATTAATTATTCCAACCCATAAACATGGAATATCTTCCCATTTATTTGTATTTTCTTCAATTTCTTTCATCAGTGTCTTATAGTTCAGTGAACAGATCTTTCACTTCCTTGACTAAAATATTCCTAAGGAATTTTTTAGTTACTATTATAAATAGGATTGCCTCTTTCTTTCTTTCTTTCTTTCTTTCTTTCTTTCTTTCTTTCTTTCTTCTTTCTTTCTTTCTCTTTTTTCTTTCCTTCCTCCCTCCCTTCATTCCTTCCTTCCTTCATCCCATCCCTTCCTTCCTTCCTTCCTTCTTTCCTTCCTTCCTTCCTTCCTTCATAATTTGTTGTTGGTGTATAGAAATGCAATTGATTTTCCTACATTGATTTTTTAAATCCTGCAATATCACTGAATTTACTTATTAGTTCTAACCATTTTAGTGCCATTTTTAGAGTTTTCTGTATATAGGATCATGTAAATTGTGAACAAAGATAATTTTACTTCCTCCTTTCCAAAGTGGATGCTTTTTTATTTCTTTTTCTTGCCTAATTACTCTGGTGAGGACTTCTAGTACTATATTGAATAGCAGTGGCAAGACTGAACACCTTTCTCTTTTGCTGATCTTAGAGGAAAAACTTTCAGCTTTTCATTGTTGAGTATGATGTTAGCTGTGGGATTCTCATATATGACTTTAATTACGTTGAGGTATAGTACTTCTATACTTAATTTTTTGAAAGTTTTTATTGTGAAATAGTGTTGAATTTTGTCAAATATTTTTCTGCATCTACTGAGATGCTCATATGATTTGTATCCTTCATTCTGTTCATGTGGTGTTGATTTGCATATGTTGAACTATCCTTCCATAGCAGAGATAAATCTCACTTGGTCGTGGTGTATGATTCTTTTGATGTGCTATTTAATTGCTGTTTTGATGAAACTCTGTTTTTTATTTTTATTTTTATTATTATTTTTTTTTTTTTTTTGCCTGCTGCACCTAGTTTTAGTCCTCCAGGAATTCCAAATAAGATCTTGGATTATTCATTGGATCTCACTGGAGATAGCCAATCTCATTCTTTACAAAGGCATATTTTGTTAGCCTCTTACCTGGCATAACTTTATAATTCAGCAAATATCTTAAAGAAAAATTAAGTAGAGTATTTGTGATGGTTTATAATATCTCTGCAAATGGTTTGATACTCATTCTATTGAGAGGTGAGGTATTTGTCCTGTCTTCTTGAATCTGGGTGCTCTGTGACAGCTTCAACAGTGTGTGGCAGAAATAAGGCAGTAGGTTATACAACAACTTGTAATTTCATTTGGTTCTCCTGGAAAGAAATATGACTACCCCAAGACTGCAACACTAGAGAAGGACTTATACAGGTTCTTTGACCACCACCAATTCAGCTGCACTCCCAGGTGATAGAGAGCATACAGCCATGAGATTAAGACATATTAGATGCCTAGTCTAATACCAGATGACTGTAGCTTAGCTGAAAACTGACCACAAACACATTAGTTACTCCAAGCAGGTGCTGCCCAACTGAAGCTTTCTTGAACCCCAATATGTAAACTCATATGCAAAACAAAATGGTTTCAAAATAAATGGCTTGAAGATGCTAAGTTTTTTTTTGTTGTTGTTTGTTTGTTTTTTTGCAGTAATAGCAACCAGAACGATGTCAACTCTGTATTCTGCTCCTATCTCTTTTTGTCTCTTTAGGCTTTAATTTTTCTGCCTCTTACCTACTTCAGTGAACTTCCATCTATACTATTTACCTGGAATCTGAGTCCATTACATTGTAACTAGCATTAGCAAAAATCCTGAGGGGGAAAAAAATGTAGCTAAATGCTGGTTCATCTTTCCAAGAATGATTTACTCTGGAATCTTGGTCCCTCAAATCCTGTTTCTGATACTATTTCTTTATCATCTTTAAATAATTTTGTTTTGTTTTGTTTTAAATATTATTTGGCTTTCTAGTTGTTTGTAGTGGGAACATTGATCTACAGAATGCTACTCTTCACCAGAAGCAAAATTATTCTTTATATAATAGGGTTAATTATAAAATCATTATTGTCTAAATTATCTCATCATGCAGAGGGAACTAGAATTTGACTCATACTGACATAAGCAGGCCAGGTCTGAGGACCCAGAAGGGATCCTGCAGGACCAGAAAGAGGGCCCTTGGCTTCAAGAAGCATAAAAATCAAACATGAACCCGGAGGAAATGAAAACAGAGTTTATTGAATAGCATAAGTGATGAGTATGGTAGATGGAGTATCAGGGTGACTAGGAAAGGAAAGGAAAGTGAATCTCTGTCACTGGGTTTAGGGGTTTATATTGGAAAGGGGTCCAGGGTATATGTTCCTTCAGGAATCCAGGGTAGGGTCTGATTCAAGGTGCATGACAGGTGGACAATAGGTGTTAATTCATAAATCATCAAAGGTGGAGTGTATCAATGCCAGCATCAGCCAAGGTTTTAATGTCTTAGAACATGTTGGGGATCCAATTCTTCTTAGATGTCATCAGGTGTTTGGGACCTAGGACAAAATTCAGAGAATGATTAATTCTCTTGCTTCCGCCTTTGAGTGGAATATAGCTTCTTTGGTTTATTCAGATGCAAGGTGAAATACAGAACATGAGCAAATGGGGCCCAGCAGAAAAACAGCTGAGA
Organism: Mirounga leonina; assembly: GCF_011800145.1. Lineage (NCBI taxonomy): Eukaryota > Metazoa > Chordata > Mammalia > Carnivora > Phocidae > Mirounga > Mirounga leonina. Next base: position 696,788 of record NW_023270232.1, on the reverse strand, counting down.
TAGAGTCTTCCTAAAAATGGAGTCTCTTCAGTTTCCCTATCTCGATATTTGAATTCAAAAGATTTTATCTTAACCATAAATTTTTCAGAAGTGCTCTTCTTAAAGCAGTCTTTCCATACATAACTCATCTCTTTCAAAATTTCTCAATCTAGAACTAACATTCATCACCATCAAAACCTGCTCTATATCTTTCCTTCTTTTAGTCAGCCTATGTTCTTCAGAATGAGAACACTTGCTTTCCCATGGAGCCAGCAGTCCATGCAAACCATCCAAAGTACTCCTTCCACAGAGTCCTAATTCATCAGCCCCTTTCCACAAATCCTCAGTCTGGGATCAGTCACATATTCCCCTTTGTTTTTTCACTTGGAATTTCAAATGAATTAGAAAAATGCAAAAACATGCAAATTGAAGCAAGTGTAAACTGACAATTCTGGGTCTGTACTTAGGTAATAAAGCCTTCAGTATTCTGCCAGTTTTTTAGTTTTATATTTTTTATATAATGCTGAAGGTTCTAGATAGTGAAGTAAGTCAGGGGAGAAAGCTACAGATATTGAAAAGGAAGAAATAAAATTTCACTTTGCTAAATAACATGATTGACTTTGTACAAAATTCGAAAGAATACATAGAATAAGTTTCAAATTAATATGACTTTATAAGATAGTGGATAAAAATAAACAAATATGCATTGTATTAGTCTATTGCAAGAAGAAAAAGTTGAAAATTAAATATTAAAAATATTAGTTAAAATTTCAAAAATAGGGGCACCTGGGTGGCTCAGTCAGTTAAGTGTCTGCCTTTGTCTTAGGTCATGATCCCAGGGTCCTAGGATCTAGCCCTGCATCCGGCTCCTTGCTCAGCAGGGAGCCTGCTTCTCCCTCTCCCTCTGCTGCTTCCCCTGTTTGTTCTCTCTCTCTTTCAAATAATAAAATCTTTAAAAATAAATAAATAAATAAATAAATAAATAAATAATATAAAATAAAATTTCAAGTATAAAATATCTAGGAATAAATCAAATGAAAGTAACATAACATCTATTTGGACAAACTATGAAATACTATTTAGAGAAATTTAAAAGTAAATTAATGAGGGGCAATGTTATGGTCAGGTTTGGAAGTCTCATTTTTAAAAGATGTCAACTTCACTGAAATTAATATATAGTTCAAATTATAATAGATTTTTTAAATCTTATCAAGATTATTTATAAAAATTGAGCACAAAAAGATTCCCCTTGAGGAAGAACAATGTGGCAAGACTTATTCTACAGATACAATTCCTTCATGTAAAGTTACAGTATTTAGCAGAGTGTGGTTGGTTGTGGTTACAAAGACAGACAGTTAAGCCAATGGAATAAAATTCAGATACCTAAAAGAGACTCTATGGACATCTAATTTTACACAATGGGAACATTGCTGAGAAGGGGAAAATTATAGTCTTTTTAGTAAAAGTAGTGAAACAATTGGGTGTCCTTATCTGAAAAAAGGAAAATTGAACCCCAACTCACATGACTTAAAAATAATTTCCGCATGGACATAGAAAATACAAAAATCAAAACACTAAAGGATATAAAAGTTAATATGGATTAATATATTCATGACTTCAAGGTATATCAATATTTTAAACAAAAAAGTCACTAATCATAAAATTCATCAAAATTAATACTTTGTCATAAAATTTGATCATAAAAAGTGAGTTAAAGTCAGAAAATATATTTGAAATATATTATAAAGACTTATAACCAAAAAAAAAAAAAAAAGAACTACAAATCAATAAGAAAAATATAAGGAAACCCTCCCCAAATGCAAGAGATTTGAATAAAGAAGAAATTTGAATGTGTAATCAACAATTGAAAAGCAGTTCAATTTCTTTAGTCATCAAGAAAAGCAACTTAAAGGTCCAATGAATTGTATCCAAAAGAATGGATAAAATTAAATTCCAGGTGTTAGTGTGAATATAGAGAAACTCATACCATTACTTTGAGGGAATGTAAATTTATAAAACTGCTTTGGAAAGCAGTTTGATATTATCTAGCAATTTAAAGTCATGCAAAACTCAGCAATTCTTCTCCTAGGTATATATACATCAAGAATGTATTCATATGTGAACTCAGAGACATGTGCAAGAATATTCATAGCAGCATTGATCATAAAAGCCCTAACCTGGAAACTACCCAAATGCCCATTAGAAGGAAAACTGGTATATGAATTGCAGTATATTCATATCCTGAAAATACTTTAGAACTACAGATATACACAGTAATATGGATTAATCTCTTAAGTATAATATTGAGCAAAGGAAGCCAGACCTAAATTAATACATAATGTGCAATTCCATCCACATAATGCTCAAAAAGAGACAAAATCAAACTATTTCATTCAGGTATGTATCTTAGGTAGTAACACTACAAAGAAAGTGAAGGAGTGATTACCTTTAAATTGAGGATACTGGTTGCCTTTAGAAAAAAGGAGCAGTTTGTGATTGAGATGGGATTTTCAGGCTACTCATAACATTTAATTTCTTGACCTTGAGAGTGGTTATAGGGATATTCAACATATAACAATTTTTATTTCTTCACCTTAAATATGGTTATAGGAATGCTTATTATATAAAAAGTTCTTAGTTGTACATTTAGATTTTATGCATTTTCCTGCATGTTTTTAATTAAGTTTTAAAAGGGTTTAAGAATACCGTCAACATCTCATTTCCTTTATACTGTATTTTCATCTTTTCCTTCATCAACCTCTGCCAATTAATTTTATGTAAAACTATGAGAAAAGTTAATTAAAGGAACAGGGAAAAGAATGAAATCTATTAAAGAGATGCTGTGGAAACTCCATATGAGAAGGGAAATGTCATGGCAAATGCTCACTGCTGCTTCAGTTGAGGGAGGTCATGTTTAACCAGCCTTCTGGAATTATTTGAAAATATTACATCCATAATAGATGATAGAAAGTCAATGATGTAGTACCCTTGTATTTTTCTCCAGGCAAATAGCCATGTTACACATGAGAAATTAATGACTATGGTAACAAGTTAAGTAAGTTAGAAATAGTGCTGGATAGAAAACTGACAGGAGCATCCTTTTTACTCACAGTCTAAAGCCATGAAACCCTTCTTCCTCCAATGTCTTTTTCTGGAATAACCTAATAATAAGAGTCCAGCCACCCAGTTGGAACTGCTGAGACTCTGAGGACTGAAGAAATGTATCAAGGAAGCCAAGATTCACTTAAACTTTTATCCCCAGGGCCACCCCATTCAAGACACATGCTGATCTCTCTCAACCCATCTGTTTCACATACGTGTGTGCACACTCATGCACATGCACACACACTTTTCTCTTCTTATCTTCTTCACTCATTCCTTTCTTTTCTATTCATATTTTTTTCCATCTCCCTGTCTAGAGCAATGGGATGGGGGGGAGAACATTCCACTAGAAAGAAGTACTATTTGACAGTTATTTAGCAATTTTGCTCCTATAGTTTCAAGATACTGTGAGTAAGGATAATGGACATACATTTAGCCTGTTTCTGAAATTTAGAGAGAGGCATAATTTGGATGAGAAGATAAAAATTCCAGTAAATTTTTCGTTGTTTTGTGTTATAATAATCATTCTCTTAGAGAAGGAATATAAGGGAAATATGGGAGCCTCCATTGCACATTGCTTTAATAAAGAACAGGAAAAAAATAATTTAGCAATTATCTAAGCCATTTAGACAAGCACATTTTAAAGACACTGTGTTAATTAATTGAATTTAAAAATAAATAAATAAAGACACTGTAGAAACCAGTTTAGCCAGTGTTGTTTGGTTTTGTGTTCTATAAGAATCACAATAATCAGGTTATTTGCAAGCCCTCACTTTATTTTTACTTCTATGACTGGTTTCTGGAATCTATTTGTTAGAGCTTAAACACACACACATGCACACCTATATTCACAAACATTTACTGCCAGAAATGTCCCAAATACTATACTAATTTTGACACAATGTATCAAACTGATACTAAGGATAAACCATCACATCAGAACCAACTTTCTCTACACATTTTGAATGAAACCATCTTTGAAGGATTGACATAAGTTTTGTTCATATATTACTTGCTTAGGAAATTAGATTCCTAAATATAAGTTGTCATTATTAATAATCATTTGATGGAAAAATTTCTATATCAATGAACATAAATATCAAAACCCCAAATTAATCAGTGGTTTCCTGTGTATATTACCATGTGTGGAGAATGCAAGTATGTCACTTCTAGGAATAATCCCTACCAGCCAAGGCTAGGTTTGTTGCCTGTGTTTTGTGAACCATTTATCATATTTTATTACTAATGTCTATCTTATTTCCATTGCCTCTTCATGCCAGCACTGTCCCATGGTACATTCTGTGATGATGGAAATAATCTATATTTGTGCTGTTCAATAGGATAGCTACTAGCCACATGTGGCTATAAAGCACTTGAAATATGGGTAGTGCCAAGTGAAATATATTGTAATGTAAACTACACATCACATTTCAAAAGTTAAAAATATCTCATTTTTTTTTACATAGAATTCATTTTGAGATGATAATATTTTGCATACATTGGGCTAAATAAAATATATTGTTAAAATTAATTTCATCATTTCTTTCTATTTTTTTTAAAGGTGGTGACAGGGAAATTTAAAATTATATTTTAGTAGCATTTGTGGCTGTTTTGTGTTTCTATTGAGATGAGCTCTTTTAGCTTTCAATTAGCAATAATCGTGCCTCAGATAAACTTCATTGGCTATGATACTGCCACTGTGCAAAGCTTGAGGTGAGAGTTCTTATAAAATGTCTGTGAAGAAAAAGAATTTTCTATATGTTGTGTTTTTTAATACCATGTTCTAAGATTCACATTTTTAATTGTTATATTCTATTAAATAAATACTAATGTATATCACAATTAATAACAATCAGTTTATTTGGGAACTTTGTCTTTCTCAGTATTTTGTTTTGTTTTGTTTTGTTTTTTTATTTTTATTCTTATGTTAATCCCCATACATTACATCATTAGTTTTAGATGAAGTGTTCCATGATTCATTGTTTGTGCATAACACCCAGTGCTCCATGCAGAATGTGTCCTCCTCAATACCCACCACCAGGCTAACCCATCCTCCCACCCCCCTCCCCTCTAGAACCCTGTTAGTTTTTCAGAGTCCATCGTCTCTCATGGTTCGTCTACCCCTCCAATGTCCCCCGCTTCATTCGTCCCCTCCCGCTACCTTCTTCTTCTTCTTTTTTTTTTTTAACATATATTGCATTATTTGTTCCAGAGGTACAGATCTGAGATTCGACAGTCTTGCACAATTCACAGCGCTTACCAGAGCACATACCCTCCCCCGTGTCTATCACCCAGTCACCCCATCCCTCCCACCCCACCCCCCACTCCAACAACACTCAGTTTGTTTCCTGCGATTAAGAATTCCTCATATCAAAAAAAAAAAGAATTCCTCATATCAGTGAGATCATATGATACCTGTCTTCCTCTGTTTGACTTATTTCACTCAACATAATACCCTCCAGTTCCATCCATGTCATTGCAAATGGCAAGATCTCATTCCTTTTGATGGCTGCATAATATTCCATTGTATATATATACCACTTCTCCTTTATCCATTCATCTGTCAATGGACATCTTGGCTCTTTCCACAGTTTGGCTATTGTAGACATTGCTGCTATAAACATTGGGGTGCACGTACCCCTTCGGATCCCTACTTTTCTATCTTTGGGGTAAATACCCAGTAGTGCAATTGCTGGATCATATGGTAGCTCTATTTTCAACTTTTTGAGGAACCTCCATACAGTTTTCCAGAGTGGGTGCACCAGCTTGCATTCCCAACAACAGTGTAGGAGGGTTGCCCTTTCTCTGCATCCCAGCCAACATCTGTCGTTTCCTGACTTGTTAATTTTAGCCATTCTGACTGGTGTGAAGTGGTATCTCACTGAGGTTTTGATTTGGATTTCCCTGATGCCGAGTGATATTGAGCACTTTTTCATGTGTCTGTTGGCCATTTGGATGTCTTCTTTGGAAAAATGTCTGTTCATGTCTTCTGCCCATTTCTTGATTGGATTCTTTGTTCTTTGGGTATTGAGTTTGATGAGTTCTTTATAGATTTTGGATACTAGCCCTTTATCTGATATGTCATTTGCAAATATCTTCTCCCATTCTGTCAGTTGTCTTTTGGTTTTGTTGACTGTTTCCTTTGCTTTGCAAAAGCTTTTTATCTTGATGAAGTCCCAATAGTTCATTTTTGCTCTTGCTTCCCTTGCCTTTGGCGATGTTTCTAGGAAGAAGTTGCTTCGGCTGAGGTCAAATAGGTTGCTGCCTGTGTTCTCCTTTAGAATTTTGATGGACTCCTGTCTCACATTGAGGTCTTTCAACCATTTGGAGTCTATTTTTGTGTGTGGTGTAAGGAAATGGTCCAGTTTCATTCTTCTGCATATGGCTATCCAATTTTCCCAACACCATTTGTTGAAGAGACTGCCTTTGTTCCATTGGACATTCTTTCCTGCTTTGTCGAAGATGAGTTGACCATAGAGTTGAGGGTACATTTCTGGGCTCTCTATTCTGTTCCATTGATCTATGTGTCTGTTTTTGTGCCAGTACCATACTGTCTTGATGATGACAGCTTTGTAATAGAGCTTGAAGTCTGAAATTGTGATGCCGCCAGCTTTGCTTTTCTTTTTCAACATTCCTCTGGCTATGCGGGGTCTTTTCTGGTTCCATACAAATTTTAGGATGATTTGTTCCATTTCTTTGAAAAAAGTGGATGGTATTTTGATGGGGATTGCATTGAATGTGTAGATTGCTCTAGGTAGCATGGACATCTTCACAATATTTGTTCTTCCAATCCATGAGCATGGAACGTTTTTCCATGTCTTTGTGTCTTCCTCAATTTCTTTCATGAGTATTTTATAGTTTTCTGAGTACAGATCTTTTGTCTCTTTGGTTAGATTTATTCCTAGGTATCTTATGGTTTGGGTGCAATTGTAAATGGGATCGACTCCTTAATTTCTCTTTCTTCTGTCTTGTTGTTGGTGTATAGGAATGCCACTGACTTCTGTGCTTTGATTTTATATCCTGCCACTTGACTGAATTCCTGTATGAGTTCTAGCAGTTTTGGGGTGGAGTCTTTTGGGTTTTCCACATAAACTATCATATCATCTGCAAAGAGTGAGAGTTTGACTTCTTCTTTGCCAATTTGGATGCCTTTGATTTCTTTTTGTTGTCTGATTGCTGTGGCTAGGACTTCCAATAGTATGTTGAATAGCAGTGGTGATAGTGGACATCCCTGCTGTGTTCCTGACCTTAGGGGGAAAACTCTCAGTTTTTCCCCATTGAGAATGATATTCGCTGTAGGTTTTTCATAGATGGCTTTTATGATATTGAGGTATGGACCCTCTATCCCTATACTCTGAAGAGTTTTGATCAAGAAAGGATGCTGTACTTTGTCAAAAGCTTTTTCTGCATCTATTGAGAGGATCATATGATTCTTGTTCTTTCTTTTGTTAATGTGTTGTATCACATTGATTGATTTGCGGATGTTGAACCAACCTTGCAGCCCAGGGATAAATCCCACTTGGTCGTGGTGAATAATCCTTTTAATGTACTGTTGGAACCTATTGGCTAGTATTTTGGTGAGAATTTTTGCATCCATGTTCATCAGGGATATTGGTCTGTAATTCTCCTTTTTGATGGGGTCTTTGTCTGGTTTTGGGATCAAGGTAATGCTGGCCTCATAAAATGAGTTTGGAAGTTTTCCTTCCGTTTCTATTTTTTGGAACACTTTCAGAAGAATAGGTATTAATTCTTCTTGAAATGTTTGGTAGAATTTCCCTGGGAAGCCATCTGGCCCTGGGCTTTTGTTTTTTGGGAGATTTTTGATGACTGCTTCAATTTCCTTAGTGGTTATAGGTCTGTTCAGGTTTTCTATTTCATCCTGGTTCAGTTTTGGTAGTTGATACATCTCTAGGAATGCATCCATCTCTTCCAGGTTATCCAATTTGCTGGCATAGAGTTGCTCATAATATGTTCTTATAATTGTTTGTATTTCTTTGGTGTTGGTTGTGATCTCTCCTCTTTCATTCGTGATTTTGTTGATTTGGGTCATTTCTCTTCTCTTTTTGATAAGTCTGGCCAGGGGTTTATCAATCTTGTTAATTCTTTCAAAGAACCAGCTCCTAGTTTCGTTGATCTGTTCTACTGTTCTTTTAGTTTCTATTTCATTGATTTCTGCTCTGATCTTTATTATTTCTCTTCTCCTGCTGGGTTTAGGCTTTATTTGCTGTTCTTTTCCAGCTCCTTTAGGTGTAGGGTTAGGTTGTGTACTTGAGACCTTTCTTGTTTCTTGAGAAAGGCTTGTATTGCTATATACTTTCCTCTTAGGACTGCCTTTGCTGCATCCCAAAGATTTTCAACGGTTGTGTTTTCATTTTCATTGGTTTCCATGTATTTTTTTAATTCTTCTTTAATTTCCTGGTTGACCCATTCATTCTTCAGTAGGATGCTCTTTAGCTTCCATGTATTTGAGTTCTTTCCGACTTTCCTCTTGTGATTGAGTTCTAGTTTCAAAGCATTGTGGTCTGAAAATAGGCAGGGCATGATCCCAATCTTTTGGTACCGGTTGAGACCTGATTTATGACCTAGGATGTGATCTATTCTGGAGAATGTTCCATGGGCACTAGAGAAGAATGTGTATTCCGTTGCTTTGGGGTGGAATGTTCTGAATATGTCTGTGAAGTCCATTTGGTCCAGTGTGTCACTTAAAGTCTTTATTTCCTTGTTGATCTTTTGCTTAGACGATCTGTCCATTTCAGTGAGGGGGATGTTAAAGTCCCCCACTATTATTGTATTGTTGTCGATGTGTTTCTTTGCTTATGTTATTAATTGCCTTATATAATTGGCTGCTCCCACGTTAGGGGCATAGATATTTACAATTGTTAGATCTTCTTGTTGGATAGATCCTTTAAGTAGGATATAGTGTCCTTCCTCATCTCTTATTACAGTCTTTGGTTTAAAATCTAATTTGTCTGATATAAGGATTGCCACCCCAGTTTTCTTTTGGTGTCCATTAGCATGGTAAATGGTTTTCCACCCCCTCACTTTCAATCTGGGGGTGTCTTTGGTTCTAAAATGAGTCTCTTGCAGACAGCATATCGATGGGTCTTGTTTTTTAATCCAGTCTGATAGCCTGTGTGTTTTGATTGGGGCATTTAGCCCATTTACATTCAGGGTAACTATTGAAAGATAGCAATTTAGTGCCATTGTACTGCCTGTAAGGTGACTGTTACCATATATTGTCTGTGTTCCTTTCTGGTCTATGTTGCTTTTAGGCACTCTCTTTGCTTAGAGGACCCCTTTCAACATTTCCTGTAGGGCTGGTTTTGTGTTTGCAAATTCCTTTAGTTTTTGTTTGTCCTGGAAGCTTTTTATCTCTCCTTCAATTTTCAATGACAGCCTAGCTGGATATAGTATTCTTGGCTGCATATTTTTCTCATTTAGTGCTCTGAATAGATCATGCCATTACTTTCTGGCCTGCCAGGTCTCTGTGGATAGGTCTGTTGCCAATCTAATGTTTCTACCATTGTAGGTTACATATCTCTTCTCCCGAGCTGCTTTCAGGATTTTCTCTTTGTCTATGAGACTTGTAAGTTTTACTATTAGATGTCGGGGAGTTGACCTATTTTTATTGATTTTGAGAGGGGATCTCTGTGCTTCCTGGATTTTCATGCCTGTTTCCTTCCCCAAATTAGGGAAGTTCTCTGCTATAATTTGCTCCATTATACCTTCTGCCCCTCTCTGTCTTTCTTCTTCTGGGATCCCAATTTTTCTAATGTTGTTTCGTCTTATGGTATCGCTTATCTCTCGAATTCTGCCCTCGTGATCCAGTAGTTGTTTATCTCTCTTTTTCTCAGCTTCTTTATTTTCCATCATTTCATCTTCTATATTACTGATTCTCTCTTCTGCCTCACTTATTCTAGCATTTAGCGCCCCCATTTTTGATTGCACCTCATTAATAGCCTTTTTGATTTCTACTTGGTTGGATTTTAGCTCTTTTACTTCTCCAGAAAGGGTTTCTCTAATAACTTCCATATTTTTTTCAAGCCCAGCTAGTATCTTTAAAGTGATGATTCTGAACTCTAGATCTGACATCGTACTAATGTCCGTATTGAGTAGGTCCCTGGCAGTCGGTACTACCTCTTGTTCTTTGTGTTGAGGTGATTTTTTCCGTCTTGTTATTTTGTCCAGAGGAGAATAGATTAATAAGAGAACAAAATGCTAGCAGAGTAACCACGTCCCCAGAAAATATACCCTAAACAAATCAGAAAAGACCTGAAGCAGTGGGAAAAGAAAGGGAAAGAGAGAAAAAAGAAAAAGAAAAAAAAAGAAAAAGAAAAAGATAAAAACAAAAACAAACAAAACAAAACAACAACAACAACAAAAAAACCCAGAATGTGATCAAATATGATCAAGCTGGTATATAGATCAGTGCCACACACTAGATTTCGGGTGTATTTTGGTCTTTTAGAAGAAAGTGCCTCCCAAAATTTTAAAGAAAGAAAAACTTATATATGTACAAAAATAAGGGTTGATATGATGAAGGGATGGAATATGACTGTAAAAATGGAAATTATAAAAAATTTTATAAAAGGAATTGATAAGAAGTTCTTTGAAAAAAGAAAGAAGAGGATTTAAAAAAAGAAAAAAGAAATAAAAGGGGAGAGCATGCGATCAGGCAGGGGAGTAGAAAAAACCATATACTAGAGATTTAGGGTATATTTTAGTCTGTTAGAAGAAACTATCTCAAAATTTTAAAGAGAGAACAAATTATATATATAAGCCAAAAATATGGGTAACTAATATAAAGGGATACAATATGACTCTAAAAATGAAAAATAAAAATGTTTTTTTTTTTAAAAAAAGGATTGATAAGATGTTGGTTGAAAAAGGGAAAAAGAAAAATTCAAAAAGAATTAAAAAGACAAAAAGACAGTTAAAAAAAAATTAACTTTAAAAGACTAAAGAATCATGGTAAAAAAGCCGTGAATTCTATGTGCAGTAGTCCCCTAGCGCTGGAGTTCTGCCGTTCTCATTGATCGGTAAACTTGGTCTTGGCTGGCTGTTCTCGCTGATCTTCTGGGGAGGGGCCTGTTGCCGTGTTTTGCAAATGTCTCTGCCGGAGGCGGAATTGCCCCACCCTTGCCCCCTCATGGCTAAGTAATCTGCTTGGGTTTGCTCTCCGGGGCTTTTGTTCCCTGCGAGCTTTCCGTACAGCTTTGGAGGCGGAGAGTGAAAATGGCGGCCTCCCAATCTCTGCCCCAGAGGAGCCGAGAACTCGGGGCCCCGATCCTCAGTGAGCCCCCAGAGAAAAGCCGTCGGTCACTCCCATCTCCCCAGTCTCTGGCTGCACTCCGTGCTCGCCCGGCCTGTGACCGCGCGTTTCTATCTCTGGCACCCGACCCCGTGTGGAGTCTCCAAACCCAGCAGATCCCTGCGGTGCACTCCCGCGCGGCTCCTCCCGGGAGAGGAAGGTGAGTCTCTCCAGATCTGCCGCTTGTGGGGTCCCTGCTGGAGGAGCAGTGGCCCGACTGTGCCGCGGATCACGGTTTATGGCAACCCAGAGCTGAGAGCCCGCGCCTCGGCTCCGCCTCTGCATCCGGCTTCCCTGCTCCGTTACCTGGGAGCTCTGCCACACTCAGGCACCCCCAGTCTTTCTGTGACCCCGAGGGTCCTGAGACCACACTGTCCCACGAGGGTTCCACCCCCTACTTAGCCACCAGAGTGACGTCCCTCAGCGGAGCAGACTTTTAAAAGTTCCGATTTTGTGCTCCGTGGTTCTATCACTTGCCAGAAGCGGCCGACGGAGGCCCCTCCCCCGCCGTCTATCCTCCCGAATATTGCTTCAGATTCACTTCTCCGCACATCCTACCTTCCAGAAAGTGGTCGCTTTTCTGATTAGAGAGTTGTTGCTCTTCTTTTCTTCAATCTCCTGTTGAATTTGTAGGTGTTCAGAATGGTTTGATCCCTATCCAGCTGAATTCCTGAGAGGAGACGAAATCCAGGTCTCCTACTCCTCCGCCATCTTGCTCCGCCCCCTGTTTTGTTTTGTTTTAATGTATCTTATAATTGATTATGTTAACTCTAATAGCAATGTTTTATTATTAACCTTGCCATATTGAAATGTAATAAAATTCAGGTGACTCAGTCCTTTGAAAATATCTTCTAGTACCTTTTTGGAAAATAACACTTTATTTTAAAACAGACTGAGTTAAAGTGTGCTTGCAAAAAAGATAACTACTCAGAAGAGAGTATTAGCAAGTACTTAAGTAAAATACTACCCCCTACGAAAGTAACTGAGGTAAATAATTCTCTTCTTTCCTAGAAATATTATTATAACCATTTCAAATAAATCTAAGTATTTACTTTAATTAGAATAATTGAAAATTTGAATTATGTCTCAAAGTTTTCTTGATAATAATATATCTAAGGATAATATGACAGATTAGTATTGCACCTTTTTCTTGCTGGAAGGAAAGGGCTGGGGAAATATGAGGGGGGAGAAAGGATTTAAGAAAAATAAAACTATACAAAAAAACTTCAATACTATTATTTATTCTTTGGGGAAGCTTTGTTTTAAATATATCTGATATAAAAAGTAATAAATACAGATGATGTCAAATCAAATATCTCAGCCAATCTCAAAGTTCCTCCAATTATGGATGTCTCTTCAGACAAAGGAAACAAAACACACATAAACTATTGGAATTGAACGAAAATAAAAAGCTTTTGCACAACAAAGGAAACAATCTACAAAACCAAAAGGCAACCTACTAAAGGGGAGAAGATATTCGCAAATGATATATGTGATAAAGGGTTAGTACCCAAAATATGTGCAATTCAACATTCAAAAATCAAATAACCCAATTAAAAAATGGGCAGAAGACATGAACAGACATTTTTTCAAAGAAGACACCCAGATGGCGAATAGACAAATGAAAATGTGCTCAACATCACTCATCATTAGGGAAATGCAATCAAAACTCAATGGGATATTACCTCATACGTGTCAGAAATGCTAAAATCAAAAACACAAGAAACAAGTGTTGACAAGCAAGTCCCAATACTTCATTTTGCCCTTGCTTCCCTTGCCATTGGTGATGTTTCTAGGAAGAAATTGCTGTGGCTGAGGTCGAAGAAGTTGCTGCCTGTGTTCTCCTCTAGGATTTTTACAAACTCTTGTCTCACATTTAGGTCTTTCAACCATTTGAGTCTATTTTGTGTGTGGTGTAAGGAAATGGTCCAGTTTCATTCTGCATGTGGCTGTCCAATTTTCCCAACACCATTTGTTGAAGAGCCTTTTTTCCATTGGACATTCTTTCCTGCTTTGTTGAAGATTAGTTGACCATAGAGTTGAGGGTCCATTTCTGGGCTCTTTATTCTGTTCCACTGATCTATGTGTCTCTTTTTGTGCCAGTACCATACTGTCTTGATGATGACAGCTTTGTAATAGAGATGGAAGTCTGGAAATGTGAAGCTGCCAGCTTTGCTTTTCTTTTTCAACATTCCTCTGGCTATTTGGGGTCTTTTCTGGTTCCGTACCAATTTTAGGATTATTTGCTCCATTTCTTTGAAAAAAGTGAATGGTATTTTGATGGGGATTGCATTGAATGTGTAGATTGCTCTAAGTAGCATTGACATCTTCACAATATTTGTTCTTCCAATCCATGAGCATGGGACGTTTTTCCATTGCTTTGTGTCTTCCTCAATTTCTTTCATGAGTATTTTATAGTTTTCTGAGTACAGATTCTTTGCCTCTTTGGTTAGATTTATTCCTACGTATCTTATGGTTTGGGGTGCAATTGTAAATGGGTTTGACTGCTTAATTTCTCTCTCTTCTGTCTTGTTGTTGGTGTATAGGAATGCCACTGATTTCTGTGCTATGATTTTATATCCTGCCACTTTACTGAATTCCTGTATGAGTTCTAGCAGTTCTGGGGTGGAGTCTTTTGGGTTTTCCACATAAAGTATCATATCATCTGCAAAGAGTGAGAGTTTGACTTCTTCTTTGCTGGTTTGGATGCCTTTTATTTCTTTATGTTGTCTGATTGTGGTGGCTAGGACTTCTAATACTATATTGAATCTCAGTGGTGATAGTGGACATCCCGGCCATGTTCCTGACCTTAGGGGGAAAGCTCTCAGTTTTTCCCCATTGAAAATGATATTCACTGTGGGTTTTTCATAGATGGCTTTTATGATATTGAAGTATGTACCCTCTATCCCTATACTCTGAAGAGTTTTGATCAAGAAAGGATGCTGTACTTTGTCAAAAGCTTTTTCTGCATCTATTGAGAGGATCATATGATTCTTGTTCTTTCTTTTGTTAATGAATTGTATCATGTTGATTGATTTGCAGATGTTGAACCAACTTTGCAGCCCAGGGATAAATCGCACTTGGTCATGGTGAATAATCCTTTTAATGTACTGTTGGATCCTATTGGCTAGTATTTTGGTGAGAATTTTTGCATCCATGTTCATCAGGGATATTGGTCTGTAATTCTCCTTTTTGATGGGGTCTTTGTCTGGTTTTGGGATCAAGGTAATGCTGGCCTCATAAAATGAGTTTGGAAGTTTTCCTTCCATTTCTATTTTTTGGAACAGCTTTAGATAATAGGTATTCATTCTTCTTGAAATGTTTGGTAGAATTCCCCTGGAAAACCATCTGGCCCTGGGCTTTTGTTTCTTGGGAGATTTTTGAAGACTGCTTCAATTTCCTTAGTGGTTATAGCTCTGTTCAGGTTTTCTATTTCTTCCTGGTTCAGTTTTGGTAGTTGATACATCTCTAGGAATGCATCCATTTCTTCCAGATTATCTAATTTGCTGGCATAGAGTTGCTCATAATATGTTCTTACAATTGTTTGTATTTGTTTGGTGTTGGCTGTGAATTCTCCTCTTTCATTCATGATTTTGTTGATTGGGTCATTTCTCTTTTCTTTTTGATAAGTCTGGCCATGGGTTTATCAATCTTGTTAATTATTTCAAAGAACTAGCTCCTAGTTTCGCTGATCTGTTCTACTGTGCTTTTGGTTTCTAGTTCATTGATTTCTGCTCTGATCTATATTATTTCTCTTCTCCTGCTGGGTTTAGGCTTTATTTGCTGTTCTTTCACCAGTTCCTTTAGATGTAGGGTTAGGTTGTGTATTTGAGACCTTTCTTGTTTCTTGAGAAATGCTTGTATTGCTATATACTTTCGTCTTAGGACCACCTTTGCTGCATCCCAAAGATTTTCAATAGTTGTGTTTTCATTTTCATTGGTTTCCATGAATTTTTTAAATTCTTTAATTTCCTGGTTGACCCATTCGTTCTTTAGTAGGATGCTCTTTAGCCTCCACGTATTTGAATTCTTTCCAACTTTTCTCTTGTGATTGAGTTCTAGTTTCAAAGCACTATGGTCTGAAAATAGGCAGGGAATGATCCCAATCTTTTGGTACCAGTTGAGACCTGATTGTGACCTCGGATGTAATCGATTCTGGAGAATGTTCCATGGGCACTAGAGAAGAATGTGTATTCCATTGCTTTGGGATGGAATGTTCTGAATATGTTTGTGAAGTCCATTTCATCCAGTGTGTCATTTAAAATCTTTATTTCCTTGTTGATCTTTTGCTTAGATGATCTGTCCATTTCAGTGAGGGGGGTGTTAAAGTTCCCCACTATTATTGTATTGTTGTCAATGTGTTTCTTTTCTTTCTTTTTTTTTTTTTTTTTAAGATTTTATTTATTTATTTGACAGAGAGAGAGATAGTGAAAGCAGGAACACAAACAGGGGGAGTGGAAGAGGGAGAAGCAGGCTTCCCGCCGAGCAGGGAGCCCAATGTAGGACTTGATCCCAGGCCCTGGGATCATGACCTGAGCCAAAGGCAGATGCTTAACATTTGAGACACCCAAGCGCCCTGTTGTCAATGTGTTTCTTTGCTTTTGTTATTAATTGCCCTATATAATTGGCTGCTCACATGTTAGGGGCATAGATATTTATAACTGTTAGATCTTCTTGTTGGATAGACCCTTTAAGTAGGATATAGTGCCCTTCCTCATCGCTTATTACAGTCTTTGTTTTAAAATCTAATTTGTCTGATATAAGGATTGCCACCCCAGCTTTCTTTTGGTGTCCATTAGCATGGTAAATGGTTTTCCACCCCCTCACTTTCAATCTGGGGGTGTCTTTGGTTCTAAAATGAGTCTCTTGCAGACAGCATATCAATGGGTCTTGTTTTTTATTTCAATCTGATACCCTGTGTCTTTTGATTGGGTCATTTTTAGCCCATTTACATTCAGGGTAACTATTGAAAGATAGGGGGTTTTCCACCCCCTCACTTTCAATCTGGGGGTGCCTTTGGGTCTAAAATGAGTCTCTTGCATACAGCATATCAATGGGTCTTGTTTTTTATCCCAATCTGATACCCTCTGTCTTTTGATTGGGGCATTTAGCCCATTTACATCCAGGGTAACTATTGAAAGATAGGAATTTAGTGCCATTGTATTGCCTGTAAGATGACTGTTACCGTATATTGTCTGTGTTCCTTTCTGGTCTATGTTGCTTTTAGGCTCTCTCTTTGCTTAGAGGATCCCTTTCAATATTTCTTGTAGGGCTGGTTTTGTGTTTGCAAATTCCTTTAATTTTTGTTTGTCCTGGAAGCTTTTTATCTCTCCTTCAATTTTCAATGACAGCCTAGCTGGATATAGTATTCTCTGCTGCATATTTTTCTCATTTAGTGCTCTGAATAGATCCTTCCAGTCCTTTCTGGCCTGCCAGGTCTCTGTGGATAGGTCTGTTGACAATCTAATGTTTCTACCATTGTAGGTTACATATCTCTTCTCCCAAGCTGCTTTCAGGATTTTCTCTTTGTCTCTGAGACTTGCAAGTTTTACTATTAGATGTCTGGGTGTTGACCTATTTTTATTGATTTTGAGAGGGGTTCTCTGTGCCTCCTGGATTTTGATGCCTGTTTCCTTCCCCAGATTAGGGAAGTTCTCTGCTATAATTTGCTCCAATATCCCTTCTGCCCCTTCCCTCTTTCTTCTTCTTCTGGGATCCCAATTATTCTAATGTTGTTTCATCTTATGGTATCACTTAGGTCTCGAATTCTGCCCTCGTGATACAGTAGTTGTTTATCTCTCTTTATCTCAGCTTCTTTATTTTCCATCATTTGGTCTCTATATCACTCTCTTCTGCCTCATTTATCCTAGCAGTTTGTGCCCCCATTTTTGATTGGACCTCATTAATAGCCTTTTTGATTTTAACTTGGTTAGACTTTAGTTCTTTTATTTCTCCAGAAAGTGTTTCTCTAATAACTTCCATGCTTTTTTCAAGCCCAGCTAGTGTCTTTAAAGTCATGATTCTGAACTCTAGTTTCGACATTGTACTAATGTCCATATTGAGTAGGTCCCTGGCCATCAGTATTGCCTCTTGTTCTTTTTGTTGAGGTGATTTTTTCCGTCTTGTCATTTTGTCCAGAGGAGAATAGATGAATGAGAGAACAAAATGCTAACCGGGTAACAACATCCCCAGAAAATATACTCTAAACAAATCAGAGAAGACCTGAAGCTGGGGGAAAAGAAAGGGAAAGAAAGAAAAAAGAAAAAGATAAAATCAAACAAAAACATAACAAAACCAAACCAAAAGAAAACAGAATATGATCAAATATGATCAGGCTGATACATAGACTGGTGCCATACACTTCATTTTAGGTGTATTTTGGTCTGTTAGAAGAAAGTGTCTCCCAAAATTTTAAAGAAAGAAAAATTTATATATGTACAAAAATAAGGGTTGGTATGATGAAGGGATGGAATATGACTGTAAAGATGAAAATTATAAAAATTTTATAAAAGGAATTGATAAGAAGTTGTTTGAAAAAAGAAAGAAGAGGATAAAAAAAAGCAAAAAAAAAAAAAAGGGAGAGAATGTAATCAGGCAGGAGAGTAGAACAAAGCCGTACACTAGAGATTTAGGGTATATTTTGATCTGTTAGAAGAAACTCTATCTCAAAATTTTAAAGAGAGAACAACCTATATATATCCCAAAAATAAGGGTAACTACTATGAAGGGATAGAATATGACTCTAAAAATTAAAAATAAAAATGTTTTTTAAAAAAGGGATTGATAAGATGTTGGTTGAAAAAGGGAAAAAGAATAATTAAAAAAAAAAAGACAGTTAAAAAAAATTAACTTTGAAAGACTAAAGAATCATGGTTAAAAGCCATGAATTCTATGTGCAGTATTCCCCTAGCACTGGCATTCTGCTGTTCATTGATCGGTAAACTTGGTCTTGGCTGGCTGTTCTCACTGATCTTCTGGGGGAGGGGCCTGTTGCCATGGTTCTCAAATGTCTTTTCCGGAGGTGGAATTGCCCTGCCCTTGCCTGGTCTGGGCTAAGTAATCTGCTCGGGTTTGCTCTCAGGAGCTTCTGTTCCCTGCAAGCTTTCCGTACAGCTTTGGAGGAGGAGAGTGAAAATGGCGGCCTCCCAATCTCTGCCCCGGAGGAGCTGAGAACTCAGGGCCTCCTCCTCAGTGCACCCCCAGAGAAAAGCAGCCAATTACTCCCGTCTCCCTGGTCTCTGGCCGCCCTCCATGCCCACCTGGCCTGTGACCGAGCATTTCTATCTCTGGCACCCATCTCGGTGTCGAGTCTCCAAACCCCACAGATTCCTGGGGTGTGCTCCTGTGCCACTCCTTCCGGGGGAGGAAGGGGAGTCTCCCCGGATCTGCTGCTTGTTGGGTCCCTGCTGGAGGAGCAGTGGCCCGACTGTGCCTCAGATCACGGTTTATGGCAACCCTGAGCTAAGAGCATGCGCTTTGGCTCTGTCTCTCCAGCCGGCTTCCCCACTCCAATTCCTGGGAGCTCTGCCACACTCAGGCACCCCTGGCCTTTCTGTGACCCCAAGGGTCCTGAGACCACACTGTCCCACGAGGGTTCCACCCTCCTCTTAGCCACTGGAGCAATGTACCTCAGCGGAGCAGACTTCTAAAAGTTCCAATTTTGTGCTCTGTGGCTCTATCACTTGCCAGAAGTGGCCAACGGTGGCCCTGTCCCATGCTGTCTATCCTCCCTAATATCACCTCATATTCACTTCTCCGCATGTCCTACCTCCCAGAAAGTGGTCATTTTTCTGTTCAGAGAGTTGTTGCTATTCTTTTCTTTGATTTCCTGTTGAATTTGTAGGTGTTCAGAATGGTTTGATCCCTATCCAGCTGAATTCCTGAGACCAGATGAAATCCAGGTCTCCTATTCCTCTGCCATCTTGCTCTGCCCCCAATACTGTGCACTTTTAAGAAAAAGATACCTTCTGTGAATCAACGCTGAGAGATTTATATTAATATATAATTAGGTATTTTATATATTAATTCTTCAAATTATATGATATATTAATATATTAATATGCATTAATTCTTTGAATTCTATAGAATTACAATATATATTCTATATATATTCATATATATTCTACATATATTATACATATTAATTCTTCAAATTCTATAGGATTACAAAGCTCCTTCTGTATTACTTTATTTTGAATATCAAAGCTCTATTTGGGAAAGACAATGTCAATTGATAGTAGTTAAGGAGATCATCAGACAGAATGCTTTTTAAAAAGGAAAACAAAGAAATCAAACAGATTTACTAATTATTTAGTGATACCTTATAACTACAAGCATGTTGTTTTGTAGATAAACCTCTTAATTTAAAAAAACAACAGAATAGAGATGAGTCTGTGACGATGTGGAATAGCCCTAGGAATCTGCCTTCACACCTAGAAAATAATTGCACTGACAAAATGTCTGATGTAACTATTTTGGAACTCTGGAATCTATTGAAGGCTTATACTTTCCAGGGGAAGGCTTGAGTGTTAAAGTTAATTTTATTCAATTTCAGCTGTTAGCACAGTAACATCTACCCATTCTTCACCTCCAGACCCATGATAGGCAGCTGTATAAATGTTCTAGGAGCAGTTTGCTTGTTGCTTGTGGGAGCAGAGAAGCAAAAAAAATCCTGTGCTCCAAATATCAAAGATCTGTGTCTGATCAGTAATTTCTGCTTCTGATCTTAGAGGTGCAGACAAGGAGGTGAACAGTTAGCTATTTTAACTCCTGTCATTGTTGCAAGCCACTACCACTTTGGCTGAAGTGATTTCCAGGATTTGTACCAAAAGATTGGGATCATTCCCTGCATATTTTCAGACCACAATGCTTGGAAGGTAGAACTCAATCACAAGAGGAAAGTCAGAAAGAACTCAAATACATGGAGGCCAAAGAGCATCCTACTAAACCCAGCAGGAGAAGAGAAATAATAAAGATCAGAGCAGAAATCAATGAACTAGAAACCAAAAGCACAGTAGAACAGTTCAGCGAAACTAGGAGCTGGTTCTTTGAAATAATTAACAAGATTGATAAACCCATGGCCAGACTTATCAAAAAGAAAAGAGAAATGACCCAATCAACAAAATCATGAATTAAAGAGGAGAGATCACAGCCAACACCAAAGAAATACATTATAAGAACATATTATGAGCAACTCTATGCCAGCAAATTAGATATTCTGGAAGAAATGGATGCATTCCTAGAGATGCATCAACTACCAAAACTGAACCAGGAAGAAATAGAACACCTGAACAGATCTATAACCACTAAGGAAATTGAAGCAGTCTTCAAAAATCTCCCAACAAACAAAAGCCCAGGGCCAGATGGTTTTCCAGAGGAATTCTTCCAAACATTTTAAGAAGAATGAATACCTATTATCTGAAGCTGTTCCAAAAAATAGAAATGGAAGGAAAACTTCCAAACTCATTTTATGAGGCCAGCATTACCTTGATCCAAAAACCAGACAAAGACCCCATCAAAAAGGAGAATTACAGACCAATATCCCTGATGAACATGGATGCAATATTCTCACCAAAATACTAGCCAATAGGATCCAACAGTACATTAAAAGGATTATTCACCATGACCAAGTGCAATTTATCCCTGGGCTGCAAAGTTGGTTCAACATCTGCAAATCAATCAACATGATACAATTCATTAACAAAAGAAAGAACAAGAATCATATGGTCCTCTCAATAGATGCAGAAAAAGCTTTTGACAAAGTACAGCATCCTTTCTTGATCAAAACTCTTCAGAGTATAGGGATAGAGGGTACATACCTCAATATCATAAAAGCCATCTATGAAAAACCCACAGTGAATATCATTTTCAATGGGGAAAAACTGAGAGCTTCCCCCTAAGGTCAGGAACATGGCCGGGATGTCCACTATCACCACTGAGATTCAACATAGTATTAGAAGTCCTAGCCACCACAATCAGACAACATAAAGAAATAAAAGGCATCCAAACCGGCAAAGAAGTCAAACTCTCACTCTTTGCAGATGATATGATACTTTATGTGGAAAACCCAAAAGACTCCACCCAGAACTGCTAGAACTCATACAGGAATTCAGTAAAGTGGCAGGATATAAAATCATAGCACAGAAATCAGTGGCATTCCTATACACC
>NW_023270232.1:500093-674829 GCF_011800145.1 Mirounga leonina | reverse complement strand
ATCTGTACTCAGAAAACTAAAATACTCATGAAAGGAATTGAGGAAGACACAAAGCAATGGAAAACATCCCATGCTCATGGATTGGAAGAACAAATATTGTGAAGATGTCAATGCTACTTAGAGCAATCTACACATTCAATGCAGTCCCCATCATAATACCATCCACTGTTTTCAAAGGAATGGAGCAAATAATCCTGAAATTTGTACGGAACCAGAAAAGACCCCGAATAGCCAGAGGAATGTTGAAAAAGAAAAGCAAAGCTGGCGGCATCACAATTCTGGACTTCAAGCTCCATTACAAAGCTGTCATCATCAAGACAGTATGGTCCTGGCACAAAAACAGACACATAGATCAATGCAATAGAATAAAGAGCCCAGAAATGGACCCTCAACTCTATGGTCAACTAATCTTTGACAAAGCAGGGAAGAATGTCCAATGGAAAAAAGACAGTTTCTTCAACAAATGGTGTTAGGCAAATTGGACAGCCATATGCAGAAGAATGAAACTGGACCATTTCCTTACACCACACACAAAATAGACTCAAAATGGTTGAAAGACCTCAATGTGAGACAGGAGTCCATCAAAATCCTAGAGGAGAACACAGGCAGCAACCTCTATGACCTCAGCTGCAGCAAATTCTTCCTAGAAACATCGCCAAAGGCAAAGAAGGCAAGGGCAAAAATGAACTATTGGGACTTCATCAAGATAAAAAGCTTTTGCACAGCAAAAGAAACAGTCAACAAAACCAAAAGACAACCGATAGAATGGGAGAAGATATTACAAATGACATATCAGATAAAGGGCTAATATCCAAAATCTATAAAGAACTTATCAAACTCAACACCCAAAGAATAAAAGGATCCAATCAAGAAATGGGCAGAAGACATGAACAGACATTTCTGCAAAGAAGACATCCAAATGGCCAACAGACACATGAAAAAGTGCTCAACATCACTCGGCATCAGGGAAATCCAAATCAAAACCTCAATGAGATACCACCTCACACCAGTCAGAATGGCTAAAATTAACAAGTCAGGAAACGACAGATGTTGGCGGAGATGTGGAGAAAGGGGAACCCTCCTACACTGTTGGTGGGAATGCAAGCTGGTGCAACCACTCTGGAAAACAGTATGGAGGTTCCTCAAAAAGTTGAAAATAGAGCTACCATATGATCCAGCAATTGCACTACTGGGTATTTACCAGAAAGATATAAATGTAGGGATCCGAAGAGGTACGTGTACCCCGATGTTTATAGCAGCAATGTCCACAATAGCCAAACTGTGGAAAGAGCCAAGATGTCCATCGACAGATGAATGGATAAAGAAGAAGTGGTATATATACACAATGGAATATAATGCAGTCATAAAAAGGAATGAGATCTTGCCATTTGCAACGACATGGATGGAACTGGAGGGTGTTATGCTGAGTGAAATAAGTCAATCAGAGAAAGACCTGTATCATATGACCTCACTGATACGAGGAATTCTTAATCTCAGGAGACAAACTGAGGGTTGCTGGAGTGGTGGGGGGTGGGAGGGATGGGTTGGCTGGGTGATAGACATGGGGGAGGGTATGTGCTATGGTGAACGCTGTGAATTGTGCAAGACTGTTGAATCACAGACCTGTAACTTTGAAACAAATATGCGATATATGTTAAGAAAAAAAAAAGAAGAAGATAGCAGCAGGGTAAGAATGAAAGGTGGGAAATCGGATCGGGAGACGAACCATGAGAGACGATGGACTCTAAAAAACAAAGTGTGGACTTTCTTTCACATTATCCAGTCTTGTTACCTTCTCTAATCTTGGGTATGGCCATTTTTGTTGGAGTAATAAAAATATTCTATTGTCAATATTTGGGATCAGTCCTAAAGAACTGATATGCTCTAATGTGCATTTCAGGAAATGTCTCCCAATGAAAAAATTCTATTATGAAGTGAATTTTTAAAACACCATGGCTGCTCCTTCTGTTGAATTACTACTATTTAGGAAATCAATATTGACTTATGATTTTCTAACATCGTCAAGACCGAATTTTCTGGTACTTAAGTGTAGAGATATTTCTTACCTAGACCACAAACAGAAAGAAATGCTAGTGGAAGAAATTTAAAGCAGAGAAAAAAAATGAAAATAACTAAAAAATTTCATATGGCAATTGTGAGCACATGCACAAACAATCTACTATTGGATGTTAGTGTGAGTGTCTTCCTTTTTTTTTTTTTAACTGAGGAATTCTTTCAAACTCTTGTTTTATCTACTCTTTTTTTTTTTTTTTTAAGATTTTATTTATTTATTTGAGAGAGGGAAGGGTCAGAGGGAGAAGCAGACTCCCTGCCAAGCAGGGAGCCCGATGCGGGACTGGATCCTGGGACTCCAGGATCATGACCTGAGCCGAAGGCAGTCGCTTAACCAACTGAGCCACCCAGGTGCCCGTTTTATCTACTCTTACTACAAAATTGTGTGTGTGTGCTTGCCACTATTATTAAGGAATATTTCCAACAGTTATTAAATGATAGGAAAATTATATTTTGATATAGTAAAAAGGTGCTGAAAGTATTTCCCTTTCTCATACTCTGTCGATTAAACAAGTTTGTGTAACTCTTAATCTCAAAATTATTCTATTTGCTAGAAGTGCAATACACTTTCCCATATTGGGCATGGATAAGAGAGAGAAATTCATGAGATTGAGGTTGGGTCCTAAAAAACATAAGCTCATGGAATTTTAGAACTCATAGATGTCAAATTCAAGTCCTTTATTTTAACGAAACACATTCTGAGGCTTAGAAAGATGAAGAGAATTGTTCACTTATATTCAAGATTAGACAGTTATTAAGGCTGAAGTTGGGTTTCAGAGAAGGAGAGGACTTAATGCCATTGGGTTAAAACAAAACAAAACATTTCTGAGCTATGGAAGCCTGTGAGCAAAAGACAAAGTAATACTTTTAATGGTGTCAATGGGGATATAGCTTTAGGTAAAGGTTACAGGCAAGAAGGGACTTGGAATATAACTCAAGTATTGATATAGCTACAGAACACACAACAACCAGTATAAATTGATGTTGTGGACAAATATCTTTTGGTTTCCCCTTCCTCTTGAGATCTAGATAAAACTGCCTTCAAACACTCCTCCACCCTTTATTGCCATGAGGAAACTTAGAGTCCACACCAAGATTTCTACACATTCCTTGAAGGCTTAATTTCATATAATTATTTTTGACTCTGTACTCTGGATTCCCTCTGAATTAGCATGGGATGTGGATTGTCTTGCCATGTCCATGTACTGTCTCTTTGTATTTTTTTCTCAATTTCCACATGCTCATAGACACACATGCATACAGACACACACACTGAGGGCCTCAATTCTCTGCACCCCAAATCTTTTTCCCCAAAGGAATCCATTTTGTTGTTTTTCACTATTTCTTCTAGGACAAAAATTTTCACATGTAGAACAATTTAGTTACTATTTTATTATTATTTATTCAAAAGGATTCAGGCTCTCTACAAAGATCTGCATCTTGCAATTTTCCCTTAGGAACATACGGGGAAGTATTTTGTTACCAGTTTACACCATGCACTTAATTTTAAAATATTTAGCATATTACTTTATGTTATGTGCATAGGTCGGTTTATTTACTGTGATTATATTGTTGGGCAAGAGCTTTCTTGTGTGTTTGCACATATGAATCCAAGAATCCAAGTGCACCTTGCATTTTTCTTAGCAAATTATTGTATCTTTAGGGTGAATTCTTAGTTGTACAATGCTTTTTCAAAGGGATGCATATATTTTGATAGACATTGTCACTAATTTTTGAAAATTTGCCCTAATTTTTGACTCCACCACATGTATATGAGTGTAAGCTTACATTTCATTGATGAAATGAAGTCTCATCTAATCTCTTAGGTGAAAAATAATATTAAATTGTTTGGTCATTTGTATTTCTTTTTCTATACAGTATGCTTTGTCCCTGTCCTTTGCTTGTTTCTTAATTTGGTTATGTTTTTCTAATTCATTTGTATAAGCTTTTCTAAATTAGGAATGTAACCCTATTTCTGCTATGTCTTTAAAAAAATATTTTCCCTGTCTAGCTCTTACATTTAGATATTTGATCCATTTTGAGTTAATTTTGTATATGGTGTGATCTTTGTTTATTTTTAGCATCCTGATTTCTCATGAACTGACAGTTATAATGTACATTTTCCTATTATTTATTTTCTGTTATATTCAGTTTTCTTGCATTTCTGTGATTTATGTTTTATGAATTTTATGATTAAATATTATGATGTTTATGCATTTATGACAGCTATGCACATTCTGGACTGAGTCCTTTATTACTGTAAAGTGAATCTTTTTGTATCTTTTAATGCTTTACACAAATTAAAGTTTGGTATTACTACCATAACTCTGTCTGAAATCTGTTAGTATTTGTCTGGGAAGTCTCCTTCCAATATTTTTATGTTTATTTTTTCTGCTTTATACATATCTCTTACAGCAAAAAAAAAAAACATTCTTATCTTTTCTGTTTTTCTTCTATTTGTATGTGTGTATGTGAATATCTGTGACTCTCTTTTAACTAAGTGAGAACATTTAATAATTATTTATTAAATCAGGATTCTCCAGAGAAAGAGAACTGATAGGATAGGTACAGGTAGATATCATATTTATGGAGATTTGTTATAGGAATTGATTTACATGATTATGGAGGCCAAGAAGTCCCACAAATTGCTTTCTGCAAGCTGGAAAATCAGGAAAACTGGTGGTGTAATTCAATCCAAGTCTAAAGGCCTGAGAAGCAGAGAAGCAGATAGTGTAAGTCCCAGATCAAATTCAAAAGTCTGAGAACTAGGAATGCAGATGTCTGAGTATGGAAATGGATGTCTCAGGTTAAGCACAGAGCAAATTCCCCTTCCTCTGCCTTTTGTCCTATTCTAACCCTCAATGGATTGGATGATGCACACCTGAACTGGTGATGACCTTCTTTACTCAGTCTACCAATTCAGTGTTAATTTCTTCTGGAAACTCGGACATGTCTAGAAGTAATGTTTTATCAGCTATCTGGTCATCACTTAGCCCGGTCACGTTGACACATAAAATTAACCATCACATCAGGTATTGATTCTGTCACCATATATTTTATCCTTTAAAAATGTCCTCTTTTTTTTTATTTTTTTTCATTTTGATTATGCTTTTGATTTCTTTATTCTTTTTTGTATTTACTTTCTGGTAGTATGGATTGGTCTGTTTTAACTGTAATTTAATGTAATGTTATCTTTTGAACTTTGTAAAAATTAACATTATATTTCACTTAACCCAGTTGATTGAACATTTTTCATTGATATTAACTTACAACTTTGAAAAATGGAAATGCTAAAATCTATTTCCTATTACTTTCATTCCTTCCTCAACTTTCCATTTTTGTTGGTATGTTTTTTCTTATCAAAAATCATGAGTTGGTTAATGTATTTATGACTTTAAATCATATACCTAAATCTGATCCTTAGTTTATCCACCTTCATCCTTATCTCTTGAAACTGTTGGTTTCCTTCCCAGTATCAATTCTGCCTTCTGCATTCCATCATACCTTCTGCCTTCCTCACAGATCTCTGTTTTGTCCAAGTGTATATCCTTGTCCCAGACAGCAGTATGGTACAGAAGATGCTGTGTCTGCACTCAGGTATTGAACCTTCTTAGTCTATACATGCCAACCAGAAAATCCCCTTCCTTTTGATGGTAAGTACTAGTTTAATAGCAAGCAGGTGAGTTATGTCACCCCAGTCTTATTGAAAGAAAGGATTAATATTTTGTGGTTGCAGGAGAGATTTCCTCTGACCCTGTACTGTCAAATATGAGGGCTGGGAGGAAGGCACATAACTTGGATAGCTCCCAGCAGCTTACTTGCAAGTATAAACATAAATAGACTTAGGATTAAGCCAAAATGCTAATGATTATAAAATAGAGTGACAAAAAAATCCTATGTCTTTGATGACATTAATCGGGTGCTGATTGTACCTCTTTGGAGGCTTGCTTCCCTTAACGCTGGAATTCTAGACATGTGAGACCATTAATGTCCTCATTTTAAAAGTCAATTTAGATGGGACTTGGTAACAGTCATTACAGGCATATTAGAATACAACCATATTTATTCACATTCTTCTTCATCTTTACTTCCAATTTTTTCTTATGTTTTAATTTTTACATTACCAAGATTTTAAACTTCAAATCAAACATTACATGTCTTGTTTCTCCCACTTGTTCAGCCATAGACTGTCTTGCACATAGATTCCATGATTCCTCCCTGACTTCCAACTGAGCTATTCCTTTACATTTAGTTGATGGGATTCCTTCCCTGAGTGGTGTTTTTTGCTTTGTTTACTTTTTGTTTATTTTTTTAATATGAGGAAATGCTCACAGTTGCTATACTCCTAAGAATTTATGCTACTTTTATATTTGAATAACATATTTGTTGGAAAATTTGTCTTTTTCAGGGGGCATTATATAGTCCTTGCTTCATGTTGTCTGGAATACCATTGGGCTTCAAATAGTTCCTCAAACACAGTGATGCCCCGCAAGGGGACTCCACTTAATTTGAATTCTCATCCTCTTTCCTCTGTCCCAGTGGGAACTTCTACTTTCTTTTTTTTTTTTTTTTTTTGCAAGAGAGAGAATGAGAGAGAGCACGAGAGGGAGGAGGGTCAGAGGGAGAAGCAGACTCCCTGCTGAGCAGGGAGCCCGATGTGGGACTCAATCCCGGGACTCCAGGATCATGACCTGAGCCGAAGGCAGTCACTTAACCAACTGAGCCACCCAGGCGCCCGAACTTCTACTTTCTAAAAGAAGGTCATTTTGCTGCCTGTGTGAAGAGCTGACATAGAGAAGGGATGCTCATCAGGAGCTTTCAGCATGCCTTTGCTTCTGCCTCCTGCTTGCTTCTCTTATCTTCTCATTTGTTTTCTGCGTCACTATATTTCTATTTAACAGTGGAGATAATGAGCTCTGGGCATTAGGGGTCCTTCTGTTTTTTATCACTTGCTTCCTTCTAAGCAGGGAATTCCCAACATGTCTAAGACTAGCATTTTGGTGTTTGTTTTTGTTTTACAGTGGAGCTATTTCTCCCATTGAGACTTCAGTGTGTTTTCCTAGGGCTGCTCTTTGTATGATTTCTTCAAGAAAGAAATTCCTGGGCAATTTTTCAGGAATTAATTCTAATTTTTAGGGTTCTTATGAAGGATGTATAAAGTGTTGTGTGAGACTGTATAAAGTTGAAGCTTGCTACATAAAATCTCAGAAAACTATCTTATCCATTTACTTATTGACCAGCTACCTTTTATTCTTGATTCTTTGTGTTTGTTTCTTAAGGACGTCAGTTGATAGGCATAGGCAGAATGTTATTGGGACCTGGTTCTACTTTGCCAGCTCAAATAACAGCATCAAGTTTTTTGTGAAAAGATCAAAATGCTTTGTTGAAATGACTATTTGTAACTGGAAAGAGAAAGGTAAGCATAATAAGTGCAATTGTGCTAAAGGGTCTGCAATGGATTCTAGTAGAAATGTTTTGTTCATTTTCTCTCAGAAATTTTTGAGAATACTTGGCTGAAATGCCTGAGGAAATAGTAATTCTTCTTAGCTTGTCTGGATTTTATTTCTTTTTATGTTGTTCTAGAGAGGAGAAATCTTAAACACATCATGTATCTTTGTTCATGCTGGCTTTTTAGGTTTATCTACTTCTTTCTTTTTATTTTTTATCATTAATGTCACAGTAAGTTTGAAATAGAAAGAAAATAACCAAGTACCATGTGTAAAGTATCAATATTGTTTAGATAATCACAGTCATCATAACTAAATTTTTAGTGCTTAATATTTGTCAGATACTATGTTTAGTGATTTGCCTATATTAAATGCTTTCTTCTTCACAAAAACTATAATTTATAGATATTGATGTTTCTATTACTATCATGCAGACCATGAATTGATAGTTTGGGACCTTGTCTAAAGTAAGCAAAGATAGTTTAATAGGAGAGTCATGATTTGACTTTGGAGCCATATGATTTGACCCCAAACAAACAAAAATCAAAAGACAGAAAGGAGTACTATAGGGGAGAGTATGAAAAAAATAGCGATTGTCAAATAGTTAAAATCCTTTTTCCCATTAGTATGTCACAGGTTTGAATAATGTGTTTGTCTCAGCTGGAAGGTTATAAAATTCAAAATTCTACTTGCGAAATTTGGGATGGTCCGTGGGTCTTTAGGAAGAGGGATTGCATATGACTGCGTAAGGCTGAGAGGATTTTTCTCCCTGTCTAAGACCAAGTGCAAGTTTTTCTTGGGACCAGTCTAGGGGAAGGAATAAGCTTCTGACACTAATGGAATTTTGTGTGGGTATAGGAGCAGAAAGAAACCAGCTTGTGCAATGGAGTTCTGAGAAACCTTGGAGATTGTATGAAAACAATGAGTGCATTCTGAAGACTCATAAACATGGTCCCAAAGGAACGAAGCATCTGTGTTTGGGTGATGCTAATGGATTATGCAGAGCAGGCCTCTCCCTCACTCTTCATTCTATACCCACAACATTTAATATTTGCATTAATAATTCTTTTAGGTTCATTAATTTCTGAATATAATATTATATAATTTTTACTGTAAATCAGATGGTTAAAGAATACTAATTTGTAAATGATGTGGTGGAAATAAGCCACACGTTATTAATCCACAAAACCAATTACCTGGACAAATTCTTGTAAATGAATACATTCAGCCAAGTGTTATGTAACTATTAGTGAAAAGTACCTAAATTTTGCCTCTGCAAATACCTCAAATGTCCTCTCAAAATACAGAAATAATCAATTCATTTTAAAGGTGTCTGCCTCTCTCTAATATTTTGGCACTTTGCTGGCTGCCTCCATTACT
Source organism: Mirounga leonina (assembly GCF_011800145.1). Classification (NCBI taxonomy): domain Eukaryota; kingdom Metazoa; phylum Chordata; class Mammalia; order Carnivora; family Phocidae; genus Mirounga; species Mirounga leonina. Next base: position 665,929 of record NW_023270232.1, on the reverse strand, counting down.
TCCAGGAAAACTTTTGCTTGTGTACTTAGACATTGCATTAACAATGTTTCAAGCTTCTGTAAATTTGATGTTGTTTTAACATTTGCCCTACATGTGTATTCTGGAACTTTTGTTCCAGAGCACTCAATAGTATAACTGAGTCCCTTGCCTTAGCCTCTTGCCTCTTTTCTCACTCCCTGCTCCTTGAGAAGGAATCCTCCACCAAGAGGTGTGCTTTTTCAGATACAAACCAGTCAATCCATAACCCACATACCAACCACTTCCTTTACTGGGCTTTCCCTGGACCACTATGCACCTGTCCTAATTACCATAGGGGCAGGCACTAGACAACTAGGTTTAGCCACTATGTCCCAGAGCCTGGTGAAATTATTCAAGCTAGCCAATCCTAAATCTGTTTAATTTTCATTGCCCATTCCTTCCAAGGAAATTACAATAAAGACTCTTGTCCCCCCCCACACACACACACACACACTCCCTCTGCTCCTGATGGACCTCAGTACTTCCTCATGTCTCCCCCTCCCACCCACCCCAGGGCATGGGGTGCTCCTTCTTCTTGGGAACCATGAGTAACAAAATATCTTCTCTTTTCTTTTCTTAAGATTTTATTTATTTAACAGAGAGAGCAGGAGCAAGGGGGAGTGGCTGAGGGAGAAAAAGCAGACTCCATGCTAATCAGGGAGCCCAATGTGGGGCTCGATCCCAGGAACCTGAGATCATGACCTGAGCCAAAGGCAGACACTTAACCGACTGAGCCACCCAGGGGCCCCACAAATATCTTTTCAATATCGTTGTCCTTAACACAACTCAAATTTTCTATTAATATGCTATATATTTTTTTATTGAAGCATAGTTGACACATGTTACATGAGTTTTAGGTGTACAACATAGTGATTTTACGAGTCTATACATTATGCTGTGCTCACCACAAGTGTAGCTACCATCAAACAATGCTATTAAAGTGCCATTGACTACATTCCCTATGCTGTACTTTTTACCCTCATGAATTATTCCATAAGTGGAAGCCTGTATCTCCCACTCCACCTCGCTCATTTTGTTCATCCCTCTGTTTTCTCCCCTCTGGCAACCATCAGCTTGTTCTCAGTATTTATGGGTCTGTTTTTGCTTTTTGTTTGTTTGGTCAGTTTTTTGTTCATTTTTTTGTTTGTTTGTTTTTTAGATTCCACATATAAGTGAAATCATATCGTATTTGTCTTTCTTTGTCTGACCTACTTCACTTTGCATGATACCCTCTAGGTCCATCTATATTGTCACAAATGGCAGGATCTCATCCTCTTTTTTATGCCTGACTAATATTTCATTATATACATATATCACAACTTCTTTATCCAATTGCTATTGATGGACACTTGGACTGCTTCCATATGTTCGCTATTGTAAATAATGCTGCTATAAACATAAGGGCGTGTATATCTTTTCAAATTAGTGTTTTTGTTTTCTTTGGGTAAATATGCCTTAGTAGAATTACTGGATCATATGGTATTTCTATTTTTAATTCGTTGATGAATTTCCACACTGTTTTTCACAGTGGGTGCATCAGTTTACATTTCCACCAACATTGCACGAGGGTTCTTTTTTCTCCAGATTCTCACCAACTCTTGTTCTTACTTTTTGATTCTAGTCATTTTAACAGGTGTAAGGTGATACCTTATTGTAGTTTTGATTTGCATTTCCCTATTGATTAGTGTTGTTGAGCATCCTTTAATGTGTCTGTTGGCACATTAAAGACATCTGTATGTCTTCTTTGGAAAAAAATGTCTATTCAGGTCCTCTGCCCATTTTCAATCAGACTATTTATTTTTTTGTTTGGTTTGTTTTTGTGTGTGTGTTGAGTTGTATAAGTTCTTTATATATTTTGGATACTAATCTCTTATCATTTGCAAATATGGTCTCCCATTCAGTAGGTTGCCATTTGTTTTATTGATGGTTTCCATCACTGTGCAAAAAGTTTTTTTTATTTCGGTGTAGTTCTAGTAGTTCATGTTTGCTTTCCTTTCCCTTGCCTGAGGTGACATATCTAGAAAAATGTTTCTATGGCTGATATCAAAGAAATTACTACCTATGTTTTCTTCTAGGAATTTTATCACTTCCTGCCTCACATTTAGGTTTTTAATTCAATTTGAGTTTATTTTTGTGTATGGTATATGAAAGTGATCTGGTTTCTTTCTTTTCCATGTATTAGTACACTGTATTTTTAAGCAACCATGTAGCTGCTTTTTCCTCTAGACTTTAATTTTTTGACTTATCTCTGCATTCTCTGCCTCATCAGCATTTTTTCTGATACACTGTGGTGAAAGGTAGTGCATGTGAACTCCATTTTCAGGCAAAACTTACATTTTTAATTAAATTTTCATTAAGATAATCAGAGATTTAGATGAAGTTTTAAATAATACAGAGAGATCTTTGTACCCTTATTCAGTTTTCTCCAATGGTAACATTTTGCAAAACTTTGGTACAATATCACAAACAGCATATGACATTGATGCAATCCTCTGATCTTATTTTCTTTTTATAAAAATGTACTATTTGATCGAGCGCCTGGGTGGCTCAGTTGGTTAAGCAACTGCCTTCGGCTCAGGTCATGATCCTGGAGTCCCGGGATCGAGTCCCGCATCGGGCTCCCTGCTCAGCGAGGAGCCTGCTTCTCCCTCTGACCCTCCCCCCTCTCATGTACTCTCTCTCATTCTTGCTCTCTCAAATAAATAAATAAAATCTTTAAAAAAAATGTACTATTTGATCATTGTCCTGGATAAAAATAGATATCCCAACAATGGATGACATAGCACTTCCTGTGAAAGCACTTCCCTTCTCACCTCCCTTCACCCTCACTTTGCAGCAGAGGAGAAATATTTGTGTTTAACATTTGTATGTTTAATGTCTTGGCCAAAATGTATTTCTGTAATTATTGCTGACTCAGTGGTTGTTACTATAGCAGCATTGATTATCAGAATTAAATTGCCAATATATACATTGAAATACCATGTGGAAAGACTAAAATTTTCAAAGCTGTATGCAGACGTGATTTGGATTTGTGAAGTGACATTGATTGGGGACAAATTCCAACTTCAGACATTTGTTCCCACCATTAATTCTTGAATCTTCAGGTGTTTAACACTTTTTTCTTAAGTAGGCTGCAGATCCAGTGTGGAGTCCAACACATGGCTTGAACTTACAACCCTGAGATCAAGACCTGAGCTGAGATCAAGAGTTGGACACTGAACCAACTGAGCCATCCAGGTGCCCCAGGTGTTTTGACATCTTGATTACATAACTCATTGAGTCTAAACTTGTTGTTGCCGTGAAACCTTACTATTCCACATTACTTATAATTTCAAGAGAGGGAGAAGAAAACTGAATATTTACTGAAAATAGAAGAAAACTCCATTTAGTGCTTTTACTCAAACTATACTAGGACTTCAAAGCTAAAAAGAAATTCCTCCTTTCTTGAACACTTTATTTTCAGTATTGTGCCCTTATGCATTGCTTCTTCTTTTCCCTTTGGGTTAAATAATATTCAAAAATTGGTTACATGAGAAAATTCTATCTTTTAGATTGGCATTTTTACTTACACTGCTACATCTAACATCAGGCCAAAAGAAGAACAATTTAAAATGGAGATTTTTTTCCAAAGAATAAAAAATAATAAAATAAAATGGAGATTCTTTCCATTTTCCTTAATCCATGAGATCAAATATATCAACTATAGTGTGAATGGGTAATTATTGAAATGAGTTTTTCTTTGTTTTATTTGAAACTAACGCAGGACAATCAACACTAAAAATACTTCCAAAAGCTGTGATTATTACTTTTTTTTGTGTCCTTTTTTTAAAAAAAGATATATTTATTTATTTTAGAGAGAGAGCAAAAGTGGGAAGTGCAGAGGGAGAGGGAGCGAGAATCTCAAGGAGACTCTTCACCCATTGTGGAGCCCAACACAGGACTCGATCTCACAACCATGAGATAATGACCTGAAATCAAGAATGGGAGGCTTAACTGACTGTGCCACCCAGGCACCCCTATTGCCTTTTTTCTATACTGAATGACAGATGGAAACTATGAAAATGTTTTCTTCTGTTTTGTTTCCCTTGTGGATTTCTCAAGCATCTGCTTTCAAATTTAGTGAGAATGTAAATCGAATATACATGATTTTAATGACCTTAAAATAAATATATGCATTTTCATAGTGTCTAGTACTTATAATTCTACTCAAAAGTTAGATCAAAGTTTTCCTTTTTAAAATACTACCTTTGAATAGAATTGGTTATTAGCATTGTTTGATGTAAAGGAAACAGTATCTTTGGGAGAAATAAATCAAGACAAGTAGCTTATGTACATTATTTATTTTTCAAAGTAAATAAGTATCTTAGGAAATATTCTCTTCTTAGAAAGCTTTAAAATCAGAAAGAACCAGATTTTAGGTAGTTACTTCCTCTGAGTCCAATCTATGGACCCATTACATTTCTCCAGTGTTATTTGTGGTTTAGCCTCTTTTGGGGATTGATAGAAACAACATCTATGGAACCCACAAATTCAAAGGCACATGTACTTGTAACATCCTTATGGACATTACTCCATGCCTAGCAATAGCCCCCTACAAACCTGATTAGTGTCTGTTTAATTTAGCACCTCAAAACAATTCAACTGAAATTTTTTTTAAGATACATTAAGCTTGTGAAAAGGTTTTATATTACATCTGTGCTGAAACTTTTTACAGTTCAGTTCTGTTTTATATACTATCCTTTTTCCAATAAAATTATTTTTCAATTAGATGCTTAGAATAATGTGTTCTATTTAATTTTCATTTAAATTAAAAATAAATAATTAAAGGAGTAGCTACCAACTACTCAGAAATTTCCTAGCTGCTACACTGACTTCTATATGCAGTTCATATCTTTTAAAGTTAATGAGCTCCTACATTTTGGTAGTTAGTTGAATTTTTTTTCATGGTTAGAATATTTTGTGTAGCACTGAAAATACCATTAAGTTACTTAGTGTTTTAAACAGAATCATCTTAATGGATGCCTTTCAAAATATTAAAACAATTTTCCTGCTTTTCTAAAAGCCTGGGTGGGGAGCACAAGTGAATTGAGATGTTCAAGTCATTTTAAAAAGTCATTGAGAATGGATCATTTTGGCAGATAGGACAGTTTGAACTGATGCTAAATAAATCCCTGTTACTTGAAGACATGATGCTTAGTAAATATGAGAGAATTCCTTTGTCCTACATAAAAAGAAAGCTACATACACCATTGAAAGTATGTTCTCCCTTTAGTTCCTTTCAAAAAGGCCTAAATGGATTTAAATAGCCCAAAGTATTGAATACTTTTGGAGAAGATTGCAGAGATCATGCTGATCTAATTAGAAAAATTGCATGCTTTTTATATGCCATTTTCCTTTTTATTAGCCAATTGGAAATAATATATTATCAAAGGGAAGCTCACTTTTCTTTTTTATGTAGTACTCTTACCCTATGTTCACTAGCTCTGATGTTGCAGTTCTATAATAAGCTTTTTGAATATGGACGAGCCCCTTAATTCTTTGCTCCAGTTCACTTCTTTGGATAAGGAAGTTAGCATCCCACCCTACTATTTAGTAAATTACCACTCAGAGGAACTGAATGCCACCCTAGAGCATTAAACCTCAAAGACTTAATGCACTTTCATAGAACTAACTGAGAATTATTTGCACACTGGAACCTTTAGGCAAGCTGGGGAAAAGAACTAATGAAAGTGTTCATAATGCACTTACATTGTAAAGTATCAGGATACTTTTATGCAACATTGAATGATAACACACTCAGAGTATTTTGGGTAATTTGATCTAAATAGAAAATTTCTAAACAGTTATCTAAAAAGTTTCATTTTGACCCTTGTTTTGGGACACTGCTTAGCACTATTGTTGAGCCATCTGTGCCATGAGCTCTCTAGATCCATACAAGTCATGCTGATCAGACTCAACCACTTCCTGGTGCCCACTGGCTTGGCTTTTTTTTTTTTTTTTTTTTGTCTCCAAATAATCCCATTTCAAAATTTTCATACTGACTGTACTAAAACTCCTTGTACTGTCTTCCCAAATCACACTTACCAGAAAATGAACTCATTACCTGCACTACTGAGCTTACAGGCATCAGTGATAACCTATTTCAAGGAACCCTTCTTTTTTTTTTTAATGAAACTTTGTGTAGATCATCACACATGCTTTCTTACTTTCTTCATCTCTTTAAAAAAGTTTCCTTTCTTCTTTTGAATAGTAATTCCTCCTCCCCTTGGTGATGTCCCCTTTGGCCTTCCCTAGATCCATCAAATATGCACTTTAAACAAATGTTGACATTGTTTACAATATCTCTTTTATGCATATAATATTCTCACCATACCATTCCTAAAAAATGCACCTTCATTCTGACTCTTCTCTTTACTGCACTGTCAGAGTTACTGCCTTCATGGTGTCACTGGTAAGCAGAAAAAATATCTATAATCAATATGGAAGTCAAGTATCAGGTTTTGGGTACATGCCTTAACAGTGATTTAGCCTGATTCATAAATGTAATTCTTCTCATTTAGATGACAGAAAGCTTGGGCAACTTCCCATTGCTGAATCTTATTAGCCAGGCATTGTTGACTAGATAGAAGAATGAGTGAATGAAAAATAAATAGGACTTATTTTCATAAGATTTGGTCTTGTGTCATGACGGTACCAAGGGAGAAACTTGTAGCAAATGTTCAAAGCCAGCGGAAGCTAGATGTAGGGAGTTATTTTTGTTGATCACATTTTGCTATGTAACTTACTCATAATGATATAGCAGAGACATTGGGTGAATTTATTTCTCTATTATTGCAGAAATTTCCAGGTATCACTGTGGAGGTCCCCTAATAGATCTCATCTTGGTACAAGGTGCCACCTACAGAAGTACTTGGGATTCTATAACTAGGAGGCTATATTTCAGATCAGCTTTGCCTCAAATACTATTTTTAGACCAACTTTGCCTCAATGCAAAGTCAGCCTCTGAAATTCTGTCTTCTACTTCTGCTTATTTTAGCCTTGTAGAGCTACCAGGGCCAGAAGGGGAACTTTAAGACTCACTCATTTTGGTAGATTGATTTAAAAAATGTTCCCAAATCTTCACTTACTTCTCTATTTAGACCCTTTCCAATGTGACTGCAGATTCCCCCATCAAGAGGTAGAATCTATTACCCCACCCTGTGAATTGGGCTGATTTGTTGACTTCTTGACCAACAGAATTTGGTAGAAATGCCAATGTGCTAACTCTGGAATAGCAACAAGAGTCCTTGCACTGTTTATGCTCTTTCTTTTAAAATAATGCCACTGTCAGGGTGCCTGGGTGGCTCAGTCGTTAAGCGTCTGCCTTCGGCTCAGGTCACGATCCCAGAGTCCTGGGATCGAGCCCCGCATCGGGCTCCCTGCTCAGTGGGAGGCCTGGTTCTCCCTCTCCCACTCCCCCTGCTTGTGTTCCCTCTCTCGCTGTGTCTCTCTCTCTCAAATAAATAAATAAAATCTTTAAAAAAATAAAAAAATAAAAAATAAAATAAAATAAAATAATGCCACTGTCATGTGAACAATCCCAGCTGGCTGGGGCCATACTCAACAAGCCACAGTAGACTATGGATTTGGTGGATGATTCTTCCCTTCAAAGAATATTTATGAGACTTAGTTTTATCATCTCTAAGATTATTGTAATAATAATCTTAAAGGATTTCCTGATGATTAAAAAAAATGCAAGCATGAGCCACATAGTAGGCATCAACGGTAATTTATGTGGTCTTATGTTACTTTCCATTCTTCTATAGATGTTTGACTGTTCATTATTCATTTCTGCTAAACTCAGCAAAACATGTACTGAATGTCATTGCCTCACTCTGGGCTGAGTTCTGAGATTCCAAAGATAAATAATACATGAAACTAATGCTTGAGAATCTTATAAGCTTTCATGCAAGCTATTAATGAGGGCACTGTACTGGCCAGTTCGCCAGGAGTCTCTCAGTTTCCTTTCATTGCCAACTCTCCAGTCTTATTATCTATATTGCCATGAAACTGTTTTATCAAAAGACAGAACTGACCCAATCGCTCCTCTATTTAACAACAGTAAAATAACAAACAAAATGATACAACCTCTGATTTGTTTCATGTTTCTAAAGATTATATTATAAATTTCTTACAGCACACACAGTTTTCCAGTCTTGGAAACCATCCTCTATCTCCTCTAAACCTTGGGCTCCTCATCAGTAAAACAGACATGAAATCTCCTTCATATATAATAATCAAATGTTATAAAACATTGAAATCACTTAGAATGTCACATAAGCACTCAGGATAAGGTATCTATTTCTACTGTTGCTAGCCTAATATTATTCTATTTGTGTTGTTACTTCTTTCACCACCTCTGTTGTTACTCCTACTCCAGCTGACTTTATCTCTATTATTTGTTAACAAAGTCTTCCTTCTGCCAAAATGAATTCTCCATAATCTTGACAAATTATACTCTTTAATTCTATCTTAAGAATTATTACAACCGGGCGCCTGGGTGGCTCAGTTGGTTAAGTGACTGCCTTTGGCTCAGGTCATGATCCTGGAGTCCCGGGATCGAGTTCCGCATCGGGCTCCCTGCTCGGCAGGGAGTCTGCTTCTCCCTCTGACCCTCCTCCCTCTCATCCTCTCTGTCTCTCATTCTCTCTCTCTCAAATAAATAAATAAAATCTTTAAAAAAATTTAAAAAAAAAAGAATTATCACAAGCTATTTCCCCTGAAAATGTTTTCCAATCCTCTTTCCACCTTGTGTTTACTATTCATCTTCAAAAATCAGTTCAAATATTACTTCCTTGGTGAAGTGTTACTTCATTTCCTGAGACAGAGCTAGATATTTTATTTTTTATGACCCATAGTACTTTCACCCTTATCTCTAAAATGTCACTTATCAGGTTATTTTGCAATTTGTTTATTTTCATATATTGGTTTGTGTATATTTTAAGGACATGTACTTTTTCTCAATAATCTTATTTCTTTAGGGTCTGGGCCATAATATTTGTTCAACAAATATTGAGATAATTAATATGCACACTTGAGGATTATTCTAAGAAGCATCAATATTCTTCTAGTATATTAATTTAGGCTTTTCTTTTATTTTTTTTCTAATTGTACATAGCATTTTTACATCTCTCTTATTCCTAGGTCTCTTTTATTTTAAGTAGGAACATACTCATAAAATAATTCCAGAACTGTAAAGTATTTCTGCTTTCTAATAGTTCAAACAACAAAAACCACATTCCAATAGAAATAATTTTTCTGTATATATTTTAAGACTTTAAAGTGGCACCTTCAATTTATTTCTTTAAAATAATGTTTTGTTGTTGTTAATGGGCAACTCTTCATTCATTACCCTAATTTAAAAATTTCCAGATTTTCAATATAAAGGATGAATAAATGTGATTAGTATATGTGGCAAATTCTACTGAGATAAATATCTGGTTTGGCTTTGACTAAGAATTTTTTAATAATAGGCGTTGACTGAGATGACTCTCATGTTCCCTTCAACTTGACTAGGCTTTAGATAGGCTTCTTCCGGATTATAGGTCACTAACCTCCCTTTTCTGAGAGCTTGTACTTTAGAAAACGTGCAATTATAAAGTCTTTCTCTGAGACTTTGAAATTTAAATCTTCCTCCAGCTGCTTGCCAGGATTTCAACCCAGGAATGTCTTTCTCAAGGATCTGAGGGTCATCCTTGTGAAATATAACTATCAAGAAAGATAGGGCTACTGTGTCCCAACATCTGTGAGAGGGTAGAATATTAACCTTATTAATATTAACAAGCCAATTAGCAAACACAGATAGTCTAAATACATTAACCAACCAGTTCTTTTCTACTAGCTCACCCCCTTGGTAAGAAACTCTCCTGCTTTTTATTTTAGTGGAGTTGAATTTTGCTTCTCTCCCCTATTATGATAGTTCAGACCACTATTACAATGGTCTTCAGTTAAGTAGGCCTCACCTGTTTAACTTGCCTGGTGCAATTTTTCTTTGATAGTAGTTTCCATACATTATAAAAAAAGAAAGGTTTAGATTTCTATTTCCTAATGTGGATATAATAGTTTCCTATTGTTGATATAACAGATTGCCTCAAACTTATCGGCTTAAAACAACATAAATGTATTCTCTTATAGTTCTGAAGGTCAGAAATCTGAAATCAGTTTTACTGAGCTAAAAATATCCTACAAGAGCTTACCATGACCTGTGCACTAGCTCTTCCAAGGCCACACCAGTCTCCCTGTTCTTCCTTCCACATGCCAGGCTTATTCCCCCCTTGGTATATTTGTTCTTGTTCTCTCTACCAGAACACTTTTTTCATATAGCCTCATGGCTCACTGATTCTCCCCCATTAAGTCTTTGTCAAAGTCACTTTCTTAATGAGGTCTTCTCAGTACAGATCACATGATTTAAAATTTCACTCCACTCCCATATTATTTGTTTGTTTTTGTTTTTGTTTTTGTTTTTAATTTAATTTTATTATGTTATGTTAGTCACCATACAATACATCATTAGTTTTTGATGTAGTGATCCATGATTCATTGTTTTCATGTAACACCCAGTGCTCCAAGCAGTATGTGCCCTCCTTAATACCCATCACCAGGCTTACCCATCCCCCCACCCCCCTTCCCTCTAAAACCCTCAGTTTGTTTCTCAGAGTCCATAGTCTCTCATGGTTCATCTCTCCCTCCAATTTCCACCCCCCCTTCATTTTTCCCTTCCTTCTCCTAATGTCCTCCATGCTATTCCTTATGTTCCACAAATAAATGAAACCATATGATAATTGACTTTCTCTGTTTCACTTACTTCACTTAGCATAATCTCCTCCAATCCCATCCATGTTGATGCAAAAGTTGGGTATTCATCCTTTCTGATGGCTGAGTAATATTTCATTGTTGGACCACATCTTCTTTATCCATTCATCTGTTGAAGGGCATCTTGGCTCTTTCCACAGTTTGGCTATTATGGACTTTGCTCTTATGAACTTTGGGGTGCATATGGCCCTTCTTTTCACTACATCTGTGTCTTTGGGGTAAATACCCAGGAGCGCAATTGCTGGGTCATAGGGTAGCTCTATTTTTCATTTTCTGAGGCACCTCCACACTGTTTTCCAAAGTGGCTGTACCAACTTGCATTCCCACCAACAGTGTAAGAGGGTTCCCCTTTCTCCACAACCTCTCCAATATTTGTTGTTTCTTGCCTTGTCAATTTTAGCCATTCTAGCTGGTGTAAGGTGTTATCTCAGTGTGGTTTTGATTTGAATTTCGCTGATGGCTAATGATGATGAACATTTTTTGATGTGTCTGTTAGCCATTTGTATGTCTTCTTTGGAGAAGTGTCTGTTCATGTCTTCTGCCCATTTTTTTACTTGATTATTTGTTTTTTGGGTGTTGAGTTTGAGAAGTCCTTTATAGATCTTGGATACCAGCCCTTTACCTGTAGTGTCATTTGCAAATATCTTCTCCCATTCTGTGGGTTGCCTCTTTGTTTTGTTGACTGTTTCCTTTGCTGTGCAGAAGCTTTTTATCTTGATGAAGTCCCAAAAGTTCATTTTTGCTTTTGTTTCACTAGCCTTTGGGGATGTATCTTGAAAGAAGTTGCTGTTGGCGATGTCAAAGAGATTACTGCCTAAGTTCTCCTCTAGGATTTGGATGGATTCCTGTCTCACATTGAGGTCTTTCATCCATTTTGAGTTTATCTTTGTGTATGGGGTGTTAGAGAAAGGTCGAGTTTCATTCTTCTGCATGTGGCTGTCCAATTTTCCCAGCATCATTTATTGAAGAGACTGTCTTCTTTCCATTGCATATTTTTTCCTGCTTTGTCCAAGATTATTTGACCATAGAGTTGAGGGTCCATATCTGGGTTCTCTATTCTGTTCCATTGTTCTGTATGTCTGTTTTTGTGCCAGTACCATCTCTTGGTGATCACTGCTTGTAATATAGCTTGAAATCAGGCAACGTGATGCCCCCAGGTTTGTTTTCCTTTTTCAGCATTCCTTGGCAATTTGGGGTCTTTTCTGATTCCATATAAATTTTAGGATTGTTTGTTCCAGCACTTTGAAAAATGTCATTGGAATTTTGATCGTGATGGCATTGAAGGTATAGATTGCTCTGGGTAGCATAGATAATTCAACAATGTTTATTCTTCTGATCCATGAGCATGGGATGTTTTTCCATCTTTTTGTGACTTCTTCAATTTTTTTCATGAGTGTTCTGTAGTTCCTAGAGTATAGATCCTTTACCTCTTTGGTTAGGTATCTTAATGGTTTTTGGTGCTACTGTAAATGGAATCATTTCTCTAATTTCTCTTTCTACAGTTGCATTGTTAGTGTATAAGAAAGCTGATTTCTGTGCATTGATTTTGTATCCTGCCACATTACTGAATTGCTGTATGAGTTCTAGTAATTTGTGGGTGAAGTCTTTTGGTTTTCCACATAAAGTATCATATAATCTGCGAAAAGAGAGAGTTTGACTTCTTCTTTGCCAGTTTGAATACCTTTTATTTCTTTTTGTTGTCTGATTGTTGTTGCTAGGACTTCTAGTACTATGTTGAACAATAGTGGCGAGAGTGGGCATCCTTGAGGTGTTCCTGATCTTAAGGGAAAGGCTTTTAGCTTTTCCCCATTGAGGATGATATTTGCTGTGGGTTTTTCATAGATGGATTATGAACGTGAAGAATGTTCCCTCTATCCCTATACTCTGAAGAGTTTTAATCAGGAAAAGATGCTGTATTTTGTCAAATGCTTTTTCTGCATCAATTGAGAGGACCATATGGTTCTTCTCTCTCCTCTTGTTAATGTGTTCTATCACACTGATTGATTTGCAAAAGCTAAACCATCCTTGCATCCCTGGGATAAATCCCACTTGGTCGTGGTGGATGATCATTTTAATATATTATTGGATCCTATTAGCTACATTTTGTTGAGGATTTTGGAATCCATATTCATCAGGAATATCAGTCTGAAATTCTCCTTTTTGATGGAGTCTTTGCCTGGTTCGAGGATTAAGGTAATGCTGGCCTCATAGAATGAGTCTGGAAGCTTTCCTTCTGTTTCTATTTTTTGAAACAGCTTCAGGAAAATAGGTATTATTTCTTCTTTGAACAATTGGTGGAATTCCCCAGGGAATCCATCAGGCCCTGGACTCTTGTTTTTTGGGAGGTTTTTAATCACTGCTTCAATGTCACTACAGGTTATTGGCCTATTCAGGTTGTCAGTTTCTTCCTGTTTCAGTCTTGGGAGTTTATAGGTTTCCTGGAAGGCATCCATTTCATCCAGATTGCTCAGCTTATTGGCATATAGTTGTTGATAATAATTTTAATAATTGTTTCTATTTCCTTGGTGTTAGTCATGATCTCTCCCCTTTCATTCATCATTTATTAATTTGGATCATTTCTCTTTTCTTTTGGATAAGTCTGGCCAGTGGTTTATTGATCTTATTAATTCTTTCGAAGAACAAGTTTCTAGTTTTATTGATCTGATATACTGTGTTTCTGGTTTCTAATTCATTGATCTCTGTTCTAATCTTAATTATTTTTCTTCTAATGCATGGCTTAGGCATCCTTTGTTGCTTCTTCTCTAGTTCTTTAAGGTGTAGAGTTAGTTGGTGAATTCAGGATTTTTCTATTTTTTTGAGTGAGGTTTGGATGGCTAAGTATTTCCCCCTTAGGACCGCCTTTGCAGCATCCCATAGATTTTGGACTGATGTGTTTTCATTCTCATTGGTTTCCATGAATTGTTTAAGTTCTTCTTTAATTTCCTGGTTGACCCAAACATTCTTGAGCAGAGTGGTCTTTAGCTTCCAAGTGTTTGAATTTCTGCCAAGTTTTTTTCTGTGATTGAGTTCCAGTTTTAAAGCATTATGGTCTGAGAATATGCAGGGAATAATCTCAATCTTTTGGTATCAGTTGAGACTGATTTGTGACCCAGTATGTGGTCTATTCTGGAGAAAGTCCCATGTGCGCTCAAGAAGAATGAGTATTCTGTTGTTTTAGGGTAGAATGTTCTGTATATATCCATGAGGTCCATCTGGTCCAGTGTGTCATTCAAAGCTCTTATTTCTTTGTTGATTTTCTGCTTAGATGATCTGTCCATTGCTGAGAGTGGAGTATTGAGGTCTCCTACAATTAATGTATTGTTATCAATATGACTCTTTATTTTGGTTAACAGTTGGCCTATGTAGATGGCTGCTCCCATTTTGGGGGTGTAGATATTTACAATTGTTAGATCTTCTTGTTGGATAGACCCTTTAAGAATGATATAGGGTCCTTCTGTGTCTTTAACTACAGTCTTTAGTTTAAAATCTAATTTGTCTGATATAAGAATTGCTACCTCAGCTTTCTTTTGAGGTCCACTGTCATGGAAGATGGATCTCCATCCCTTCACTTTCAGGCTGGGTATATCTTTAGGTTCAAAATGAGTCTCGTAGACAGCATATGGATGGGTCCTGTCTTTTTATCCAATCTGCAACCCTGTGACATTTTATGGGAGCATTGAGGCCCCAACATTGAGAATAATTATTGAAAGATATGAATTCATTGTCATCACGTTGCCTGAAAAGACCTTGTTTTTAGGGTGCCTGGGTGGCTCAGTCGGTTAAGCGACTGCCTTCAACTCAGGTCATGATCCCGGAGTCCTGGGATCGAGTCCCGCATTGGGCTCCCTGCTCAGCAGGGAGCCTGCTTCTCCCTCTGACCCTCCCCCCTCTCATGTGCTCTCTGTCTCTCTCATTCTCTCTGTCTCAAATAAATAAATAAAATCTTTAAAAAAATAAAAATAAAAAATAAATTTAAAAAAGACCTTGTTTTTATAGATTGTCTCTGTAAATTTCTGTTGTATATCAGTCCTTTTATAGAACCCCCCTTAATATTTCTTGCAGAGCCAGCTTAGTGGTCACATATTCTTTCAGTTTCTGCTGGTCTTGGAAGCTCTGCATCTCTCCATCCATTCTAAAGAGAACCTTGCCAGATAAAGTATTCTTGGCTGCATGTTCTTCTCATTTAGTACCCTGAATATGTCTTGCCAGGCCTTTCTGGCTTGTCAGGTCTCTCTGGATAGATCTGATGTTATTCTGATGTTCCTCCCTCTGTACATAAGGAATCTCTTCCCCCTAACTGCCCTTAAGATGGTTTCCTTGGTTCTAAGATTTGTGAGTTTTACTATTACATGCTGGGGTGTTGGCCTGTTTTCCTTGATCTTGGGAGGGGTCCTCTCTGCCTCTAGGACATGAATGTTTGTTTCATCCCCCAGATTAGGGAAATTCTCAGCTACAATTTGTTCAAATATATCTTCTAGTCTTCTCTCTCTCTCCACCCCCTCAGGGATTCCAATAATTCTGACATTGGAACACTTCATGGTGTCACTTATTTCTCTGATTCTATTTTCATGGATTCGGAGTTGTTTTTCCCTGGCCTCCTCTTTTCCATTTTTAACTATTATATTGTCTTTTAGGTCACTAATTTGTTCTTCTGTCTCACTTACACTAGCTGTTAGATTATCTAGATTAGATTGGACCTCACTGATAGCATTTTTAAATTCTGTCAATGCAGCTTTCATTTCTGCCCTTAGAGACTTAGTTGCCATTATTTGATTTCTCCATTCTAGCTATTGTCTTCACAATTGCTAGCCTGAATTCTATCTCTGACATCTTGGTTATATCTGAATCCATTTATAAATCTGTGGCATAAGTCATAGTCTCTGAGTCTTTCCTATTTTGGGGGTTCTTCCTCCTAGTCATTCTGTTGAGGGGTGGTTGAGGGAATGTTTAGAGTCCAAATGATTGACCACAACCCAAGCAAGATGTACCTGTTTTCTAGGGACCTTAGGGTTGCTGGCCTCTTTTTTTCCCAGCCTGTCTTCTAAGGGATGGGCCTGACACACTGTTACTCAGGCAACTCTGTTTGGGCAGAGTTGCCCTGCCCCCTGTGGGGGGGATAGGCTCAGTGAAAACCAGTTTTGGGGGGTTTTTGTTCTCTGGCAACTTTCCCTGGTGACTTTCTGGGTCTCTTCCAAGAGTCAGAGCAGAAGAGACTGTTTCCAACCCTCTGCCTCAGAGCAGAGAGATCACAGACTGTTCTTCAGTGAGCTCTCCAGGCCACACTATCTCCATTTCTGTCTGTGCTGCTATAAATTGTGGAATCCTGGGTTGTGCGCCCCTTAGAAGTGCTTCCAGTCCTCGCCTCCAGGTCAGGGCACATCTCTGCCCTTTGTGCTTCTAAAACCGCCAGCCACCCCCAGTTCGCACACATGACCCCACTACTCTGGTTTCTGTCCAGGGGTTGCCCTAAAGTCCTTTCCCCACCATTACTGGTCTGTGAGTCTGTGCCCTGTCCCCAGCATGGGAGGCTATCGCTCACCTGTGGTGTAGGATCCCCACAGCAAGGCTCCCTCCCGCTGCCATTTATCCTCTGATAGCTGCCCACGGAATCACAGCTCCCCACTTCGTACCTCGAAACCAACTGCCTGCAATACAGGAGATCCAGATCTATCTTCTTACATTTCAGGCTGATTTTGTGGGTGTTCAGAGTGATCTGGTAGATATCCAGCTCAATTCCAGGGACTGGTTGGAATAGGTCCCCTACTCCTCTGCCAACTTTTTCTGTTTGTTTGTTTTTATTTATTTACATATTCATTTATGTACACCTTTATTTGTTTATTTAAATGAAATAAAGATTCATAGTGTGAAATGCATAAATCTTAAATACTTCACACAGAAATTCCCTCCTCTTCTTACCAATCATGTGCACCTCATCCTTGCCCCAGTAGACAACCACTGTTCTCATTTCAATCACTGTAAATTAAGTCTTGAACTTCATTAAATAGGATCTACAGAATGTACTCTTCTGTGTATGGATTCTTTTATCCAATATTTTGAAAATAATCCATATAATCTGATATATCTGTAGTTTCTATTTATTGCTGAGAAGTACTGCATTGCATATTCATACCACAGTTTAATTATCCATTCTCCTGTTGATGGAGTTATAGGCTGTTTCCAGTTTAATGGAGTTATGGATTGTTTCTAGTTTGGGACTTTTTAAAATAAAGCTGCTATGGGGCGCCTGGGTGGCTCAGTCGTTAAGCATCTGCCTTCGGCTCAGGTCATGATCCCAGGGTGTGGGATCAAGCCCCGCATCAGGCTCCCTGCTCAGCGGGGAGCCTGCTTCTCCTTCTCCCTCTGTCTACCACTCTGCCTATTTGTGCTCTCTCTCTGTCAAATAAATAAAATCTTTAAAAAATAAAAAATAAAAAATAAAAAATAATAAAATAAAATAAAACTGCTAAAAATGCTTTTGTGTATTCTTTTTGTAGGCATAGGTTTTTATTTCCATTGTATAAACACATGTATTATTCACAGTTCTCCAGAGAAACAGAACCAACAAGATGTGTATTCATAGAGAGAGAGAACTGTTTTAAGGAATTTGCTTACAAGGTTACAGAGGTTTGGCAGGTTCACAATCTGATGAGGTAGATCAGCAGGCTAGAGACTCAGGGAAGAGTTGAAGTTCAAGCTGTAAATCAGTTGGCTGGCAGAATTCCTTTCTGCTTAGGAGAGGCCAGTCTTTGTTCTATTAAGGCCTTCAACTGGTTGGATGAGGTTCATCCACATTATAAAGGGCAATTTGCTTTACTCAAAGTCCACTAATTTAAATGTTAATCTCATCTAAAAACACCTTTACAGAAATACCCAGAATAATATTAGACTACATATCTGGGCCCCATGACCCAGCCAAAATTAGCCACCACAAGTAGTTTTATTTTTTACCTTCCAATATTTATAATTTCTATTTTATCTTTTGTTACCTAATTGCATTTGTGCCATTAGCCTAATACTGAATGAAAGAAGTGAGATCAGGCATCCATACTCCATTTTCTATCTTAGAGGGAAACGTCAGTATCTTGTCATTACATATTACATGGCAATACATTTTTCATAAATACCCTTTATCATATTGTAGATATAGTCCTAATTAGCTGAGACTTTAAAAAAAAATAATCAATGGGTATTAAATTTTACCAAATGCTTTTTTCCCCATCTATTGAGATGATTATACATTTTTCTTTATTCTATTAGTGTAGTGAATTGCAGTGATTGATTCTAAATGTTAAAACAACTTTCACTTTCTGAGATAAACCCCAGTTGGACATGATGTATTATCTTTTTTTTAAATATATATTGCTGGACATAATTTGGTGATGCTTTGTTTTGGCATTTAGGTTAATTGAAGACAATGCCCTGCAATTTGTTTTTGTTTTTTGTTGGTTTATTTATTTATTTATTTTTTTTGTAATGAATTTGAGTTAGTGTTTTTCCCTTCTTTATTTTTTGAGGAATGAAACTTTTATGATCCTGTGTACCCCTCAGAATTCCCCACTCTTGGTTAAGGAATTGAGTCAATGTAGGAAGATTGGGTTTTCTCCCTAGGAATATGAAATTTGGACACAGAGAATAAAGGATACTGTCAAGTTTTTCAGTAAATGCTGTGAAGATGAAGAATCTGGGTTTGAATCATTGGGGAACTCCCTAATCAGAAAGATAAATAGAATTAGAGAAAATGACCTTGAGGCAAGAGAGAGAGAATGAGACCAAGAGTGAGAGAGATGGATACTTTCTACCTTCAAGGTCCAGTTCCTCCTGAGGAACTGCCTTTTCTCTCCTTGCATTTCATAAAATTCCCCTCAAGCTTAAAATACATTTTCTTTTATGGGAGCTTAGGGGTGGGGGAACACTACCAAAATAAGGTTTGGTTGCCATTTATATATTTCTTTATATGCATTTTTAAAAATTAGGTTTGATTTTGGAAAATACAATTTGATAAGTGTGGAAAAATTCTCAGAGGAGAGAGTGGAACTAGAAGTAGGGAGGCTGACAACCATTCTGGCAGCTTGTGGTAATTTATTAATATTTCATTTCTTTAATCAAATAGCTGACTGATTTGAAATTATTGGGAAAGCCTGGTTAAATTTTATTCACATCACTATATTATGTGCACAGTATGCTTTATTATATGATATATATAAATTCAATATGTAACCTTTGTGTTTCATAAGTATATTTTTGTCCCTAATGGAATCTTACAATAAAATGCTTTAAAAAGCTCTGAGACTTCTTGGTACTCAAACATCTTTAAGTTTAAATTAACTTGGGAATTGATTTTCACTTCAAGCAGTGTTTTACTAAATGCAAAAGTTTAGATTGGACCACTTCTTAAAGAAAGAATCTTCAAATTGATAGGTCTAAATTTTACCCTTGAACATTGTTTCAGCTTAACATTGTTTATACATGAAAAGCTCCATGACACCTAATTTAGTGACAAATGCAATTACATAGATCTCCAAGGAAATTTCTTCTCCAGCTCACAGGCAAATGGTGAAAACTGACTCTTACTCTGGTGCCTCTTTTCCACCCTCTTCTGGAATGGGCAGGGATTTGGTAAAAAGAAAAAGAGTTTCTCTTTATATCCCAGGAGAAAAGAATTTGAAAAAAAAAATGAAAGAAAAGAAATAAAATCACCTGAATTTGGAGTATTTATATCTTTGAATCATGTTGGGTCTGCTCTTTGTTCACTTGTGATTTCATAAATAATGATGTCTCTGGTTAGTGTTGATTTGGCAGAAACCTTATTCTTTATTATTCTATATACTTTTTTTTTGATAATTTTGTATTCTCCCATAGCATTAATAGCCTCTGTCATCATAGGGGCTATGGGACTGATTAGTTTTAGATTAAAAAATGTATGTGTGTATATATTTGTGTATACGTATGTATATATGTGTGCATGTATATATATATGCATATATTCTTCTGAACTGTCTTTGGGAACTAATATGTTTTATACTTAATGTTTTAAAAAATTTCACATATAGGTGTAAAAGTATGTAGAAAATAATTATCAACATTCTAAGATTTACTTTTTAGAAACAATGAACTGATAAAACAATTGCCAGTGGATGTTCCCTAAATGAATAACTGTTCAATCCACTTTCACTACTGAATTTAGATGTACACTGGATATTATTTTTAATAAAATCTTCTGGATTTTCTTTAAAATTCTTTCTGCTCCACAGTTGAGCTTTTTCCTTGGAAGAGGGTCTGGTTACTGAGACTTTGGATGGAAGTGTAGTGGGGTTTTGGGACTTCAATTCTTCTCATTTCAATCTTAAGCAAAAAGTCAACTCTTACCCTCTTTTCAGAATAAGAATGGGAGATGGGTTGCATGTACCTTTTATTGATGCCTCAGACACCAGAGTGTGTTTCACACCTATTAAAGAAAAGTTGCCAGTCTCTTACCAATTTATCAGAAGGCCAGTTAGGCTGAGATTAGGGATGTTTCTGGCTGTGGTGTCTCTTGGAAACCTAGACATAGATAAGATATATAGTTCCTGCAGGGAATTTTGATAATAGGGAAGTGCAGTAGAACATTACCATTAGAGTTGGAATTGCAGAAAGCAGAATGGCTGGTCCTTATTTGAACCCTGGTCCTTTCCCTACCCAGATAGAATTATCTCTTCCCAAGTTTCTACTTCCTCTTCTACCTTGAGATGAAAAAGTGAGCCCTCTTAGGAGTCAGGAAACAAGGATATCAAATACAGCAATTCTTAATTCTTTCATGAGATAATTTTATCCTTAAAACAAGTTACAGAAAAATCTAACATTTAAAAAGTGTGAATTTTAGGGGCATCTGGATGGCTCAGTTGGTTAAGCATCTGCCTTCAGCTCAGGTCATGATCTCTAGGTCCTGGGATCAAGCCCCACATCAGGTTTCCTGCTCAGCAGGAGAATGTGTTTCTCACTCTCTCTCTCTCTCCCCATCCCATCATTTGTTCTCTCTCTCTCTCTCAAATAAATATATAAAATCTTTTTGAAAAAAGTGTGAATTTTAGTTCTTCACAGACCATACAGATCTTCCATACCAGTGTGTTCATTTTTTGGGAAAACTTCTATTCTGAACTAACTTTAAACTTATAGAAAAGTTGCAAGCATTGTATAGAGAGTTTTTAGTTACTGCTCAACCCAGCATCCACTAATGTTAATGTCTTACATAACATAATATTGTCAAACCAGGAAATTAATATTCTTCAGTCAAATTTTACCAGTTATTCTACTAATGTCTATTTTTTGTTCTAGAAGACTATCTGGGATACTGTGTTATATGTATTTATTATTTTAATTAATAAACTTAACTTTTTAGAGAAATTTCAGGTCATAGCAAAACTGTATAAAAAATACAGAGTTCCAATATACCCCTATCCCCACACATGCACAACCTTCCCCATTATCATCATTCCTCATCAGAGTAGTACATTTGTTACAATGCATGAACCTACATTGACATATCATTATCACCCAAAGTCCATAGTTTGCACCAAGCGTCACTGTTGGTGTTGTACATTCTATGGGTTTGACAAATATAAATGACATGTATTACCAAATAGTCTCAGTCCTAAAAATTCTCTATGCTCTATTCATCCCTTCTTCCTCCTTAAGCCCTAATCTTAGTTTTGCCTTTTCCATATGTCATATTGTTGGAATCTCATATCATGTCACTTTTCCAGATTGGCTTTTTTCACTTAATAAAGTGCATTTAAGTTTCTTCTATGTCTTTTCATAGTTTGATAGCTCATTCCTTTTTAGTGCTAAATAACATTTTCATTGTCTGGATGCACCAGCTTATTAATCTATTAACTTCTTGAAGGACCTCTCAGTTACTTGCATGTTTTGGCAATTATGAATACTATAAACATCTGCATGCAGGTTTTTGTGTGGATATAAGTTTTAATTCATGTGGGTAAATGCCAAGAAGTGTGACAGGTGGATCATATAATAAGCATATTGTAAGAAACTGCCAAACTGTCTTCCAAAATGTCAGTACCATTTTGCTTTCCCAGCAGCAATGAATGAGAGTTCCTGTTGCTCTATGTCCTTGCCAGCATTTGGTGTTATCAGTGTTCCGGATTTTGGTCATTGTAATAGGTGTGTAGTGTTGCATTTAGTTTTTATTTCTTTTTTGTGCTCCAATTTTTAATATTTCCCCAATCTTTCTTTTTCTTTCATGATTTTGAAACTTTTGGAGAATTATTAATTATTTTGTAGAATGTCCCTCAATGAGGGTTTGTCTGATATTTTCTCATGTTTGGAATGAGATGAATGTATGCTTTTTTGGCAATAATACTAGAAAAAGTTTTTTGTCCTTTTCAGTGCAACTCACCAATGGGTTTAGGAGATTAATATGATAGTCTTATTACTTGCAATATTAAACTTGCCCAGTTGGTTATGATGGTGTCTATTTCTTGACTATACATTACTGATCTTTGTAGTAAAGATATATATCTTAGGGGAAATATTTTGGAGCCATTCAAACCATGTTTCTCTTTAAACGTCCACTAAATATTAACATCTATTGTTGGATCTATGAGTTAAAACCCAATATTATCAACATTTATCCTTCCTTATTGGTAAGGATATGGAAGATAGATAGATAGATTGGATATATTTTGTCCTGAACAGTTGTATGAATCAGAGGGAACTTTTATTTTTATCTTACTTTTTTCATTTTTTTTTTTTCTGGGGGACATGTGCTGTGGAAAATATTGAGAATTAGGAATACATTATTGGACACTGGGCATGCTTAATTTTTTTTTATTATGTTATCTTAATCACCATACATTACATCATTAGTTTTTGATGTAGTGTTCCATGATTCATTGTTTGTGTATAACACCCAGTGTTCCATTCAATACATGTCCTCTTTAATACCCATCATGAGGCTAAACCATCCCCCCTTCCCATCTAGAACCCTCAGTTTGTTTTTCAGGGTCCATAGTCTCTCATGGTTTGTCTCCCCCTCTGATTTTCCCCCCTTCATTTTTCCCTTCCTACCATATTCTTTTTTTTTTTTTTCAACATAATGTATTATTTGTTTCAGAGGTACAGTTGTGTGATTCAACAATCTTAAACAATTCACAGCACTCACCATAGCACATACCCTCCCCAATGTCTATCACCCAGCCACCCCATCCCACCCAACTACCACCATTCCAGCAACCCACAGTTTGTTTCCTGAGATTAAGAATTCCACATATCAGTGAGATCATATGATACCTGTCTTTCTCTGATTGACTTATTTCATTCAGCACAATACCCTCCAGTTCCATTCATGTCGTTGCAAATGGCAAGATTTCATTCCTTTGATGGCTGCATAATATTCTATTGTATATATGTACCACATCTTCTTTACCCATTCATTTGTCGATGGACATCTTGGCTCTTTCCATAGTTTGGCTATTGTGGACATTGCTGCCATAAATATTAGGATGCACATACCCCTTCGGATCCCTACATTTGTAGCTTTGGGGTAAATATCCAGTAGTGCAATTACTGGGTTGTATGGTAGCTCTATTTTCAACTTTTTGAGGAACCTCCATACTGTTTTCCAGAGTGGCTGCACCAGCTTCCATTCTCACCATAAGTGTAGGAGGGTTCCCTTTCTCCACATCCCTGACAACATCTGTCATTTCCTGACTTGTTAATTTTAGCCATTCTGACTGCTGTGAGGTGGTATCTCATTGAAGTTTTGATTTGGATTTCCCAGATGCTGAGCGATGTTGAGCACTTTTTCATGTGTCTGTTGGCCATTTGGATGTCTTCTTTGGAAAAATGTCTGTTCATGTCTTCTGCCCATTTCTTGATTGGATTCTTTATTCTTTGGGTGTTGAGTTTGATAAGTTCTTTCTAGATTTTGGATACTAGCCCTTTATCTGATATGTCATTTGCAAATATCTTCTCCCATTCTGTCGGTTGTCTTTTGGTTTTGTTGACTGCTTCCTTTGCTGTACAAAAGCTTTTTATCTTGATGAAGTCCCAATAGTTCATTTTTGCCCTAGCTACCCTTGCTTTTGGCGATGTTTCTAGGAAGAAGTTGCTGCAGCTGAGGTCGAATAGGTTGCTGCCTGTGTTCTCCTCTAGGATTTTGATGGACTCCTGTCTCACATTTAGGTCTTTCAACCATTTGGAGTCTATTTTTGTGTATGGTGTAAGGAAATGGTCCAGTTTCATTCTTCTGCATGTGGCTGTCCAATTTTCCCAACACTATTTGTTGAAGGGACTGTCTTTTTTCCATTGGACATTCTTTCCTGCTTTGTCAAGGATTAGTTGACCATTGAGTTGAGGGTCCATTTCTGGGCTCTCTATTCTGTTCCATTGATCTATGCGTCTGTTTTTGTGCCAGTACCATACTGTCTTGATGATGACTGCTTCGTAATAGAGCTTGAAGTCAGGAATTGTGATGCCGCCAGGCTTGCTTTTCCTTTTCAACATTCCTCTGGCTATTCGGCGTCTTTTCTGGTTCCATACAAATTTTAGGATGATTTGTTCCATTTCTTTGAAAAAAGTGGATGGTATTTTGATGGGGATTGCCTTGGATGTGTAGATTGCTCTAGGTAGCATTGTCATCTTCACAATATTTGTTCTTCCAATCCATGAGCATGGAACTTTTTTGCATTTCTTTGTGTCTTCCTCAGTTTCTTTCATGAGTATTTTACAGTTTTCTGAGTACAGATCCTTTGCCTCTTTGGTTAGATTTATTCCTAAGTATCTTATGTTTTTGGGTGCAATTGTAAATGGGATTGACTCCTTAATTTCTCTTTCTTCTGTCTTGTTGATGGTGTATAGGAATGCCACTGATTTCTGTGCATTGATTTTATAGCCTGCCACTTAACTGAATTCCTGTATGAGTTCTAGCAGTTTGGTGTGCAGTCTTTTGGGTTTTCCACATAAAGTATCATATCATCTGCAAAGAGTGAGAGTTTGACTTCTTCTTTGCTGATTCGTATGCTTTTGATTTCTTTTTGTTGTCTGATTGCTGTGGCTAGGACTTCCACTACTATGTTGAATAGCAGTGGTGATAGTGACATCCCTGCCACGTCCTGACCTTAGGGGGAAAGCTCTCAGTTTTTCCACATTGAGAATGATATTCGCTGTAGGTTTTCCATAGATGGCTTTTATGATATTGAGGTATGTACCCTCTATTCCTATACTCTGAAGAGTTTTGATCGAAGAAAGGATGCTGTACTTTGTCAACTGCTTTTTCTGCATCTATTGAGAGGATCATGATTCTTGTTCTTTCTTTTTTAACGCATTGTATCATGTTGAATGGTCTGCGGATGTTGAACCAACCTTGAAGCCCAGGGATAAATTGCACTTGGTTGTGGTGAATAATCCTTTTAATGTACTGTTGGATCCTACTAGCTAGTATTTTGGTGAGAATTTTTGCATCCATGTTCATCAGTGATATTGGTCTATAATTCTCCTTTTTGATGAGGTCTATGTCTGGTTTGGGGATCAAGGTAATGGTGTCCTCATAAAATGAGTTTGGAAGCTTTCCTTCCATTTCTATTTTTTGGAACAGCTTCAGATAATAGGTATTCATTCTTCTTAAAATGTTTGGTAGAATTCCCCCAGGAAGCCAACTGGCCCTGGGCTCTTGTTTGTTGGGAGATTTTTGATGACTGCTTCAATATCCTTAGTGGTTATAGGTCTGTTCAGGTTTTCTATTTCTTCCTGGTTCAGTTTTGGTAGTTGATATATCCCTAGGAATGCATCCATTTCTTCCAGGTTATCTAATTTGCTGGCATAGAGTTGCTCATAATACCTTCTTATAATTGTTTGTATTTCTTTGGTTTTGGTTGTGATCTCTCCTTTTTCATTCATGATTTTGTTGATTTGGGTCCTTTCTCTTTGCTTTTTGATAAATCTAGCCAGGGGTTTCTCAATCTTATTAATTCTTTCAAAGAACCAACTCCTAGTTTCATTGATCTGTTCTACTGTTCTTTTGGTTTCTATTTCACTGATTTCTTCTCTGATCTTTATTATTTCTCTTCTCCTGCTGGGTTTAGGCTTTATTTGCTGTTCTTTCTCCAGCTCCTTTAGATGTAGGGTTAGGTTGTGTATTTGAGACCTTTCTTGTTTCTTGAGAAACGCTTGTATTGCTATATACTTTCCTCTTGGCACTGCCTTTGCTATATCCCAAAGATTTTGAACAGTTGTATTTTCATTTTCATTTGTTTCCATGAATTTTTTTAATTCTTCTTTAATTTCCTGGTTGACCCATTCATTCTTTAGTAGGATGCTCTTTAGCCTCCATGTATTTGAGTTCTTTCTGACTTTCCTCTTGTGATTGAGTTCTAGCTTCAAAGCATTGTGGTCTGAAAATAGGTGGGGATGATCCCAGTCTTTTGGTACCAGTTGAGTCCTGATTTGTGACTTAGGATGTGATCTATTCTGGAGAATGTTCCATAGGCACTAGAGAAGAATGTGTATTCCATTGCTTGTGTATGGAATGTTCTGAATATGTCTGTGAAGTCCATTTGGTCCAGCGTGTCATTTAAAGTCTTTATTTCCTTGTTGGTCTTTTGCTTAGATGATCTGTCCATTTCAGTGAGGGGGGTGTTAAAGTCCCCCATTATAACTGTATTGTTGTCAATGTGTTTCTTTGTTTTTGTTATTAATTGCCTTATAGAATTGGCTGCTCCCATGTTAGGGGCATAAATATTTACAATTGTTAGACCTTCTTGTTGGATAGACCCTTTAAGTAGGATATAGTGCCTTCCTCATCTCTTACTACAGTCTTTTGTTTAAAATCTAAGTTGTCTGATATAAGGATTGCCACCCTAGCTTTATTTTGGTGTCCATTAGCATGGTAAATTGTTTTCAACCCCCTCACTTTCAATCTGGGGGTGTCTTTGGGTCTAAAATGAGTCTCTTGCAGACAGCATATCAATGGGTCTTGTTTTTTTATCCAATCTGATAGCCTGTGTCTTTTGATTGGGGCATTGAGCCCATTTACATTCAGGGTAACTATTGAAAGATATGAATTTAGTGCCATTGTACTGCCTGTAAGGTGATTGTTAGTGTATATTGTCTGTGTTCTTTTCTGGGCTATGTTGTTTTTAGGCTCTCTCTTTGCTTAGAGGATCCCTTTCAATATTTCTTTTAGGGCTGGTTTTGTGTTTGCAAATTCCTTTAGTTTTTGTTTGTCCTGGAAGCTTTTTATCTATCCTTCTATTTTCAGTGACAGCCTAGCTGGATATAATATTCTTGGCTGCATATTTTTCTCATTTAGTGCTCTGAATATGTCATGCCAGTCCTTTCTGGCCTGCCACGTCTCTGTGGATAGGTCTGTTGCCAATCTAATATCTGCCATTATAGGTTACATATCTCTTCTCCCAAGCTGCTTTCAGGATTTTCTCTTTGTCTCTCAGACTCGTAAGTTTTACTATTAGATGTCGGGGTGTTGACCTATTTTTATTGATTTTGAGAGGGGTTCTCTGTGCTTCCTGGATTTTGATGTCTGTTTCCTTCCCCAAATTAGGGAAGTTCCCTGCTATAATTTACTCCAATATACCTTCTGCCCCTCTCCCTCTTTCTTCTTCTTCTGGGATCCCAATTATTCTAATGTTGTTTCGTCTTATGGTATCACTTAGCTCTCAAAATCTGCCACGTGATCCAGTAGTTGTTTATCTCTCTTTATCTCAGCTTCTTTATTTTCCATCATTTGGTCTTCTATATCACTGATTCTCTCTTCTGCCTCATTTATCCTAGCAGTTAGGGTCCCCAATTTTGATGGCACCTCATTAATAGCCTTTTTGATTTCGACTTGGTTAGATTTTAGTTCATTTCTCCAGAAAGGGTTTCTCTAATAACTTCCATGCTTTTTTCAAGCCCAGCTAGTATCTTTAAAGTCATGATTCTGAACTCTAGATCTGTCATTGTACTAATGTCCGTATTGAGTAGGTCCCTGGCAGTTAGCACTGCCTCTTGTTCTTTTTGTTGAGGTGTTTTTTTCTGTCTTGTCATTTTTTCCAGAGGAGAATAGGTGAATGAGAGAATCAAATGCTAACAGGGTAACAACATCCCCAGGAAATATACTCTAAACAAATCAGAAAAGACCTGAAGCTGGGGGAAAAGGAAGGGAAAGAAAGAAAAAAGAAAAACAAAAAAAGAGAAAAAGAAAAAGATAAAAACAAACAATAACAGAACAAAACAAAACAAAAAAAAGCAGAATATGATCAAATATGATCAGGCTGTTGCATAGATCAGTGCCACACACTAGATTCTGGGTCTATTTGGTCTGTTAGAAGAAAGTGCCTCCCAAAAATTTAAAGAAGGAAAACTTATATATGTACAAAAATAAGCGTTGATATGATGAAGGGTGGAATATGACTGTATAGATGAAAATTATAAAAAATTTTATAAAAGAAATTGGTAAGTCGTTGTTTGAAAAAAGAAAGAAGAGGATTTAAAAAAAAAAAAAGGGAGAGAATGTGATCAGGCAGGAGAGTAGAACAAAACCATATACTAGAGATTTAGGTATATTTTGATCTGTTAGAAGAAACTATCTCAAAATTTAAAGAGAGAACAACTTATATATCTATGGCAAAAATAAGGGTAACTACTATGCAGGGTTGGAATATGACTCTAAAAATGAAAAATAGAAATGTTTTTTTTTAAAAAGGGATTGATAAGATGTTGGTTGAAAAAGGGAAAAAGAAAAATCAAAAAAAAAAAAAGACAGTTAAAAAAAATTAACTTTGAAAGACTATAGAATCATGGTAAAAACGCCATGGATTCTATGTGCAGTATTCCCTAGCACTGGCGTTCTGCCATTCTCATTGATCGGTAGACTTGGTTTTGGCTGGCGGTTCTTGCTGATCTTCTGGGGGAGGGGCCTGTTGCCATGGTTCCCAAATGTCTTTGCTGGAGGCGGAACTGCCCCACCCTTGCTCGTCTGGGCTAAGTAATCTGCTCGGGTTTGCTCTCGGGAGCTTTTGTTCCCTGGAAGCTTTCCATACAACTTTGGAGGACGAGAGTGATAATGGTGGCCTCCCAATCTCCACCCCAGAGGAGCCAAGAACTCGGAGCCCTCAGTGAGCCCCAGAGAAAAGCAGTCAGTCACTCCCGTCTCCCCAGTCTCTGGCCATACTCTGTGCTCACCTAGCCTGTGACTGAGCATTTCTGTCTCTGGCACCTGACCCCGTGTGGAGTCTTGAAACCCCACAGATCCCTGCAGTGTGCTCCCGTGCCGCTCCCCCCGAGGGAGGAAGGGGAGTCTCCCTGGATCTATCGCTTGTTGGGTCCCTGCTGGAGGAGCAGTGGCCCGACTGTGCTGCAGATCACAGTTTATGGCAACCCGGAGCTGAGAGCCCACGCCTCAGCTCCATCTCTGCACCCGGCTTCCTGGGAACTCTGCTGCTCTCAGGCACCCCTGGACTTTCTGTGAACCTGAAGGCCCTGAGACCACACTGTCCCACAAAGGTTCCACCCCCCTCTTAGCCACTGGATCAACGTCCCTCAGCAGAGCAGGCTTCTAAAAGTTCCAATTTTGTGCTCTGTGGCTCTATCATTTGCCAGAAGCATCGGACGGAGGCCCTCTCCCCCACCGTCTATCCTCCCAAATATCACCTCGGATTCACTTCTCCGCACATCCTACCTTCCAGAAAGTGGTTGCTTTTCTGTTCAGAAAGTTGTTGCTATTCTTTTTTTTCTTTGATCTCCTGTTGGGTTTGTAAGTGTTCAGAATGGTTTGATCCCCATCCAGCTGAATTCCTGAGACTAGAGGAAATCCAGGTCTCCTACTCCTCCGCCATCTTGCTCAGCCCCTCTTTGGGTACCTTTCTTTCAAGTAATTGGTTTGCTTCAAATGTTTGGTGATTCAAGGCTATCTGTTAATCTTTACGTTTGAGTTGTCTTAATTATCTACCTTTTTTGTTTTTTTTTTTGTACCATATTTGGGGATTATGGGACAGAGAAAGATATGGTATCTAGATGGATTTTCTGTTTGCTGTTCTCTTGGAATTTTGTGGCCTTCTATCTCTTCAGTTTTAGTGTTAACATTCAATTATTTAATCTAAGGGAAATAGTTCTGCTTCCAGTTACTTAGCCCAAGTGAGCAATGACTCTGACTTGTTGATTAATTAATCAGTTTGATGAATACCCTCAGGCCATTTAATCTAGGCTTGGAGTTTTATTGAACTGCTCTTAATTTTCTGTTCTGTTCAAGTGGAATTTCTAGACTCATTTTATCTATCTTCCAGATTGTTAAAATGCATTTTCTTGTATGTGTCAGCATCAAGTAGAGGTAGTATTTCACAGATGAGACAGATGTTAGAAACCACAGAGGCTTAAACAGGAGGAAATTAGAAATCTCTTATGGAATATAGTGTCTAAGAGTCAAAATACACATGGGGCTTTACAGTGTTCTCAGAATTTCAGGCTTCTCCTACTTTTGTGTGGTGCAATGGTACAATGAAACTCCAGCCATTATACCTATATTGCAGACAGGTAGTGGGAACAGGGAAAGCAAGAAGAACACATGAAATTTGTCTGTACCTCTCTTAAGGAACTTTCTCTGAGGTCCCACCTTATAACTTCCCTTATGTTTCATTGACTATAGCTAGCTGTAGGAGGTTAGGAAATAGAATCATATGGTAGTACTACTTAAAGTGTGATCCTGGGATGAATACTGGTATTCAAAATGTTGGCTTCTCTTTTATGAAAAAATAAATAGATAAGGTGAGAGCAAGTAATCAGAAACTTGATAGGAATTTGAAAGTTGTGCAACATTTAATTGTCTTTTACAAAAGAAATGACCCACATTGGATTAGGAAGTAAAATAAAATGAAAAAAAAAAAAATCCTGGTCCTTCTTCACCTAGAAGAAAATTGGATTCTTTGACTGATGAAGAAGCAGAGAATAGGTATTGGGAAGGCAACTAGCTGCCTCTGCCACAGTGATATTCTCTATCAGGCTGCTGACAAAGGACAGAAAATGGAGGCTTCATGTGTGGATAAAGACACACCATCATGATGTGAGGAATTTCCCTAGAGTAGCTACTCTGGGCTTGACAGTTTCTTTCCAGCTTTTCCCAAGAAGATTTTTTCCTGGGGAATATCTAGATTTCGGCTTGGTAAGAGGCAGAGAAGAAAATAGTAGCTGTATTATACAGAATTAAATAATAGATGTTATAACACAAAAGGGTAAGGGATGGCAAAGGGATATATTTAGAAATACATAGAAAAATTAAGGGAGAGCTGTTGTGTTACAGGTCTATATATATGTTGTGAAATACTTGCAATAATCATGTTTTCCAAGTATGGCTTGAAATAACTAACGTGTGCATGCAGTAGAAATAAAAGACCTGTTTGACTCTGAATAAATGACTTAAAAATCAGTCTGTAAGAGACTCACATTTTTTTTTTTAATTTAAGAATGCATTTTGAGATATTTAGTTAGGAAAAATTCCCTTATTAGTTTGTTAAATATGGACAGATATAATATTTGAGTTAAAATACCCAGATTTATAATAAATCAAAATAACATTATTTAATTTTGACTTGTTAGTATTTATTCCAGCATACAATATGAATACTTAATTTACACTTCTTTTTACTTCTACATGATTTCACATAAATTATAATGTAATGTCTTTACAGTAAATCAGCTGAGGGTGCAGTGGACTGAATTGTGTCCCCTCAAAATTTATGTATTGAAACTCCAACCTCCAATGTGATAGTATTTGAAGGTGGGGCCTTTGGAAGGCAGTTAGTCATAAAGGTGGAGCTTTTCTTAGAAAAGACATGTAAGGACACAGCAAGAAGATAGCCATCTGCAAGCCAGAAAGAGCTCTCCCCAAAGCTGAATCTGCCGGCACCTTGATTTTGGACTCCTCCTTGATATTGGGCTTCCCAACTGTGAGAAATAAATTTCTATTGTTCAAGCTACCTGCCTATGTCATTTTGTTATAGAAGCCTGAGTAAACTAAGAAGTTTAAGAGAGAAATAAGATTTTTTTCATGAAGTCAAGATATTTAGTGAGTTAACATTATACTGAAGTGCATTTTTCTTAATATTTTTTTCTTCCTGCCATTAATACATGTGTTTGGGGGGAATAAACACTCCAACAAAAACAGCACACATTTCTACAGATCAATTCTGTGAAACGATATTTTATAGTTACCTGCCTGACTTATATTGCATTAGTAAATTTACTCATGTCATTCACCTGATTTTTAGGTCCATTGAATTGTACAGATTTTATTTTGTTATTCTTTGGCTGATTTTGCATGAAATCATAAATCTATAAATATTTCATTAAATATATAACTTCAGCATTGTAACATGTTAGAATATATGTTAAAAACTTTAGGATTTCGGGCACCTGGGTGGCTCAGTCATTAAACGTCTGCCTTTGGCTCAGGTCATGATCCCAGGGTCCTGGGATCGAGTCCCACATCGGGCTCCCTTCTCCACGGGAAGGCTGCTTCTCCCTCTCCCACTCCCTCTGCTTGCATTCCCTCTCTCGCTGTGTCTCTCTCTGTCAAATAAATTTAAAAAAATTAAAAATTAAAAAAAAAAAACCTTTAGGATTTCTTCGGTTTTCCAAAGGCCACATATAATTTTAGGATTGAGAGCCAAATTTCATTAAACAATGAAATTACAGGATTTCAACAGTCACATTTTAGTGATATTCTCATCAACCCTAATTCCAAAGATGAGGTGGAGAAAACATAATACTACAACCTGCTCTTAAAAACTGAATAACCTAGGGGTATGTTTTCTATTTTATTGTCCTATTTCAATTGTGCATTCCTATTTAGTCATACCTGTGATTCATTGTAAAGCATTCTCTATTCTGAAATACACCCCTGTCCTGAGTAAATTTGCTTTGAATCCTGTCAATTACATATGTTTGTGCTCATATCTTATTTGTTGATGTGGATTTCAGGACTCAAAGAGCAACTACACCTGTAACTTCTGATGGTGAAGACCCTATAAGCATAGCATGCTCCAACCCATGTGACACACAAGTAGTCCCCAACATATTGGGGCCTAAGTAAATGATATGTGCATATGTAAACAGCATTAAAGGAAAGTGAAATTCAAACATTCAGGTCCTAGGAATGTGGACCTACTATTACAACAAATAAAATGGTATTGAGTGATAGAGTGAGCAAACAAAGAGGATAACTTCTGGCAACATAAAGCACAGTCTTTTAATATCCTGAATTCATTTTGTGATACTTAAAAGTGGACTTCAGAATTTATACTTTTATAATGTAGCATAAAGAATTATTAAAAAATGCAAAGGAAAATTGCACATATGAACTGTCCATGTACATCCTCCACCTGATGTTTTTCAAGAGTCCCATACTACCTACGATCACTTGATATACCACCTGATGTGTCAGGTCAGATCATTTGGTAGTAACACATTTTATTTATAAGATCTTTATATTTTAATATCTGATAGAGAAAGGCACCCATATTCTCCTTTCTATTTTATTTTCCTCAAATTTAGTTGATATTTAGTTGGTATATTTATTCTTCCAGAAAAATGTTAAAATAAACTTTTCAGCTTCAAAGTAAAAGGTGTTAGGAAGTGTTGGGTTTTGATGAAGCTCCATAAGTATCATCACTAATGGAGAAAACACATTAAGCTGATAAAGTTAGAGTGCCATCTTTACTATCAGTAAAGGCTAGTGGAAAGATATGTCTTAGATATTATAAAATAATGAATTTCCCAAATCTATATCCCAGAATTAGACTTACCTAGGCAGTCATTGATGGTGCTGGGAAACTATGAGTGCTATAAGGCACAGCAAATACGCTAGTTAGCTTATTGCAAATAACACATCAGATAGATACTCTTTAGGGACAAACCAATTTCAAAGAAAGACAAAGGGTATATGTGGGGTCTAATCATGCCTATTTCTTTAGCCTAAATAAACTCACTCAACAGAAAATGTAATCCTTTTAAGGGTAAGTGAATTGATATAGCAGACATGTTAAACTAATGAATATTATCTCCATATTGAAGGACAAAGGAGCAGGAACTATGGTTGCCCTTCCAGTAGTTGAAATAAAAAATAGATGTATGCTGTGTTTATGTGCTAATTTGAGATGACTTTGAGTATTTCTCTCCTGTTTTCCTGCCAAATGAAATTATACCTTTTAATTTAACCAAGTTCTGTAAACTTAAAAGTGAGCTAGAACATGTTTGTTAAAAGATTTGGGGCTGGCACCTATTTTGAGTTTCACTTTTTGACAAATATTGATCATTTTACGATGAACAATGGTTTAGATTTATTTTATTCCTCTTGAATCATTTATAATTTATACTTCCCTAAATATTTCCATTCCCATTTCATCTTGATATTAAAATCTATTGGCATATAGTTGTACATAAATTTCCCATAATTCCTTTAATATCCTCCATATCTAGATGCTATTTACTTTATTCTAATTTTAATTCCCAATGCTTAGACCCTGACACATGGTAGGAACATAATAAATAGGTATTGATTATATTTGCATTCAGAACTATATTCCAGCATCAGTGAAAGGGCATGACACAAATTTGATCTATATGCCTTGGCATTGGCTGAGTTCTCATAAAAAAACATAAGATTTCACACTGATTATTTATCCTACATTGTATACCTGTCAAGTACTATTGTTAAAGGCAAAAATAATTTTAGCAACAAGGATATTATATGAGAAAATGGAGTTTAATAATAGAATATTTATGAAACCAATACAACTGTGGCAATACAAATAATTTATTTTACTGCCTACTTAATGTTTTGGGGAGAAGTATTGAAGATAGACCCTGGATACATGTGACATGTTTTTCTCTCTATCTTCCATTAAGAATGGTAAAATAAAAGTCACCTAATATTTTATTCTCAAATACACAAGTTGTTTGGTGGAATCATAAAGTCTGAACTTACTAGGTAAGAGAATATTTTTTCACATTTCCTCTCCTTTTTCTCTTTTTGAGTCTTTGTTTATTCTGTTTTCCATTCCTTCTTATAAATCATAATTTGGCATTCCAGGTGGTAGAAGATCAAGATGGGAAAGGATGCATTTAAGGTACTAGAGGGATAAAAAGTAGAGATTGAAAAAAGAAGTAAAGAAGAAAAGCTTAGTTAAAAAAAAAATCCCAGATCTCTCAAATATAAGCACAAAGTTTCTCCCACAGATACATGGATGTACGAAGGGTGGATCCTAAAGTACCATAGACCTGGGAGTGCAGATGATATCCATAATTAATATTAACATGGTGCCAGTTATTAAACTATCATATTTTTGCTCCAAACTCACCTATTTTCTCCTTTCTGAGGTTGGAGCTGGGGCTCTTCAATCCATACTTCTGCATTACTTGTTCACTCTAGGTAAGGCTTTACGACTAATCAGGACTGTTGGGCTGGACAAGGGAAGCAGGGATTTGTTTCTTCCTGTCTGTTTCCTGGTTTTTGTGTCATCCTGGTGGAAGTCCTATGTCAACTGTGCTTCTTCACTCATTGCAGGAACAGCAGGTCCTTCCCATAGCCACTTTGCAGTTTCTCCAACATTCTCAAACCAGCTTCCTTGTTCCCCACTCTGTGCAAGCCAGCACCAGCCAAGCAATGCCTTCTCTTTGGACTTCTGCATTTCAGCTGTATGGGGTCCCCCTTCTACATTTTAATAATTCCAATATCTTCTCTTTGTTCCCTCCCTTTGTTCCCATGACCATAAGAGTGATTGTTGTTTCTGCAGTTGCTACCTCCGTGATAGCTTACATTTCTCTTTTTACCCTTTTAGTTACAGAAGCAACAACTTTATATGAGGTTAATAATTCTTCATCTTCAGTTCTCTCTGTTTATATGACTAGTGTGATTTCTATATTCTTACTGGACCCTGACTGATAGAAACACTGATCCAGCTGTCAAGAGAGTTTGTTTATCATTTTATTTGCCTTAATCATTTAATGAGCCATCCTGTTGCAGAGAGTTATGTGAATTTCAGAATCAGATAAACTAGAATTCCAGCCAGGCTCTACCATCACCTTGCCACTGAGTGGGGATTGGTGATTAGTGGGATTTGGGGAAAGTTACTTTCACCTTTCTGAATGTCAGTCTTCTCAACTGAAACGAACACCTACTCC
The DNA here is from genome assembly GCF_011800145.1 of Mirounga leonina. Taxonomy (NCBI): domain Eukaryota; kingdom Metazoa; phylum Chordata; class Mammalia; order Carnivora; family Phocidae; genus Mirounga; species Mirounga leonina. The sequence goes on along the minus strand of NW_023270232.1, from coordinate 629,896 downwards.
CAGGTTTGTGAGGATTAAATGAGATAATGTTTGCAAATCATGTAGGGTGTGCTCAGTAAATGATACCAATGATAATTACGATGCAGTTTGTGATAAAGGCACAGTGAAACATTTCAGTGATTCAGAAGTAAAAGTTTTATACTTAATTGACCTGTCTTATTTTAAGGCCTGAAATTCTAAAATCTAAACTTATCAAGTGATACATCAAAGTCACAAAATTAATGACAAATATTGGACTCCTGATTATCCCTAGAGACTTTGAACATGTTCATCCACTAGAATCTTCAAAGTAACATGTCATTTCATTTAAGTTTATCAGCCCACAGTGGAATCCTGACAGATAACACTGTTAAGTTAAACATTGACTGACAATGTCAAAGATTGTGATATTGTATAAGAAAGTAAAGGTTAATAATGAAATTCATTAAAAAAATAAAAACATTTTATTTTAATAATAAGAAAAAAGAGCCGAGGGGAAATTTGCATTAATCAGTAATGTGCAAATAATTCCATTATCAGAGAAGCAGTAGGATACGTTGTTTAGATCATGGACTTGGCATGAGACTGCCTGGGCTCAAATCTAGACAATACTTTTGTTAGCTCTGTGAACTTAGACAATTTATTTGATTTCACTGTCTCCATTCCTTCATTTATCAAATAAGGATAATGATTCCTAACACATAGATGTAAATAAACTCATATATAAACTATATATAAACATATACTAAATACATACATACTTAGAACATTGCTTTTCTTTTTTTTTTCTTTTCTCCTTTTTATTTATTTGACAGAGAGAGAGAGTGAGTGTGGGAGCACACAAGCAGGGGGAGTGGCAGGCAGAGGGAGAGGGAGAAGCAGGCTCCCCACTGAGCAGGGAGCACAATGGATATGGGGCTCCATCCTAGGACCCTGAGATCATGACATGAGCCGAAGGCAGACGCTTAACTGACTGAGCCATCCAGGTACCTCTGCTTTTCATGTTGAAAAAAAGTTTGCATTCTATCAAATTTAACATTCACAAAGCAATAGGTTACTAGAAAAATGTTACTTTCTTGCCCTTTTTTAGTGCTATAGAAAATGTAGCTTTAATTTACAAGGAACTTCAGGTAATTACTTTGACTACATGTAATTTATAAAACACAAGGCTACTACCTGAAAGGCAATTTCTGCTTTCCTACCATCTCCTGGCATCGCACTATAATAATTATGAATTATATGGGATTGTAATTATATGTGAAGTTTTCATCAATAACTAAATATTGTGCTGTAATTAAAACAGATATTCAGGTTGAAGTAGAGGATGAGGAATTGGCTGTTCCATTAACTTGGCCTGGTACAAACTACTTTTTATCCCTTTTTTTTTGAAATTTCCTATGTGATGCCCCTTGGCTAAGAAGTAATAATTCCTCATAAACAGGGTATTGATCATAAATATGTTCCAATTGTGAAGAAAATAATACAAATGGAAACTTAGTGAATGGTGATCTACATCATGAGGAAAATGCATCCATTTTCTTTGGCCACCAAAAATGAATTTGAACTTAATACTGACTTCTCTTTGGAAAGATGGTTTATCTTAGCTTAATCACAAAAAAGGAAGACAGTGATAAAAGAGGGGGGAAAAGGAGCTGAGATGAGTTTTTCCAGAGCACAGAAGTAGGTAAAGTTGATTGATAGCTAGTGTTACTCTCAGTGTAAGGTTCCATCAATATAATTAAATTAAAAGTGAAGAGTTGGTTTGGAATTTTCTCATCACTCCTCAAAATCACAAGGGAGTCTGTTAACAAAGCTACTTTCTTACACACAAGAAAGTTCAAGGGAACTGAAACAAGTAAGGCCAGAATCATGAGACCATCTGGCTCCTTCATTATATTTCATCAACTCTCTGATATAAAGCATGTGAGTAACAATAGAAAGGCCACATTTCACATGAATAAGAACTCTCAGTGTCTTTATCTGAGTTTGGATTTAACTAAAGAAATTTACATGTCAGTTAAGAATTAAACTTCCTGTATTCAGGCAAAAAACATCGATTAAGCATCTACTATGTTCTAGGCTAGGTGCTATGAGTAGAGAATAAGACAAAATCTTCAGAAAATTTATACATTTTAATATTAGGACAGTTGGAGTTTCTTAGAAATAATGAGTTTCTGCCCTTGGGTACAATAAAACTATCTGTTAGAAGAACAGAGCAAGGGAATAAAGCAAAATAGAAATAATGGGGGAAAACATGAATATTCACTATTGCTAGTTTTAGTCAGTCATGTAGTGAAAGTTTCAAAAAAGTAATGTCATTTTAGGATACATTAAGATATCAGGAGTATATGGATGATAGTCATCTCACTGTATGGTAGGCAGTGAGAACATATCCATGTTATCCATTCAATTCTAGGAACAAATATTCAATTTTATAATTGCAACCATCATAAAAGAAAAAGTTAAGAGACTTATGAGTGGTAAAAATGTGTACTCTAATATTCTTGGCCTATGTGGAAGAAAAGTTGAACTTCATTGGCTCTGGAAGGCAGACAAGGAAAAATGGGAAAAAGTTATAGGCAGTAATTGATGTTAGCTTAGATACCCAGTTCAGAATTGAGGTCACACTTCAGTTATTGGAATGATGGTGGCTCTTTGATAACTGTCCTCAGCTAAAGAGATTCTATTCATTCAAGGTCATGTCCCCTCCCCACAGACAGCTCAAATCCAATGTCTGGTAGATGATGGGGAGTTGAACCCTCCTATCTTCCTCTACTCAAGGCAGGGCAACTTAAAAGGGCCAACCCCAGACCTCCACAAGGGATCAACTGAATCCGTATCACCACAGTTAAACTGCCCCCTCCACCAATCCTACTTCCTTTACTTTCCCAGAGTGTTGGTTTAGGGGGCATTTGCCATGAATCTGCACACAAATCTCCATCTCGAAGTCTATTTCTGAATCTAGCTTAAGACAGAGAGAGATCTGGGATCGACATTAGGGAGAGATTCCTCACAAGTAAAATTGCTTTACAAAAAATAGTCTAGACTATTTCTAGAGGCTGTGTGTTTTCCATATTTGGACATAGTCAAGCAGAGACAAGATGACCATGAGTTAGAATTGATGAAAAGGGAATACTTGCTTCCTGAGTAGTTGGAGTAATCATTTTAAAAAGTGCCTTTAGCTCTGATTGTATAATATGATTCTAAAATAATAGAGCCATTGTCTTCATAAAATCTATGTTAATGGTGTTTCTTATACTTAGACCCAAGTTACCTAGTAAGGAAGATAATTCTTTACATATCTTGGGTTCCCACTTGACTCCTTGAAAAATGTGCAATTTATAGCCTGGCCCAAGTTTCTCTAAACTCATAGCACAATGCAAGAGAAATAAGATTAAAAATATAAGGGAAAAATCTCAACAATAAGGAAACAACCTGATTAATAAATAGGCCAAAGATTTTAACTGGCACTTCACCAAAGAAGATATACAAGTGGAAATTAAGCATATGAAAAGATGCTCCACATTAAATGTCATCAGAGAATTGCAAATGAAAACAATAAGATACCATTACACACCTATTAGAATGGCCCAAAATTCAGAACACTGACCACACCAAATGATCACACTGATGTGAAGAAACAGTAACTCTCATATTAATAGTGGGAATGCAAACTTTTATAAACACTTTGGATGGCAGGTTGGCAGTTCCTTTATTTTTTTTTTAAAGATTTTATTTATTTATTTGACAGAGAGGGAGAGAGCATAAGCAGGGGAAGCGGCAGACAGAGAGGGAGAGGGAAAAATAGGAGGAGAAGACCCCCCCCCCAAGCAAAGAGCCCAATGCAGGGCTCGATCCTAGGACCCTGGGATCAGGACCCAAGCTGAAGGCTGACACTTAACCGGCTGAGCCACCCAGGTGGCCCTGGCAGTTTCTTTAAAAACTAAACAAACCCTCATCATTTTAATCCAGCAATTGTGTTCCTTGATATTTACCCAAAGAAGTAGAGAATTTATGTCTCCACAAAATCCTGCAGTTTTATTTATAGTTACTCCAACTTGGAAACAACCAAGGTGTCCTTCAGTAGGTGAATTAATAAGTAAACTGTGAAACATCCAGACAATGGGATATTACTCAGTGCTAAAAAGAAATGAGCTATTAAACCATGAAAAGACATGGAGGAACCTTAAGTGCACATTACCAAGGAAAGAAGCCAATCTAAAAAAGCTACATACTGTATGATTCCAACTATATAGTATTCTGAAAAAGACAAAACTATGGAGACAGTAAAGAAAATCAGTGATTTCCAGCAGTTGGGGGAGGGATGGATAGGCTAAGCACAGAGAATTTTAAGGGCAGGAAAATACTCCAATGTTACTATGATGGTAGATACATGTCATTATACATTTGTCCAAACTTGCAGAATGTACAACACCAAGAGTAAACCCTAATGTAAAGTATGGACTTTGGATGATAATGATGTGTCTATGTAAATTCCTCAACTGTAACAAGTCTACCACTCTGGTGGGGTATGTTGATAATGGGGGAGGCTATTTATGTGTGTGGGTAGCTTCTCTGCTGCTTATCTTTTAAGATACAACTGATTCAATGGTAATCACAGTATTTGTGGCAGATCTGGGTGCTATATAGAGTCGTTGCAGAGTCATAGCAATGGCCTCTAAAAAAGTGAAATAACGTCATACTCTTTGCTCAATTGTTTTTGTTTTTCTTTTGTTGTTGTTGTTATTGCTATTGCCTCTATTAGAGACTGAAACCTTGATTAGGGGACACAGTTCAATATGTAACACAGACATTTTCTATTTACCCCACTACTCCCTAAAGTTGAGCATTCCCAAACAGCTCCATCATCAAGTACCTAGGGCCTTTGGGAGATGAAGCCCCTGTATATCCTGAAGTCACAAATACAGGTGCAAGAACAGGTGGCTAATATTTCTAATATATTTATATCTGACCCACACTGGAGGCCCCAAGAGTTCCCTCTAACTAGTTGTCTGAGGAGGAAAATGTTGAAACCTCATTTGCACATAGCTCTACACAACATTTTGGCACCATCCCAGGGAGAGAGGAGAGAAACAGTTAAGCCCCACACATTTCTCCCTCCCTCATTGTAATTATACTAATAACTTATTTTTTTTAATTATCTGTCTTTTTCGACCAGAATGTACAATATAGAGGGCAGGAATTTTATCTGTGGTATCTACAGCATCTAAAGCAAAGTCTTGTACAGAGTAGGTATGAAATAAATAGCTGTTCAGTGAATGAATAAATGATGCATACTTGAATTAAAGAAAAATATATCAAAAAGGATGAGGGTGAAATGAATGAGGGGGTGAGTTAAAAAATAAATGATGAGAAAAAAATATAGTAAGAAAAAAAATAGTAATGTGTAATTTTTTTTTTTTTTAAGATTTTATTTATTTATTTGAGAGAGAGAGTGAGAGAGAGAAAGAGCACAAGAGGGGGGAGTGGGAGAGGGAGAAGCAGACTCCCTGCTGAGCAGGGAGCCCGATGCGGGACTCAATCCCGGGACTCCAGGATCATGACCTGAGCCGAAGGCAGTCGCTCAACCAACTGAGCCACTCAGGCGCCCCAGAAAAATATAGTAATGTGTAAAAAACACTCCTGAAGGTACCAGATGTTGCGGGGGCTGATGCTATGAACTCTATATTCTCTATTCCAACATCTGTCTGATCTTGAAATAACTTCTAGTCTAGCACTGAGTGGATAGGAAAAGCAGTTGCACTGGTTTCTGCAAGAAATGAACTGTTTGCATATCTAATTCTTGTAATGAAAAAATATATAATGGATTTATGCAAAAATAGATATAGTTGGTTATGAAATGCCATGTTATCTTGTAATTACTACACCCTGTGGATGGGCCGCATATAAGAAATGTAATTGCAATGAGATACAGACAGTGATATTACTTCTTTCTTGTTCAGCATTGCCTTTGAAGATATGTATGAATTGCTAACAAATGACTGACTCTGGACTTGAACAATGAAAACCAGAGAATGAACAACATACCCAAGCAAGTCATGCTGATCAGGTACAGCTATTCCATTTTCTCTTGATCAGTCTACTGTGTAATTAATGGATAGGGTCCCTAAAGCATGGAGCATAAAAAGGAAAATATTTTACATGTCTCCTAGGTTTACATGGTCTCTTTCTTTTCAGAAAAATCAAGATAAAACAAAACAAAATGCCCCATATAAATGTCTTAAAGAAATAGAATTGATGTTTTTCAAAAAAATCTAATTTTATTCCATAATAGAATATGATTTGGCAAATGGCTAAAGCTTTTGCATTTCTCAAATAATCATTAAAAATGGGGCTATGGCTGCCATATTAATTACTCTGTAATGGAAGAGACAAACCCAAGAATGGTGATGAAAACAATAATATCCAGACATTTTCTTCCACCTCTTCATCCAGAGTGCTTCCTGGGGATAAATTCTCAAATCCAAAGCAAGTATTTATATCCAGCTCTATGTATGTACCCAGCTATATGTGATGTTTTAAAGCTGTGAAAATTATATCTGTCACCCTGCCCACTCAGTGACCCTGATATTGTTGATTACTGCATAAGGCTGATCTTGCCTAAGACTCTACCAACTGGGACAAGTCTTTGTCAAGTTTCTGCATTCAGTGCCATATTTGAAATGTCAAACTTCCAAGTAATTATAGAGATAATTGGAGAAAAAATCACTGATAATAAGATCATCACCAGGCAAATATATTTACATATTTTCCAATTTAGAGAAAATAAAATAACATTTGTATTTCTCAGAACAAAGTCTTTAAATTACTTCTGTAGTTGTTTTTAGTTCTTAGACAAGCCAAAGACCTTGTACTTTTTACTGTAACAGGCCAACTGTATGAAGAGCATTTGACAGTGCCCTTTCTTTTCTTAGAGGTAATGTTTACAGTACTATTTATGGAGATGAATTCATATTATCTCTTTCTATTTGAAGATTTGCTTGAATTACAAGTACAGTGAAGTAGAAACTTTGTTCTGTGTTTCTCAAGGATAAGATGTCTAAATTTTCTTATTTAGTTTCTGAAATTGAAATATGTCTTTCAATCAGTATCTACCTTTAATGTGGTAGAAGTTGGTTTTATGTAAAAACTATTATTAAATCAATAGTGTCTTTTATAACCGAATGTGTTTTAGAATCAAAAAAATGTTGTGTATAGATAGAGGCCAAAAATGCACTTCATATAATTGCATGATTAACCTGAAATGTCCTTTCATTAGTTCTGCACTGAAGATCAGTTCTTGATATAGAAGCCATATAGGGGATTCAGAAAATCTCTGGGAATTTACTGTCTGTCCTTCTAGTGGTTGAACTTGATGGAGGACTGGCTAGCATATTAATGTTTACGCCACTTGTCCAAAACCAGACCCCATGTCCCTATTTCATCTGCATTAAATCCTGACTTTATTGTTGATCTTCTAATGAATTGGCATTTTCCTATGTTGTCCAAATTAATGACTTTGTAATATTAATCTTAAATACCTCTGATTTCAGAATAACTGATATATGTGATCTTCCTCATATCTGGATATCAGCTTTTCTGAAGAACTATCATTGGTATATCTATAAACTTTTAAAATCTTCAACTAAGCTGGGTAGGAATGACTCACTCCAAGCTTTGGTCTCTCACAATGCAATCTCTGACTGGCTCTCTTAATGCAAGACCTAGTCCTTTTTTGAGCTTAGTGTGATGTAGCATAGGTTTAAATAAGATGTTAATAACAAATATTAAAAGCCTATAAGTTTATTCCCTTCTTAGGATCCTAAAGGCTGACAGTCAAATACATCCCTCTCTTCACCTTCCTCCTAAAACAGAAGATTGGAGAAATCTCCATTTGGGAGCCTGGTGAATCTTTAAAAAAAAGTGATATTGGGAGTTTCTAAATGAAATGGACCAGTCAGGTCCTGTTAGAATGTTAGTTCATAGGTATAAAAGGAGCCTATTCAAGCTTAAATGTGAATGAATAGCCAGTGGTTACTGAGTTGAGGAAAGTGTCCAAAATAAAATTCAGAGACCTAAACAAAGAGAAAAAAAAATCAGCTAAAGAAAGACTACAGAGGAAGAAGAATTTCCAAGTGGATAAGCCCCATTTCAGTGTCTTACAGAATGGATTAATATAGACCTAAAACAAGGCATTTATTTATAAAATTTCAAAACACTGGAGAAAGAACTACCTAAAATTTCTGAAAAGGGAAACATGATATATATATGCAGCCCAAAGTGAAATTGATCAGCCTGCCTCTGGAGAAACCTGGCCAGATTGAAGCAAGTCAGGAAGCTCCATTAGAGATTTCATCAAAAAACATGGAATTGATTGAAGAGAATGAGTTTGATAATTTTGAAAGGAATTTTATCTATTTGTCTATCAATCATCTATTTATTATAAGTATATTTTGAGAATAACTTTCTTTTTTTTAAGGTTTATTTATTTGAGAGAGAGACAATGAGCAGGAGGGGCAGAAGGAGAGAGAAAATCTCAAGCAGACTCCATGTCGAGCACAGAGCCAGATGTGTGGGCTCCATCTCATGACCTTGAGATAACATTGTGGGCCAAAACCACAAGTTGGTTGCTTAACTGACTGAGCCACCCAGGTGCCCCTGAAAGGAATTTTATAACACTGAGAAAACATAAATGGAGAACTGATAATAAATAGATGGAAAATAAATGTATAAGACAAGAAAATTACTATCTTGAGGTAAAAAAAAATGTGGAGGAAAAGAAAAGCAATTATAGTACAATGCCTTACATGTTTTGGATGTGACTAATGTTGACATAGCCATATTAATGTACACATTGAAATCTGATCTAGCTGAATTTAACATACAAATATATTAGGTAGATGAAATGTGTTTGTGTATTTTAGGGAACAGGAGAGCTCAATTCTCATCTTCTAAAATGGAAGGTCAAAAGATCAGACCTAACTGAAGAAGAGAGATATAGAAGAGATAGAAAAGAAAGAAAGAAGAAAGAAAGAAAGAAAGAAAGAAAGAAAGAAAGAAAGAAAGAAAGAAAGAAAGGAAGAAAGAAAGAAAGGAAGAAAGAAAGAAAGAAAGAAAGAAAAAGAAAATACTCATTTTTTAGATATATTTCATTAAAAAATAAAAGAATTTACTAGAAAAATTTGAAAATTTTGCCACTATGGAGGAGGGAATGGAGAAGAGATTGTGAAATGCCTTTCTTTTTCTTCTTCTTCTTTTTTTCTATTATTAATGAGCTTTGTAAAACAATTAGATTCTATAAATATATGGCAATTAATATAAAACTAAATTAAATAGTAATTAAATCTATAATAAAACTTTTAATAACACAGAGATAGGTATCAAACCATTCTGAACACCTGCGAATTCAACAGGAGATCACAGAAAAGAATAGCAACAACTCTCTAGGGGCACCTGGGTGGCTCAGTAGGTTAAGCGACTGCCTTTGGCTCAGGTCATGATCTCAGGGTCCTGGGATCAAGCCCCGCATTGGGCTCCTTGCTCAGCAGGAAGACTGCTTCTCCCTTTCCCACTCCCCCTGCTCCTCTCTCACTGTCTCTCTCTGTCAAATAAATAAATAAAATCTTAAAAAAAAGAAAAAAGAGAAGAATAGCAACAACTCTCTGAACAGAAAAGTGACCACTTTCTTGAAGGTAGGACATGTGGAGAAGTGAATCCGAGGGGATATTCGGAGAAGATAGATGGCAGGGGGAGGGAGACTCTGTCAGCCGCTACTGGCAAGTGATAAAGCAGCAGGGCCCAAATCGGATTTTTAGAAGTCTGTTCCACTGTGGGACATCATTCCAGTGGCTAAGCGGGGGATGGAACCCTCGCTGGGACAGTGTGGTCTCAGGATCTTTGGGGTCACAGAAAGACTGGGGGTACCTGAGTGTGGCAGAGCTCCCAGATATCAGAGCAGGGAAGTCAGCTACAAAGACGGAGCCTAGGAGCAGACTCTCAGCTCAGGGTTGCCATAAACCATGATCCGAGGCACAGTCCGGCCACTGCTCTTCCAGCAGGGACTCAACAAGTGGCAGATCCAGGGAGACCCCCTTCCTCCCCTGGGAGGAGCAGAGCAGAAGCGCACTGCAGGGATCTACTGAGATAGAAATGCTCAGTCACAGACCGGGTGAGCACAGAGTGTGGCGGGAGACCAGGGAGACAGCAGTGATTGACTGCTTTTCTCTGGGGCCCAACAGAGGAGTGGGGCCCTGAGCTCTTGGCTCCTCTGGGCAGAGATTGGGAGGCTGTCATTTGCACTCCATTCCTCCAAAGCTGTATGGAAAGCTTGTAGGTAACAAAAGCTCCTGAGAGCAAACCCGAGCAGATTACCGGGAAGGGCAGGGCAATTCTACCTCTGGCAAAGACATCTGAGAATCACTGTGAAAGGCCCCTCCCCCAGAAGATCAGTAAGAACAGCCAACCAAGACCAAGTTTACAGATCAATGAGAACTGCAGAACTCCAGCACTAGGGGAATACAGCACATAGAATTAATGGATTTTTTCCCATGATTCTTTAGTCTTTCAAAGTTAATTTTTTTAATTTTTTTCTTTTTCTATTTTTTTTTGAATTTTTCTTTTTCCCTTTTTCAACCATCTTAACAATCCCTTTTTAAAAAATCTTTTTTATTTTTCATTTTTAGAGTCATATTCTATCCCTCATTGTAGTTACCCTTATTTTTGGTATATATATAAGTTGTTCTCTCTTTAAAATTTGGGGATAGAGTTTCTTCTAACAGACTAAAATATACCCTAAATCTCTAATGTATGGCTTTGTTCTAGTCTCCTGCGTGATCACATTCTCTCCCTTTTTCTAACTTTTTTAACTACTCTTCTTTCTTTTTTCAACCAACTTCTTATCTTATCAATTCCTTTTACTAAATCTTTTATAATTTCCATCTTTACAGTCATATTCCATCCCTTCATTGTATTAAGCCTTACTTTTGTACATATATAAGTTTTTCTTTCTTTAAAATTTTGGGAGGCAGTTTCTTCTAACAAACCAAAATACACCCAAAATCTAGTGTGTGGCACTGATCTGTTCACCCAGCCTGAACGTATTGACCATATTCTTTTTTTTTTCTTTTTTTTTTCTTCTTTTTCTTTTTTCTTTCTTTCCCTTTCTTTTCCCCCAGTTTCAGGTCTCTTCTGATTTGTTTAGTGTATATTTTGGGGGGGGTCATTGTTACCCTGTTAGCCTTTTGTTCTCTCATTCATCTATTCTCCTTTGGACAAAATGACAATGCTACCTAGAGCAGTCTACACATTTAATGCATTCCCTATCAAAATACCATCAACTTTTTTCAAAGGAATGGAACAAATAATCCTAAAATTTGTATGGAACCAGAAAAGACCCCGCATAGTCAGAGGAATGCTGAAAAAGAAAAGCAAAGCTGGCGGCATCACAATTCCGGACTTCCAGCTCTATTACAAAGCTGTCATCATCAAGACAGTATGGTCCTGGCACAAAAACAGACACATAGATCAATGGAACAGAAATGGACCCTCAACTCCATGGCCAACTAATCTTTGACAAAGCAGGAAAGAATGCCCAATGGAAAAAAGAGTCTCTTCAACAAATGGTGTTGGGAAAATTGGATAGCCACATGCAGAAGAATGAAACTGGACCATTTCCTTACACCATACACAAAAATAGACTCCAAATGGTTGAAAGACCTCAATATGAGACAGGAGTCCATCACAATCCTAGAGGAGAACACAGGCAGCAACCTCTTCGACCTCACTGATATGAGGAGTTCTTCATCTCAGGAAACAAACTGAGGGTTCCTGGAGTGGGGGGGTGCAGTGGGAGGGATGAGGTAGGGTGGCTGGGTGATAGACACTGGGGAGGGTATGTGCTATGGTGAGCGCTGTGAATTGTGCAAGACTGTTGAATCACAGATCTGTACCTCTGAAATAAATAATACAGTATATGTTAAGAAAAAAAACAAAAAGAAGAAGATAACAGGAGGGGAAGAATGAAGGGGGGGAAATTAGAGGGGGAGACGAACCATGAGAGAGGATGGACTGTGAAAAACAAACTGAGGGTTCTAGAAGGGAGGGGGCTGGGAGGATGGGTTAGCCTGGTGATGTGTATTAAAGAGGGCACGTTCTGCATGGAGCACTGGGTGTTACGCACAAAGAATGAATCACGGAACACTACATCTAAAACTAATGATGTAATGTAAGGGGATTAACATAACAATAAAAAAATTAAAAAAAAAAACAAACAGAGCCCTCCAACAATAGTTGACATGGACATAAACATAAAAACATAATATTAAAAAAAAAACTAATACTACACTGTATGTTAACTAACTAGACTTTAAATAAAAACTTAAACAAAAGAAATAAAACAAATGAACAAAGGGGAAAGAGAGAGAGAGGGAAAGAGAGAGAGAGAGAAAAACTAAGAAAGAGATTTTTAACTACAGAGAACAAACTGAAGGTTACCATAGGGGAGGTGGGTGGGGGGGATGGGTGAAATAGGTGATGGGGATTAAAGAACACACTTACCATGGTCAGCACTGAGAAATGTGTAGAGTTGTTGAATCACTATATTGTACACCTGAAATTAATATAACACTATATGTTAACTAATTGGAAATTAAGTAAAAACTTAAGTAAAAAAAATAATTTATGTACAGCGTTGAAACATTTAAGGAAATCTAATGAGTTTATTTATAGGTTTAATGTAATTGATATATAATATTTACTTTAGTGCTTGGGAAAATTTAGCTTAGAAGTGAAATAATTTAAATAATTAAAAGGAAACCAAATATACTAAAATTATAAATACATTTTAAATGTTAATTGAGTTTAGTTAATTAAGTTTTGCAATGGGACCAGACATTAATCAAAATTACCTTAAAATCAGATATTAAAATTCCCTTGATTTACAAAGAGTCATTCAGATTTTAAGTTAAACTTTAAAGTTTAAAAAAAAAAAGGCGGAGGGGGGGCACCTGGGTGGCTCAGATGGTTAAGTGTCTGCCTTTGGCTCAGGTCATGATCCTGGGGTTCTGGGATGGAGCCGGGCATCAGGCTCCCTGCTTGGTGGGGAGCCTGCTTTTCCCTCTCCCTCTGCTGTTCCCTCCATTTGTGCTCTCTGGCTCTATCTCTCCGTCCAATAAATAAATAAAATCTTTAAAAAAATAAAGTTTTACAAAAAAAACCACTAGATTAAAATTTTAATTTAAAAATTGACTCATACTTTAAAATTTGTGCCTGACTACTTTTTTTTTTCAAGATTTTCTTTATTTGACAGAGAGACGGCCAGAGAGGGAACACAAGCAGGGGGAGTGGGAGAGGGAGAAGCAGGCTTCCCGCAGAGCAGGGAGCCCAATGGGGGCTCAATTCCAGGGCCCCGGGATCATGACCTGAGCCGAAGGTAGACGCTTGACGACTGAGCCACCCAGGCGCGTCTGTGCCTAACTACTTTTTTCTGTGCACAAAATCCAACTTCGAGTACAACAGACAGGATGCATTGATCTCCCTCACAGCAGCTGTGGTCACTGTGTCCTTGTCCCATCTTGTCTCAAACCAAGATACATCATTTTGCCTATTCAATATTTTCAAATTCAGTCAAATTCAGCAACAGCGATTTTTTAAAAATAGAAATGGAGGGTCATATTATTCAATGTACCATCTCCTACCTTTCTGACTCTTCTGACTTCGGTTTTATGATCTTTATTTTACTCTCTGGCCTTTTTCATATCTCATACTCTGACATAGCACCATCTTTCTATACACCTGAATGCTGATGTTAGCTCTATGGTGTTAAAATGATTGCTTACTTATATTTCACAGTGAATAATTTTTCACAGGTATTCCTTGTTTTGGCTCACTACATGAATCACTAAGATGCTAGTAATTTGATGACTGAAAATATTTCATTTTATTTTAAGAGAGAGCAACAGAGGCAGTCCTTTGAGTTAATTGTACCTTTTACTTCAAGGCAAATTATCATCATTAACCCATGACTGATCCTTTCTTCGTTTGGTTTATTAGTTTGGTTTTCTTTTATTCATTCATTCTGTTCTATTTTTATATTCTACTCTCTTTTCTCCATTTTAGCTATAAACAACTATTATATATTCTAAGGTGTCATTGTTTGCATATGCTACTGCAAAATTCATATTGCTATTATGAGTATCTATGATTTATATATATTTGTATGTATATATCACAATTTCTCACCATTATATCTCACTATATATAGTGATATAAATGTGTGTGTATATCACATGGTGATATGTGTCATTCTGTTTCTTAATTTTATTGTCTTAGGTTTTAAAGATCTAGACATATTATTATGTGTTGTTATGTGTATATATGTATAATTTTGCTTCTAATTATTGCATAATATTCCAGCATGTGCAGGCAGCCTGTTTTGTCCATCTGTTCTCCTAGTGTTGGACAGCCAAATTGCCTCCAAATTCTCATTTTCACAAATACTTCAATAAGGACCATCTTCACATATGTCCTCTGTAAACTTTACTGAGTTTTTTGCTAGGCCATAGTAGTGCATATAACTTAACAAAAGTATGCAGCTGGTACTACTATGGACCCTTGACATGGGGGATTAAGTGACAGCCTTATCTTATTCCTTATGTGGATATTTTCTGGACTTATATTACTCATTTTGTTGACTATCAACTCAGATTATTGAAGTTATTTTATTTATTTTTATTATTATTTTTTAATTTAATTTTATTGTTATGTTAGTCACCATACATTACATCATTAGTTTTTGATGTAGTGTTCCATGATTCATTGTTTGCATATAACACCCAGTGCTCCATTCAGTACATGCCACCAGGCTAACCCATCCCCCCACCCCCTCCCCTCTAGAACCCTCAGTTTGTTTCTCAGATTATTGAAGTTATTAATTTAAAGATTTCTAGAAGATTTGCCATCTGCTTTTAATAACATCTAAGATAGCAACCTGACTATAAAAACATAAATGTACCATAGAATAATTTAAAAATATAGAAAGATAGATATATATTCAAATTTTTGTAATCATATCACCTAAATGTGTGTTTCTTAGAAATTTTCTAGTTTCAGATGACTAAACCCTACCCTCATTAACACACACACACACACACACACACATTTTGAATAATAGGCTTGTGATAACTTCAGGCATTGTTTGATCTAGAGTTTCAGACAATCTTTAGGGCCCCATTCAACCCTTTTTCTCCATTTTTAACCTCATTCTCTATAGTGGGCATTTTTCTTGCATGGTTCTATTTGGTTCATAAGTATATTTTATTTAACTGTACTAAATATTAAATTTGCTAAATAAAAAGTTTTTTTCACCTTATATTCAGTTTATCACATTTCCTTTTCACAAATGAATTCTCAACTTATTATGATGATAAACATGAGTATTGGTGGTACAAGGGATAACATGCCTTTTTTTTAACAGATGAAAAGGTGAAGAGATAATATAAGTTGAATTAACACAAACTATAGAAGATGTGTATTTTATGTTTCTTACCCTTTTGGTTTTCCTTTATTGGGAGATAATTCTGAAATCTCATTCTATATCACTGTACTAAGAGGATATTAAAAAAAAAAAAAAGGAATCATCTTTATGTTAAAAATAGGGAATCATCTTTATGTTAAAACTTTTTTAAAAAGTTTAGAGAGGGGCTATACAGAGTGTGGTGGTGACCATTGAAATCAAGGTAAGAAATCCAAGGAGATGGGAGAAATTTCAGGGATTTGAAACCATATGTAAATTTGTTTCCCTCTCATCAATCTTTCTGATAAAAGTTCTTGTCTGATCTAGAATCTTTTATTATCATTATTATTTTTCATAATTGATTGGTGCTCTTACATTAGTAGGTATTACCAAGTCTTAAATATTGCATAATGCTGATTATTATCAATATAATTGATATGATATATCATATATCATAATATAATTATATATAAATTATATTTATATATGTAATATAGAAATATATATAATATAATGATGATCATTTGCTATCTTTCTCTGCCATTTTCAACACTCATTAGCCATGGGTTCTTCAGGTCTCACCCTTGGGTAATCCTTTGACTTTTGAGGGCTCTCTTTCTCTATTCAATTTTCTGTGTGTTATCATGTTGTTTATCTGGTTGGAAGTGGGGATTCTTTTTTTTTTTTAAGATTTTATTTATTTGTCAGAGAGAGAGAGCAGAAGCATGGGGTGGGGCAGAGGGAGAGGGAGAAGCAAACTCCCTGCTGAGCAAAGAGCTCACTGTGGGGCTTGATCCTAGGACCCTGGGATCATGGCCTGAGCTGAAGGCAGACATCTAACCAACTGAGCCACCCAGGCATCCCAGAAGTGGGGATTCTGTGTTGATCCAGGAGTTGGCTTACTATTACAAATACATTACTCTCCAATGATTCAGTCTACTTAATCATTTACTGCTAAATCTTCTTTGATTTATTGTAAAGGAGAGATCAGGCTTTTGAATTAAAAATATACATACACAATATTAAGAGAAAGTTTAGAAATTAGCTAACATCCATCCAGGCTACATAACAGATAGCAAATTTGAGGCTCAGAGAGGCTCAATGTGTTCCAAAGTTCATAAATAGGAAGAGAGCTAGGATTATAAAGGATTAACTTCCAGATCTAATTTCTAATCCAAGACTCTTCTCATCACTATCCTTCTCTCTCATTGTTAGTGTTACAAGTTAAGATCAGACTTGAGGGATGGGAATTTGGTTCCTAGGGGCAGCAAGAAACTTGAGCAGAGGTGTATCAGAGGAAATAGGAATTCTGAGACAAACTTTCTTGTGTGAAATTACCCATAACTTTCATTGAGTAGATTCTCAGTAGGATTTTTCCCAAAGACACATTACTTAAAAGAAGAAAGAACAGTGCTGTTCAAATAACCTTTGTGCATTGCATGGTAAGGCAGTGACTTACCCCAAATTCGATTTTTACACACTTGTCAGGTATTTAGAAATGAGAAGAGGCATTTAAAGATTATTGGAATGATTGGGTTCATTATATTGCTATTTTTCTGATAATTGTCAAACCTAGTCTACCCTTGCCTATACTAGGAGCCTTATTTTGAGAATAAATGATACCATTTTGAGTGTACTGGAAGAAAAGGGCAAGCAAAACATCATGCAAAAATCAATAGTTCTTTCTTGTGTCAACTTATTTATGAGAGGGATGTACAAGAGAGGTCAACAAAAGCAGAAGTAGGATCAACAGGTTTGCAAATTTTAATTGGGACTTCTCTGACTACTGCAAAAGAATCCTGTGTGTCCAACTCTTTTGAAGTTAAATGAATAAACTGCACATTTTTAAGAAGGCACTAACTTGTCTTTCCTTAGAATTGTTTTTCCCCAAGATTTTTTTTTTACCTATTCAGTTTAATAATGTGATAATACAGAATTATTTCTAACTGGAGTAACTTTCTCTGCATTCAGTTAGTCCTCATTTCTCTTTAGAAAGAAAGGAAACGAGCAGATTCCTTTATTAAAGATAGCTAATATAATCTCATTAATATTTTCTTTATTTTTCTTTTTTAAATTTTTTAATTTTACATTTTTTATTTTATTATGTTATGTTAATCACCATATATTACATCATTAGTTTTTGATGTAGTGTTCCATGATTCACTGTTTGCGTATAACACCCAGTGCTCTATTCAATACATGCCCTCCTTAATACCCAACACCAGGCTAACCCATTCACCCACTCCCATCCCCCTTAGAACCCTCAGTTTGTTTCTCAGAGTCCATAGTCTCTCATGGTTCGTCTCCCCTCCGATTTCTCCCCCTTCATTTTTCCCTTCCTACTATCTTCTTTTTTTTTAACATATAATGTATTATTTGTTTCAGAGGTACAGGTCTGTGATTTAACCGTCTTACACAAATCACAGCACTCACCATAGCACACACCCTCCCCAATGTCTATCACCCAGCCACCCCATCCCAACCACACCCCACCACTCCAGCAACCCTCAGTTTGTTTCCTGAGATTAAGAATTCCTCATATCAGTGAGGTCATATGATACATGTCTTTCTCTGATTGACTTATTTTGCTCAGCATAATACCCTCCAGTTCCATCCATGTCATTGCAAATGGCAAGATTTCATTCCTTTTGATGGCTGCATAATATTCCTATATATATATATATATACCACATCTTTATCCATTCATCTGCCAATGGACATCTTGGCTCTTTCCATAGTTTGGTTATTGTGGACATTGCTGCTATAAACTTCGGGGTGCATGTACACCTTTGGATCACTACATTTGTAGATTTGGGGTAAATACCCAGTAGTGCAATTACTGGGTGGTATGGTAGCTCTATTTTCAACTTTTTGAGGAACCTCCATACTGTTTTCCAGAGTGCCTGCATCACCTTGCATTCCCACCAACAGTGTAGGAGGGTTCCCCTTTCTCCTCATCCCCACCAACATCTGTCATTTCCTGACTTGTTAATTTTAGCCAGTCGGACTGGTGTGAGATGATATCTCTTAGAGGTTTTGAATTGGATTTCCCTGATGCTGAGCAATGTTGAGCACTTTTTCATGTGTCTGTTGGCCATTTGGATGCCTTCAATGGAAAAATGTCTGCTTGTGTATTCTGCCCATTTCTTGATTGGACCTTTTGCTCTTTGGGTGTTGAGTTTCATAAGTTTTTTTTTTTTTTAAGATTTTATTTATTTATTTGACAGAGAGAGAGAGAGGGAACACAAGCAGGGGGAACAGCGGAGGGAGAGGGAGAAGCAGGCTTCCTGCAGAGCAAGGAGCCCGATGCGGGGCTAGATCCCAGGACCCCGGGATCATGACCTGAGCCAAAGGCAGACGCTTAACCGACTGAGCCACCCAGGTGCCCCAAGTTTCATAAGTTCTTTATAGATTTTGGATACTAGCCCTTTATCTGATATGTCATTTGCAAATATCCTCTCCCATTCTGTCAGTTGTCTTTTGGTTTTGTTGACTATTTCCTTTCCTGTGCAAAACCTTTTTATCTTGATGAAGTCCCAATAGTTCATTTTTGCCCTTCCTTCCCTTGCCTTTGGTGATGTTTCTAGGAAGAAGTTGCTGTGGCTGAGGTCGAAGAGGTTGCTGCCTGTGTTCTCCTCTAGGATTGTGATGGACTCCTGTCTCACATTGAGTCTTTCAACCATTTGGAGTCTATTTTTGTGTGTGGTGTAAGGAAATGGTCCAGTTTCATTCTTCTGCATGTGGCTATCCAATTTTCCCAACACCATTTGTTGGAGAGACTGTCTTTTTTCCATTGGGCATTCTTTCCTGCTTTGTCAAAGATGAGTTGACCATAGAGTTGAGGGTCCATTTCTGGGCTCCCTATTCTGTTCCATTGATCTATGTGTCTGTTTTTGTACTAGTCCCATACTGTCTTGATGATGACAGCTTCATAATAGAGCTTGAAGTCAGGAATTGGGATGCTACCGGCTTTGCTTTTCCTTTTCAACATTCCTCTGGCTATGCGGGGTCTTTTCTGGTTCCATACAAATTTTAGGATTATTTGTTCCATTTCTTTGAAAAAAGTGGATGGTATTTTGATGGGGATTGCCTTGAATGTGTAGATTGCTCTAGGTAGCATTGACATCTTCACAATATTTGTTCTTCCAATCCATGAGCATGGAACGTTTTTCCATTTCTTTCTGTCTTCCTCAATTTCTTTCCTGAGTATTTTATACTTTTCTGAGTACAGATCCTTTGTCTCTTTGGTTAGATTTATGCCTAGGTATCTTATGATTTTGGGTGTAATTGTAAATGGGGTCAACTCCTTAATTTCTCTTTCTTCTGTCTTGTTGTTGGTGTATAGGAATGCCACTGACTTCTGAGCATTGATTTTATATCCTGCCACTTTACTGAATTCCTGCATGAGTTCTAGCAGTTTTGGGGTGGAGTCTTTTGGGTTTTCCACATAAAGTATCATATCATCTGCAAAGAGTGAGAGTTTGACTTCTTTGCTGATTCGGATGCCTTTGATTTCTTTTTTTGTCTGATTGCTGTGGCTAGGACTTCCAATACTATGTTGAATAGCAGTGGTGATAGTGGACATCCCTGCCGCGTCCTGACCTTAGGGGGAAAGCTCTCAGTTTTTCCCCATTGAGAATGATATTTGCTGAAGGTTTTTCATAGATGGCTTTTATGATATTGAGTTATGTACCCTCTATGCCTATACTCTGAAGAGTTTTGATCAAGAAAGGTTGCTGTACTTTGTCAAATGCTTTTTCTGCATCTATTGAGAGGATCATATGGTTCTTGTTCTTTCTTTTATTAATGTATTGTATCACATTGATTGATTTGCGGATGTTGAACCAAGCTTGCAGCCCAGGGATAAATCCCACTTGGTCATGGTGAATAATCCTTTTAACATACTGTTGGATCCTATTGGCTAGTATTTTGGTGAGAATTTTTGCATCTTTGTTTATCAGGGATATTGGTCTATAATTTTCCTTTTTTGATGGGGACTTTGTCTGGTTTTGGGAAAAAGGTAATGGTGGCCTCATAAAATGAGTTTGGAAGTTTTCCTTCCATTTCTATTTTTGGAACAGTTTCGGAAGAATAGGTATTCATTCTTCTTGAAATATTTGGTAGAATTCCCCTGGAAAGCCATCTGGCCCTGGGCTTTTGTTTGTTGGGAGATTTTTGATGACTGCTTCAATTTCCTTAGTGGTTATAGGTCTGTTCAGGTTTTCTATTTCTTCCTGGTTCAGTTTTGGTAGTTGATGCATCTCTAGGAATGCATCCATTTCTTCCAGATTATCTAATTTGCTGGCATAGAGTTGCTCATAATATGTTCTTATAATTGTTTGTATTTCTTTGGTGTTGGCTCCGATCTCTCCTCTTTCATTCATGATTTTATTTATTTGGGTCATTTCTCTTTTCTTTTTTATAAGTCTGGTCAGGGGTTTATCAATCTTATTAATTCTTTCAAAGAACCAGCTCCTAGTTTCATTAATCTGTTCTACTGTTCTTTTGGTGTCTATTTCATTGAAATCTGCTCTGATCTTTATTATTTCTCTTCTCCTGCTGGGTTTAGGCTTTATTTGCTGTTCCTGCTCCAGCTCCTTTATGTGTAGGGTTAGGTTGTGTATTTGAGACCTTTCTTGTTTCTTGAGAAAGGCTTATATTGCTATATACTTTCCTCTTAGCACTACCTTTGCTGCATCCCACAGATTTTGAACAGTTGTGTTTTCATTTTCATTGGTTTCCATGACTTTTTAAAAATCTTCTTTAATTTCCTGGTTGACCCATTCATTCTTTAGTAGGATGCTCTTTAGCTCCATGTATTCGAGTTCTTTCTGACTTTCCTCTTGTGATTAAGTTCTAGTTTCAAAGCACTGTGGTCTGAAAATATGCAGGGAATGATCCCAATCTTTTGGTACCAGCTGAGACCTGATTTGTGACCTAGGATGTGAGCTATTGTGGAGAATGTTCCATGGGCACTGCGGAAGAATGTATATTCTGTTGCTTTGGGATGGAATGTTCTGAATATATCTGTGAAGTCCATTTGGTCCAGTGTGTCATTTAAAGTCTTTATTTCCTTGCTGATCTTTTGCTTAGATGATCTGTCCATTTCATTGAAGGGGGTGTTAAAGTCCCCCACTATTATTGCAGTGTTGTCGATGTGTTTCTTTGATTTTGTTAATTAGCTTCTATAATTGGCTGCTCCCATGTTAGGGGCATAAATATTTACAATTGTTAGATCTTCTTGTTGGATAGACCCTTTAAGTAGGATATAGTGTCCTTCCTCATCTATTATTATAGTGGTTTCTTCAAAATCTAATTTGTCTGATATAAGAAATGACACCCCAGCTTTCTTTTGGTGTCCAGTAGCATGGTAAATGGTTTTCCACCCCCTCACTTTCAATCTGGAGGTGTTTTGGGGTCTAAAATCATTCTCTTGCAGAGAGCATATCAATCGGTCTTGTTTTTTATGCAATCTGATTCTCTGTGTCTTTTGATTGGGGCATTTAGTCCATTTACATTCAGGATAACTATTGAAAGATATGAATTTAGTGCCATTGTATTGCCTATAAGGTGATCATTACTGTATATTGTCTCTGTTCCTTTCTGGTCTGTGTTACTTTTAGGCTCTCTTTTTGCTTAGTGGAACCCTTTCAATATTTCTTGTAGGGCTGGTTTTGTGTTTGCAAATTCCTTTAGTTTTTGTTTGTCCTTGAACCTTCTTATCTCTCCTTCTATTTTCAATGACAGCCTAGCTGGATATAGTATTCTTGGCTGCATATTTTTCTCATTTAGTGCTCTGAATAGATCATGCCAGTCCTTTCTGGCCTGCAGGTCTCTGTGAATAGGTCTGTTGTCAATCTAATGTTTCTACCATTGTAGGTTACATATCTCTTCTCCCGAGCTGCTCTCAGGATTTTCTCTTTGTCTCTGAGACTTGTACATTTTACTAGTAGATGTCAGGTTGTTGACCTATTTTTATTGATTTTGAGAGGGGTTCTCTGTACCTCTTGGATTTTGATGCCTATTTCCTTCCCCAGATTAGGGAAGTTCTCTGCTATAATTTGCTCCAATGTACCTTCTGCCCCTCTCTCTCTTTCTTCTTCTTCTGGGATCCCAATTATTCTAATGTTGTTTCGTCTTATGGTATCGCTAATCTCTCAAATTCTGCCCTCGCGATCCAGTAGTTGTTTATCTCTCTGTATCTCAGCTTCTTTATTTTCCATCATTTGGTCTTCTATATCACTGAATCTCTCTTCTGCCTCATTTATCCTAGCAGTTAGAGCCTCCATTTTTTATTGCACTTCATTAATAGCCTTTTTGATTTCGACTTGGTTAGATTTCAGTTCTTTTATTTATCCAGAAAGAGTTTCTCTAATAACCTCCATGCTTTTTTCAAGCCCAGCTAGTATCTTTAAAATCATCATTCTGAACTCTAGTTCTTCATCTTACTAATGTCCATATTGATTATGTCCCTGGCAGTTGGTACTGCTTCTTGTTCTTTTTTTTTGAGGTGATTTTTTCTCTTTTCATTTTGTCCAGCAGAGAATAGATGAATGAGAGAACAAAATGCTAACAGGGTAACAATGACCCCTGAAAAATATACACTAAACAAATCAGAAGAGACCTGAACCCAGGGGAAAAGAAAGGGAAAGAAAAAATTGAGAAAAAAAAGAAAAAAATGAAGATAAAAAAATATATATATGATCAAATACAATCAGGCTGGTGCATAGATCAGTGCCTCACAGTAGTTTTGGGGCATATTTTGGTCTGTTAGAAGAAAGGGCCTCTCAAAATTTTAAAGAAAAAAACTTATATATGTACAAAAATAAGAGTAAATACAATGACAAGATGGAATATGACTGTAAAGATGAAAATTATAAAAGGTTTTATAAAAGGAATTGATAGATAAGAATTTGGTTGAAAAAAGAAAGAAGAGGATTTTAAAAAAAGGGGGAGAGAATGTGATCAGGCAGGAGACTAGAACAAAGCCATACACTAGAGATTTAGGGTATATTTTGGTCTGTTAGAAGAAACTGTATCCCAAAATTTTAAAGAGAGAACAACTTATATATATACCAAAAATAAGGTTAAATACTATGAAGGGATAGAATATGACTTTAAAAATGAAAAATAAAAAAGATTTTTTTTAAAAAAAAGGGATTGATAAGATGTTGGTTGAAAGAGGGAAAAAGAAAAATTTGAAAAAAAAGAAAATTATAAAAAGGAGATTAAAAAAATTAACTTTGAAAGACTAAAGAATCAGGAGGAAAAAAGCCATGAATTCTATGTGCTGTATTCCCCTAGTGCTGGCATTCTCTCGTTCTCATTGATCGGTAAACTTGGTCTTGGCTGGCGGTTCTTGCTGATCTTCTGGGGGAGGGGCCTGTCGCAGTGGTTCTCAAATATCTTTGCCAGAGGCAAAATTGCCCCACCCTTGCCTGGTCTGGGGTAAATAATCTGCTTGGGTTTGCTCTCAGGAGCTTTTGTTCCCTGCAAGCTTTCCATGCAGCTTTGGAGGATGAGAGTGAAAATGGTGGCTTCCCAATCTCCACCCCAGAGGAGCCGAGAACTCGTTGCCCCACTCCTCAGTTCACCCCCAGAGAAAAGCAATCAGTCACTCCCATCTCCCTGGTCTCTGGCCGCCCTCCCTGCTCACCCGGCCTGTGACCAAGCATTTCTATCTCTGGCACCTGACCCTGTGCAGAGTCTCCAAACCCAGCAGATTCCTGCAGTGAGCTCCCATGCCACTTCTCCCAGGGGAGGAAGGGGAGTCTCCCCAGATCTGCCACTTGTTGTGTCCCTGGTGGAGGAGCAGTGGCCCAACTGTGCTGCGGATCATGGTTTATGGCAACCCTGAGCTGTAAGCCTGCACCTCGGCTCTGTCTCTGCAGCCGGCTTCCCTGCTCAGATACCTGGGAGCTCTGCTGCCCTCAGCCACCCCCAGTCTTTCTGTGACCCCCAAGGGTCCTGAGACCACACTGTCCCCAAAGGGTTCCACCCCTCACTTAGCCACTGGAGTGATGTCCCTCAGCAGAGCAGACTTCTAAAAGTTCTGTATTTGTCCACTGCTCTATCACCTGCCAGAAGCCAGATGGAGGCCCCCTCCCCCACTGTCTATCTTCCTGAATATCGCCTCAGATTCACTTCTCCGCACATCCTACCTTCCAGAAAGTGCTCACTTCTCTGTTCAGAGAGTTGCTGCTATTCCTTTCTTCGATCTCCTGTTGAGTTAGTAGGTGTTTAGAATGGTTTGATCCCTATCTAGCTGAATTCCTGGGACCAGACAAAATATGTCTCCTACTCCTCCACCATCTTGCTCCTCCCCCCACCTATTTTCTTTATTTTTTCTATATTTTATGTTATTTCATATCAATCCTACCTGTGCCTTTTAATATATTTATTTTTATTTACTGAGATCCTGCCCCTTTGATCTTTAACCAAGTCCAACATACTGATTTAGGAAGAGTTTAGAAGTTTCTGGTTAGGAAATTCTGAAGTTGACAAGAAACTAGTATTTTTTTAAGCAACTATATTGACCAGAATTTCCCTAGATTTATTATATATGTTATTTCAACTGATTTTCAAAAACAACAACAACAACAACAACAAAACACCTCCTTGGGGTTTATTTATTTTTATTTGTGGGTATTTTAAAAACATCAGGTCACAGGTATAAGAGGCTGTGCTGACATTTGATTACACACGTGTGATAACAAGGTCTATAATCTTTCCATTTAGTACAATTGCCTAAAATGTTACTTAATATGTTAATAAGTTTGACATGAAAATGGGTTTCCATGTTTCAATAAGATTGTGTTGGTATAATCAAAGTCATAGAAGACTTTTTACTGCTGGCCTTCTCAGGTCATTTACTATACTTATCATCAAAGCAAGTGTCTTGTCAGGATCCAGGTGTGTACTATTTCCAAATTTACTTGACCCCAGATCTCTAATGGGGAACTTTTTAGAAGTTGTCCTTCCTACTATACTTTGGAAAATACACAGGGGATTATACAAGGGAACCTATTGTTGCCATGATTATGCTCCTTCAGTCATGATAAGTGTTGCCAGTAGACACTGAAGCAATGGAAGTTATCTGAGTGATTGTTTAGTATCCACCCACAAATGTAGTGTACTGTGCATATAAGAACATAATCTTGTGTTATGGAACAATCCTCCTAAAAGGCTTGTTTACATGCTAGGAAGAAAGGTTGTGCAAACCTGTTTATTTGCTTCTTAAATATCCTGAGCTGTATCTGACAGAGTTGGCCAAAGAGGAAAATTATAATTCTGAAAATTATTGAACAGGGTCATGATATTATGCTTTAACTTAAACTAGGGTGATAAAGTCTAACTAAATGTCATAGATCTTAGTAACATGTTCCAAAATAAATCTATAATTTAAAAATTCAAATTATACAAGTTTAAACCCAAACAAGAAATAATCACTAAAAAATGTCTCCACTCAATGTGCTCTATGCTATTGACTCACGAGTGCTCAGAAATGTATCTTTCATGTTTTTCCACTAACACTGGATTATTCTGCAACCACACTACTGCTTCTGCTGGTGATTTCTCATGCTGCTGCTTTTCTGCTGGGCACAGATGTCCTTCTCTAGAAATCACTGATGTTCCACACTTCCTCAGATTCCCTTACAGGCCTCCTCTCCAGATAACTCACACTCTAGCTATGGTACAAGACACCTGAATTCTAACCAACAATTGCTTGATCATTTCCACATTTAAAAATCAGGACAAATCAAGCCCCAGAGAAGGGAATGGATCCCCTTTTTGCTAGATGAATGTTGCCTCCAGTCCTCATTTTCTACCTTCACTGTCCTCTTTTCAGGATGATTAACAATGAAAACAGCTTTTCATTTAAGGTATAGGAAGTGGTCTGACTGTGAACCTGCCAAGGCAATCAAAGACTAATTTCTGGACTTCTCTAACCTTTAGGTTATTTAGTCTTATCATCATGTGTAGAACATTAATGGTGTGATTCAGATAAACACCAACACCACACTCTAAGGCAGTTTTGTTTTTTTAATGACTTCTCTTCCACTGTGAACAAATATTTTGATATTACGTTCCTGCGGTTTTAAGGGTGTCTTGCTCTTAAACTCCTGTGTTTTAAAGCTTAAATAAACTGGCTAGGTAAAGCACATACACATGGAGACAAGTTTCTTACAACTCCTCAAGAAGCAGCAATAACATAGCAGAGGGATGTCTTAAACTCTACACAGAAAAAAAAAAAAAAGTAAAGAAAAAGAAAACTTACCCAAGGCTGAGTTTGAATATGTGCTTATGCCCTTAAGAATTACCTATTAGTTTTTTAAAAAGTAAATTCCTGGGCTCCATCTAGAGGGATTCCAATTTAGTAGGCATGAAATGGGCTTTAAGAATCAGCATTTTCAAGTATCACCAAGTGATTTGAAAACTGGTGATCTAGAAATTAAGTTTTAGAAAATGTCTTAAAAAATATAGTCAATTTCTGGAGTGCTGAAATGTACACTCAAGTAAAAGTAGTATTATTAAGGAGTTGATGTAGCTTTTAAATCTGAAACATCCCTTTTCATATGACTTCATTTAGACATCTCCACAAACAATGAATTGGTACTCATTTTACATTGGCCTGACCTGAAGTGCCTATTCTGCTGCTTTTACAGTTTTTTCCATTTTCAAAATTTAACTAATGAAAAAAAAAAAAGCCTCTTCTCTCACACAAACAAAATGAAAGCATTCTTGGAAAATCTAATGCAATGTTAAAATTAGATCACTGCTATGGCAACCTTACTTCACTTTCTCATCCAGTCCATACTAAACACATCAGTCTCTTAGTTGGCATCTTGCATCTCTAATATTCTTAGTGAAACAGTGTTGTGACATTAAAACACTCTGCATTGTAGCTTCTACTGATATATCCAACAATACTTCTCAGTCTCATCTGAACAATTCACATTAGCCAAACTGTCTTACTAAATTGCCCTTTCATAGTTCATATGCAATTCTAACTATATATCTTTTTCTTGCAATTTTCTGCCTAAAGATTCTCCTTTTATCTAAGTCCAAATCTTCATTCAAAAGCCATTACAAGTTTCAATATTTCTGTCTAAATACTCCATCTTTAACTGATGATTCTTTTATGAATTCCTAGTAGAATTTTTTATGTGAACTAAATTTAGGATGGAGCTGATGTCATTTTATGATGGCATTTATCAGATGTAAGCTTAAGTATATATTATGCATTCTAGTATATATATGCACATTTAGTCTGTTTATCTGAAGGTAGAGTCATGCAAACTATTTAACGCTTTTTCTCACTCATTTTTGTATTACAAGTAATGTGCACAGGGTAGACAAACACTATGTACTAAAAAAAAAAACTAGTAAGTTAGTGTATATTATAATGTTTATATAAAGGGGTATGTTTTCTCTTAAATTTAATACTTAGATAATACAGCTTTCTTTATGGAAAAATAACATATTTTTACTTGGATGAGACATGAATGATGATCATTACTAAAATCAACAGAATTGTCAGTGTCTTAACAGCCCAGTTGGAAATTTATAGAGGAACTATTTGTTTCAACAGCAAATGTTTTCCACTTGAGAAGTGTTAGCAGATCCTAAGGGATAAACATACACATTGGAGCATGAAAGAAGTTTTGTCTGCAGTTTGGGTGTTATGATTGTGGGAGTTGTTATGGCAGATGACACTTTTGCTTAACAAAAGCTGTTAAATTTGCTTGGATTCACTGCAAAATTTGGATGTGTATGCAATTCATTTTTGGTCATATGGGGCTATTTGGTACATTTTAGATAGACCTTGTCTATGTGAAACACTATAACCTACACCAAGCCAGATCCGTGAACTTTTTTTTTTTTTTAAGATTTTATTTATTTTTAGAGAGCGAGCGAGAGAGAAACAGCATGAGAGGGGAGAGGGTCAGAGGGAGAAGCAGGCTCCCTGCTGAGCCAGGAGCCCAATGTGGGACTCGATCCCAAGACCCTGGGATCATGACCTGAGCCGAAGGCAGATGCTTAACCATCTGAGCCACCCAGGAGCCCCAGATCCATGAACTTTTAAAATTCCTTGGAATTACTGAATTTGTTCCAAAATAGATCTGATTATCATTTATTGAACTATAGTCATCTAAAGGAGTGCTATAGACTAGAGTTCCATCAGGAAGGCTAGAAATAAGGTATTTGGAGAGTAGTTACAGTGTAGTGAGATGAGTGAAAGAAGAGAAAGTTTGCTGTCAGTGGAACAAAGTTGTGTAGAGATAAATCTACCATATGCAAGAATTTGTTATATGCTACAGAAGGCAACAGGGAAAGGGAGAATTATTCTTTAAATGGCCTTGGGACAGCTTATCAGCAATGTTGAGGAAAAATATAGATTTTGTGGTAAAAGGTAGATTTTAAATGGTTTGTGTGTGAAATTACTGAAAAATTGATATGGAAATAACTTTTTGTGAAAATTTGAAAGGAAACACCTTTTTAAATTCTGAAGAGATAAGAGGTCAAAGATAAAAGAAGGAAATTTGACTAAGTTAAAATAATTTTTGAAGGTCAAAAAATAGTAAATGCAAGAATAAATATGTGCAGTGTATACTTACAAGCATTATATAAGAGTTTTATTCAAGTCCTTAAGACCTTGATATTTAAATGAATGTAAAAATGTAATTTGGTTTTGCTTTAAGAAAAAAATAGAAAATCACATATTTGATTTTGTCCTTAGGAAAAAGAATTACATTAAACTAAAGGACAAGTGTAGAACAAATCTCTTGGACCTAAAATACATCAAGATTTGTTTTTATACTATGCTGTATTTATTTTTGTTACTAAGGAGTTCCAGGGGATATATAGAGTTGAGGACATTAAACAAAAAATCAATATTTTTTTTTTTTAATAATCAAGTTAAACAGGTCCTTAAATGAAACTGGGCATATATATTTTAATATGGTGGTGCATATTTTTAATATTTTAATGCATAAATATATGTACATAAATAAGTTGTGTTTGCATTAAAGAGAAAACATAGTTTTTAAACAATTAAGTTTATTATTTGTTCCATCATTACTTATAATATCTCTCTACTTTTTCTCTCACCTTTAGTATAACATTGTAAAGAGTCTCATGCTATTAAATTCTACATCAGATTCATAAAATATGCGTAGATGATTATTTAATGCCATAAGCATGGCTAGTAATAGTAGCTTACATTATAAAAATCATTTTTTATTCAAAAATTTTTGTTCAGTATTTCATCCAACTATAAAAACCAGATTATAACTTTTGGTATTTGAAATAATAGCTTGTCTGAGGTTAACTTGCATACAAATTTTTTTAAATAATCTTGATTATTTCTGATAGTTTCTAAATCTAAATACATATTACTTGGATTTGCATTTATATATTACTGTGAACAAAGGTTATAAACCTTGAATTCACTAAAGAGGAATTATACCTAATACAAACATATGGAAAATATTGAACTATATTTGTTACTGGAAGAATCCAAATTAATATATTTGTAAACATAAATTGTTAAATAACAACAACAAAAAAACCCTAATCATCAACATAGAAAAAGTTCATTTAAGTGGAATTGAGCATTTCTTATATTTTTATAAAATAATTCTTTTTAGAAAATTAGAAAACATGCACCAGGTAGAAAACATTATTTAATGGCTCTCCTATCACTCAGATGTAAACACATTTTTACAAGCTGCTGTAGAGCTTTCTAAAACAATGCATAGCTCTGTAAGTAGTATGTATACTGGTGTGTGAGATGAACTGGTTCACAAGAGAAAAATCCAACAAACAGTGCTAATATATATATATGCAGGATATTGTTTCCTTAACTGGTAGTCTGTTGGTCTATAGATAGAGCTCCAGCTTTGGTTAAGCAGATTTATGAAATCAGGTATTGTGTCACTGTCTATGATTTTCCTGAACTTTTTGTAATTTCAGATCAGATGGCTCAGCTTCTGAGCTGAATCCAGGTAGGATTTCAACTACAGGTAGGAAACCAGCAGGTAGCCAATGTCATGAGTGAGCTTTCTATCTTTACTCTTAAGAGACTGTAAAATGCTTTCTCAGAGGTCTCAAATATACTTCTCTTCAAGACCACATGACAAAACTAGGTCACGCAGACCTACTGTGTTATAGGAAAGTCAGGGAAACTTAATGTCAGAACTTTTCAACCTTTGTAAGATGGGAAAGCAAGGGAATATAAAAAGGTTTTAGGAATCACTTTGGAGGGAGCCAAAGGACAGTGTCTACCACAATGGGTGTGCATGTGTTAACCTAAACTCTATTCCTATAGTATTAACATACATGTTTTACCTAAAACTAAGTGAAGATCATTCTAAGTAATTCATGTTTTCAACACAAATATTAATTGTTGGCTAGTACTTTGTTTTATGTATGCACTATCATGTATTCAAATCATTTCCTATGAGTTGGTTTCTTTTACTTTAATTTTTTAAATAAACATTTGAAAGGAAATCTTGATACAGAGCCATAGACATCCTTAATTATTCAAGGATGAATTACTATAAATTATATTGCTGAGTAAAATTGTATGAGTAATATTTTTTGGTTTAAAATGTTGCATAGGTTGTGTAAACTTACAGCAGAAATTTTTGAAACTACAAATGCCTAAAATCAGGAAATAAAAACAGTTTCATCTCCACTATGGTGATAAACTTACTACAACTTGTCCCTTCTGATTACAAGTAAAAACTATACGAAATAAAACAATACCAAAACAACCACCACCTGAAAATTCTGAAAATAAACAAAAACAGCAATATTGGAAAGGAGTAAAAACTCGAAGAAATGACCTGTGCAAGAGTGAATTTTCTGTTTTTGTTTGTGTGTTTTGTTTTTGCCCTGTGACTTTGTTCCAAGCACAGGCTTCATACAAGGAGTGATGCAGTGGCACAGGGGCTAAAATCCAAGAGAGCCCCATATTTCTTGCCAGAGAAATCAGGAAAAAGGACTTCTTTGTGCTGGAAAGCGAATGAAGGAATTCTAGAGAGGATATTTTTCATGTTTTAATCCACACAAACTTTAGTTTAACCCATGATCTACACATGTGCAGCCCAAATCCAAACCAACAGAGTAAAGGCTTAGCAAGAAAAGGGGTATTTATAATATCCACTCAAGTCTCAGATTCACTTCTAAATTATGCAGGCTGCGAATGGACACAAACAAGGCCGAGGTGATGCAAGTGAGATTTGAACTACTCCCTACAGAGGTAGGAGATAATATGCAGTCTAATGTAACCAGGTGAATGCCCACAAAAACAAAAATATTGATATTCTCCAGATAGGGACAACAGGACTCAGAGCCTACACAATAGAACATTCACAATATACAGGACACAATCCACATTCCCACCATACTAAGAACCAGGAAAATGTGGCCAATTTTCAAGGGAAAATTAATCGACAGATACCAATCACAAAACAAATCAGATGTTGAAGCTGTCAGAGAAATTTCAAATCAGATATTATAACTATGCTCCATGAGATAAAAGAAAGTATACTTGCCATCAACAGATCTATAGAAATTATCTGCAGAGGAGTGGAAACTATAAAAGAAGCAAATAGATCTATTTTTAGAACTAAAAAATACAGTATCTGAAAATTTGTTGAAACGTCTC
The DNA here is from genome assembly GCF_011800145.1 of Mirounga leonina. Lineage (NCBI taxonomy): Eukaryota > Metazoa > Chordata > Mammalia > Carnivora > Phocidae > Mirounga > Mirounga leonina. The sequence continues at coordinate 597,731 of NW_023270232.1, read as the reverse complement.
ACTGAAGCCTAGTCACAGAATAGTGACATAGAGACAACAGGGAAAAGAGTCAGTAAACTTGAAATACATCACAATTATTCAATATAAAGAACATAAGGAAACACATTAAAAAAAATAACAGAGTCTCAGGCAGGCATCCCTGAGACAAAACCAAAAGATGTAACTTACATGTAATTAGAGTCCCACAGGAGAGAGGAAAGTAATGGGACCAAAAAGAAATCAGAAAAAATAATGGTAGAGTATTTTCCAAATTTGGTGACAGACATATTTATAGATTTGGAAATGTCAGTGAACCCCAAATAGGAGGAACTCCAGGAAATCATGCCTAGGTATATTAAAATCAATTGTAAAACCTAAAGACAATGGAAAACTATTTAAAGCAAATGCATATTTGGAAACCATGAATTGAAAGGCCACAATTGCTTCACCAGGAATCATAAAGACCAGAACGACGTGGAACATCTCCGGAACCAACCTAACAAAATTAAAAATGATGCTTCAAAAGAAGTAAACTGAACTGCCTGCCAGAGCAAAATTCACAATCTATAAATCAAGAAAAAGAAATTCACATTATCAGTAATGTAACATCCACGGTATATGGCATATAAGAAAAATAAGTATTTGGCATACGAAGGAGTGAGAAAATTTGACACAGACCTAGGAAATAAAACAGTCAATAGAAACTGACCCGAGACAACTTATGTATTAAATTAAAAGATAGAAAACTAATCATTTTTACTACATTAACAGACATAAAGAAAAATATGGTCATTATGCATAAAGAAGTTGGTAATTTGGCAGAAAATTTGAAATTATAAAAAATAATCGGGGTATGTGGATGGCTCAGTTGGTTGAGTGACCAATTCTTGATTTTGTCTCAGGTCATGATCTTGGGGTCATGCATTGGACTCTGCACTCAGCACAGAGTCTGCTTGAGATTCTGCCCCTCTGCCCCGCATGAGCTCTCTCTTTCTCTAAATAAATAAATAAATAAATAAATAAATAAATAAATAAATAAATAAAATCTAAAAAAATAATCAAATGTAAAATTTAAAACTATAATTATAACAACTATTTTTTTTAAATATATTTAATGGAAGATTGCAGATTGCAGGAGAGTCAAAGAACTTGACTATAGGTCAATGAAATTACCTAATCTGAAGAAAATTTTAAAAATTGAAAAATATATGAAAACTGAGTGCATTGTGGGACAGTATTTCTAGAGAAGTAAGATATATTATATACAGGGAAATGATATGCATTATATCAGACTTCTCATTAGAATTGATAGAGGACATAAGATAGTGAATGACTTTTAAAGAGTGCAAAAAGCATCAAAATAATACCATTAATATGAAATTGAACAGACTTTAAATTTTTTTTAATTATAATAATACAGACATTTTGGGAAAAAAATGGAATTTGCCACTAGTGGGTTTAAATTATAAGAAATACTAAAGAACCATTTTCTAGATGAAAAGAGTTGATGCCAAACGGTTATTAAGATCTACAGGAATTTAATTGTAAATTTCAGAAATCATAAGTATGTAAGCATGTAAAAGTACCTATTTTAAATATAGTTTCTTTAAAAGGCATCTGACTAGAGGAAAAACTAAAACAAAGCTTTAAGTTTATAATTACTATAATCATATACTATATATGATGACTCTAGCATAACAGACAGGGTAAATAAATGAAATAAAAACCATTGTAAGTTTCTTACATTTTATGTGAAATAATGTATTAGCCATAAATACAGTGTGATCTATGGTAATGCATATTCTAATTTCTAAGATAATCAATAATGAAAAATGCAAAATGGTAAGCACAAACTCAAACATCTCAAAAGCTACATTGAATGTAAATAGCCTAAAGATTCCAATATAAGGGAAAAGATTGTCAAACTAGATTAAAAAAACCACTTTATACTTTCAATAAGAGACTCAATTTCAATTTCAACAGAAACACACAGGTGAAAAGCAAAATGGATAAAGAAGATGTGAGATTATATATAAATATATATATAAAATAGAGTATTACTCAGCCATCTAAAAAAATGAAATCTTGCCATTTGCAACAATGTGGATGGAACTAGAGTGTTTTATTTATTATGCTAAGCAAAATAAGTCAGTCAGAGATACACAAATACCATACGATCTCACTCATATGTGGAATTTAAGAAACAAAACAGATGAACATGGGGAAGGGAAAGAAAAATAAAATAGGATGAAAACAGAGAGGGAGGCAAATCATAAAAGACTTAACTCTAGGAAACAGACTGAGGGTTGCTGGAAGGGAGGGGGGTGGGGGATGGGGCAATTGGGTGATGGGCATTAAGGAGGACACTTGATGTAATGAGCACTGGATGTTATATGCAACTGAGGAATCACTAAATTCTATCCCTGAAGCTAATAATACAGAATATGTTAACTAAATTGAATTTAAATTAAAAAATTTAAAAAAATAAAATGATAGAAAAGTATACACCATGCAGAAAGTTAGCATACGAAGTCTGGAGGAGCTTTAATAATATCACTCAAAATAGTCTTAAAAACAAGTATTACCAGTACAGATAGAAGGCTCAATTCTTCAGAAAGAATGAACAGTTATACATGTGTATGTATTTAATAACAGAACTTCGACCTACAGGAAGTAAAATTAAGAAAACTGAAGGAAAAAACATGCAAATCCATTATCTGAGCTGGACATTTTAACACCTCCCACTCATTGATAAAAACAACTATGGAAAAAGGTCAATAATAATATAAAAAATGTGAACAACACAATTAGCCACCTTGAACTAATTGTTATTATGGAACACTACACACAATCAGGGTAAAATGCTTGTTCTCTCAAATTCATAAAAAATGTTCACCAATACTGACCATATGATGGAGCTTAAGATATGTTTCCATGAATAAGTCAAATATTACAGAGTATATACTCTAAGAGTATGAAATTATAAATCAAGAAAAGCATATTAAAGTGGAGATCAATAAAATTAAGATATCAAGAAGTCTCTAAATATATGAAAAATAAACAACATGGTTCCAAAGAACTTATTGTTCAAAGGAGGAATCACAAAAGAAATCAGAAAATATTCTGAACTATATTCTGAACTGTTTGGCAATTAAAACGTAACAAATCAAACTGAGAGATGCAGTTTTAGCAACAGTTAGAAGGAAATTTATGCTATAAGAACATATGTTTCTTCTTTCAAAAGGAAAAAAAAAAAGTTTGAATTTAATGACCTAAGGTTCCACCTTGTGAAGCTAAACAAAGGAAGCAATATTCACTATGAAGTAAATAGAAGAAAAGAAGTAACAACAATAGTAGTAGAAATAAATTTAAAAAGGAAGCAAATAGAGGGGATTAAAGATAAAAGTTTGGTTTTTGAAATAATGAACAGAACTGACTAAGCCTTTAGCAAGATAGATCAAGATATACATTTGTCATGTAAAATATAAACACATGATTGTGCAAATGCCAATCATAAGAAAATTAAAGACTATGTATTTCAAAAACATTGTGGGTAATACACCACAAAATACATATCATAAACTATTAACTTAAAAATCAAGAGAGATTAATTTTTCATGTACTGAAGAGTCTTCCTTATTATCATTTAAAATGATTGCATAGAATTTACTACAATAACTCAATAACAACTATTTTTTTTACAAATTTTATAGAAAGAAACATATCCTCCCCAATTCCTTGTTATTATAATATGTATTTTTTCTTTCTGTATTAGTATATACATTCTTAGTTTTCCTTTGGGTAAAATCACTGAAAGAATTCACTAACTTAAGGATTCAGATGCATGTTACCAATTGTCAGTGAAAGAAGATTAGAAATGTTTAAAGTTGTGTTAGCACTGAATAAACATGCTCATTTCCCTTAAATAATATTACCTTTGCCTTGATTAATTTAAAAAAATTATCCAACTTGATAAAATTGATAGCCTGTTAAATTTAATCTTGCTATTCTTTGTTTATAAAAGAACTTAAAAAACAGACATGGTATGATTATAATAGAAGCACTACAAAATGCTAAATAATGTATTTTTAAAATAAAATCCTACTTTCTATCATTAGCATTTCGGGGTAGTAAGTTTCAGACATTTTGCCACATAAGTGGCAACTATTTTTGTATTATCAAGCCACTAGCGATTCACCTCCTCCCAACTTTCTTCCCTCCTTTCCCCTACCCTCAAGGCAGACCAAAGTAAACACCTAAATCAAGCTCTGACAATCCTGTACTCTCTCCCAACAATTCACAATTAGTGCTTAGCAATGAAATTTGGACTTGGGGGACAACTTTTCCATTTGTGCTTCAGGAAGGAAAAGAAATGAGTTTTTAAAGAAAGAATAATAAAGCAGAGGTGAAAGAAATACAGAGACTGGTAGGTAGTGGTCAAGGGAGAATGATGGAATCAACTTGGTTGCAAGGTCTGTGTAGCCACTAAACTAAGCTTAGATCAAATTTTGTGTGTCCTTGGAGCTCATACTAATCAGTCTTCATAGTCAGCATTAGAGATATGATAGTTTAGCAATAGCCCCCAGCTTGGTGAAGATAGTTACATGACCATACATTTCTACAGTGTAACAATTCACCAACTTGTAGCAATTGGTTCTATAATTAGTGTTGCCAATTCTCCCTAGAGAAATTGTTCTAGTGTTATATCTAACTCAAATTATCTAGTTCCACTGAGTTTCCCATCAGCATTAGTTAAAGGAAGTTTTTTTTTTTTTTAAAGAATAAATTTGACCAACATTTTTATATTCAACCACATTTAAAATTTGGACTATAAAAATAAGTGCTTTTGTTTAAGCACAAGTGGAAAAATAATTAAAGTTACACTTTGGATCATGGTATCTACAGAAGAAATAATACAATTTAGTAAGAATTGTTGGAGACATGTATTTCCATCAAAGAGCTTTTAATTGACTTATTTGTAATTTCCTCTGGTGCATGTATAGAGATGTGTGTGCTTTTACATCACAAAATGATATGTAGAGCCAGATAGGTAATTTAGATCAACTTGTTGTCTTAAAACAAGCTAATGTTTCTGTAAGTTCTATTAAAATATAATTATGTAAATAATAAATTTGTGGCTAGAATTAAGTTCCCCAAGTTTTTGTCAATGAACTCTTGTTCAAGTAATTTAGAGATGTACTTCTATATTCACAATATTTAATTCTTTTCAGGTTGGAGTTTTAAAAGAAAACATTAGATTAGGGGAAAATCATTTCAAAAAGAACGTTTATTAGTTTTAGAATGGTAAATCTGAATTGGAGATTTTGACTTAGAATTGTAGCCAGGAGCATTTATTCCTTGCTGCTATATATATTTATACATATATCAGTTAGAGCTTGGAGTCTGCCCACAAGGAAGATTATATTTATAGAACACAGAAGACAGTACTTACTGACTTTATCCAATAGGATATATTACCTTTCTCATACGAGGACACATTTAAAGAGACAAAAAGAGATGAGGTTTTTTTTTTTTTAAGATTTTATTTATTTATTTGACAGAGAGAGAGATAGCGAGAGCAGGAACAGAAGCAGGGGGAGTGGGAGAGGGAGAAGCAGGCTTCCCGTGGAGCAGGGAGCTCGATGTGGGACTCGATCCCAGGACCCTGGGACCATGACCTGAGCCGAAGGCAGACGCTTAATGACTGAGCCACCCAGGCGCCCAAAAAGAGATGAGTTTTACAGTTGTATTTCTCAGAAGGCGGGTTCTCAGTTTTGCCCCAAAGTATTTATGTCTTGGAATTGGGCTTATTAAGGTATCCAGTTTTCAGCAGTCCAAAAAAGAGGAAAAGGGCAAGGCAACTGAGAACAGTAATACTGTTAATACTTTAACTCTATTAAACAGGAGAGCATGAACCAATGCATTTTAGATGAATTACCACTCCACCATGAATTAACTTAGCCATAGGAAAATGTGTGTAAAAGATGAAAGACTGGAGGTGTTTCTCATGCAAGAAGCATCACAGAAAGGACACAGTTGAAGAGAGAATCTGCAAACAAAAATGAACAGAGTCATCAAAAGTATTTCCCCTTCTTTAATAACAGCTTATTTAAACCCAAGGAAAACCAATGTCAAACAATAACTCACTAGATGGAGCTATTGTTAATTGTAATCAAAATGAAACCATAGCTTTCGTAGCATAATTCTTAGGATCAACAGATGACCTAGATATCATTAAGGACACCAATAACATATTGGCTTTTAAAGAACATGTCTTACCATATGAACCCAATTGCTGAGGATGATGTGAAAAATCTGGCAAACCTATGGGATGAACAGAAATAATAGTTTTAGCATTCATCTGAATCGAATTTGTGTGCACTAGCACACAAGTGCATCTGTTATGTATGCATAAACGAAGACCCAGAAACCGTATCAGTAAATTAGCGTCAGAGTCAGATTGGAACCCAGTGATTTGGGGCTCAGAGTTCCTTTCAATATACACTACATTATATCACATTCTGTTCCTAAGTCAAAATTGTGTTTTTGCTTCCATGCTTTCAGAGCTTGGACAGTCTAAAAGAGTTAATACTTTAGCCAAAGTCATCTCTTTAAAGTTGCCTGATAGTATGAGAACCTGGATCTTCATAAATAAAATATTTTACTGACTTCGGTGATATTACAGGAAATTTATTCCTTGTCAGAGATGTGCAGAGATCTTGAGCCTTTCTGTCACCAATTCATTTGAAGACAACATGAATATTTTTGGAACAGCCCAATTTAATTAGAAGTTCAAGGAAGGTCCAAGTCAGTAAGGAACTCATGTTAAAATACATACTTTTATTTCATGGGACTAGCTTTGTTATAATGTACCACTTTTAACAATGAATATGAATGTGGGATCAGAGTAACAATGCTATATTTTAGAATTATTTATTTGGCTTTTATTATACTTTAGAAAGGAAATTATTCATAATTATTTGGAGGAAAAAATTGAAATGAACGAAATGTGTGGCCTACCTTTTAATATTTAAATTTTGGGGAGATCTTCTTTATCCCTATTTAGAAATGGATTATGCTTTTGTTTTTTTATGAAAATTTTATCTCAAGCCTTAGTAAATTTATTACAACTCTCACAGTGAATGCTAGCAAATGGTAAGGGTGTCTGTTAAATAAACAAAAAGTACTCTCTATTTTACTCATTTAGTTCCCAGACTGGCCTTCATAAAGTCTCTATGGCTGATGACAGTAGGTTCTGATGTGTAAGATGTCACCTTGGTAACATCACAGGGTTGTTTTAGCCTAAAGCATAGGTTATGATTGCTTAAAATGATGATTATTTTCATTGCTTTATGTCACAAAGAGCTTAAATATAAAACTGATTTTAAAACTTAAATTAGCATGGCCTTTCTTTATTGGACAGATAAAGACTGAATTTTTTATTCTCATTTTATATGTTTGCTTATTATTAATCAGTGAATTAATCATTCACCCAGGTAATTCTTTGAACAAACTTCTAATGTGAACAAACAAGAGAAAAAGTGCAAACAAAAGGAAAGACAAAAAGAAAGTGTAGAACATAAAGATGGAGGAATTTATTTAGGTTCCTTGAGAATGTAGGCATTATGCTAAACATGTTTAAAAACCCCACCAAAATAATAAAAAAAAAATTAATGGGTATATCCTGATGTCGGAAAGGCAGAGGCAGAGGAAAATTTTAAGAAGATATTAGCTTATTTAATGAAAAAATAAATAGAAAAAGAACTTCCAGTTTGAGCTCCAATGAGGAAAGAACTTAGAGTTGCTATTACTTTGTTTACAGTATAACAAATCTAAACACAGTGAAAATCAATAACTTCTTGTACTCAACAGAGAACTGAAATTGCAGGGCAAACTTCCTCTCTGAAATCTGGATCAGAAGCCACTGGGGCCATAAACTGGTTGGAGCACTAAATCTTAATTTTTACAAATTCTTAGAGGTTGAGTGTAGACCAGCATGAGAGTGAGAAACTTATGGGAGTCACAGTCTTGGGAGGGGTATAACTTTCTTGGATTTTACCTATAGGAGTCTCACTGAATTCTCACAGTAAAGAGTCAGAAGAGATCCCCTTATAGCTCTGATGGGAGAGAAAAGTAATCATTGTGAAATATGCCCACAGAGTTCTCCATAACATTGGCCTACTCCACAAGGAAAACAGGTTACCAGATTATAGACTATGATTCCAATTATAAGACATTCTGGATGGACAAAACTACAGCAATTATAATTAAGACTGGAGGTTGCCAGGTTTTCAGGTGATAGAAGGATTGAATAGGTGAAGTATAGGGGATGTTCTAGGGTGGTAAAACTATTCTGTATGGATACTGTAATTGTGGACCCATGACACTATGCATTTGTCAAAATCCATACAACTTTGCAGTATAAAGAGTGAATCTCCGTGTGTACAAATTTAAACAAATCATTTAGAAGTCAAAGATCCTAGGATGGAATATATAAAGTGCAAGAAGGAAATACAACTGTATTACAAATGTGTAAAATAACCTCACTGAAGGGGGTGGAGGAAAAATGTAGTTCTAAGTAACTTAAGAAATAAGCAGAGTTTGTAAAATTGAAGATAAGCGAGACCTTATGTAAGTAGTGTACCATACTTGATGATATTATTTCCCAAGGGAGTACAAGATAACAATTCTGAGACCATTATACGTGTTTATGGGAACTGAACAATTAAGTAAATGATGGCAAATTGTGGGAGCCACATTTCTCACTGTTAGAAAGTATGAGGTTACAGATAAGGAAGGGCAAGATGCTGGGATTGTCCGTGTAGTAATGGGTTAGAGTTGGAGACATCAGTATGAAATCATAATTAGCTACATATGGATACAGATGCTCACATATATAAAATTTATAAATATGTGAGTATACATGTATCAGTATATGTGCATATATTTCATATATTAGAATATGCATATATATTTTCTTGCTGTGTTTGCTAAGAGGGCCTAAAAGCAAGAACACTCTAGTAAAAAAGGATCCCACCAAATGCAAGATGTTAGTTTCTAATACCATTCAGAAATAAAAGGAGGCAAGGATTCTTGCCTAAATGGCTGATACTAAGACTGGAGAAGGAAATATACAAGATCAGCAAGAAGGATCTTGTGGTGCTTGAAAGTAAGGAAATCTCTCCCTCCCCTGAATAAAAAATACAACTGGAGGGAGCTGAGATGTTGGTATAGTAGGAGGACTGTAGGCTCCTCTCATCCCTCAAACACAACTAGATAACTATCAAATCATTCTAAATACTCAAGAAATCAACCTGAGGACTGACAGAACACACTCCACAAACAGAAGAAGAGAAGCGGTCACATCAAGGAAAGTAGCAAGTGCAGAGGTGTGGTATGCGGGAGAAATGGACTGCAGGTGCTACAGAGAAGAAGGAACCCTCATCATGGAGAAAAGCAAGAAAAAGAGGAACACACAGGGGAACACACAAGAGAACATCTCGACAAAACCAATGGCTGGGAAAATCAGAGGGGCTGATTTTTGTGAGTTCTTGCAACCACTGGGGCTTGAAGACTGGAGTTTTGTTTTATTTTTTATTTTTTTTATGGTATGTTAACCACCATACATTACATCATTAGTTTTTGATATAGTGTTCAATGATTCATTGTTTGCGTATAACACCCGGTGCTCCATGCAGTATGTGCCCACTTTAATACGCATCATTAGGCTAACACATGCCCCCAACCCCCTACCCTCTGGAACAATCAGTTTGTTTCTCAGAGTCCATAGTCTCTCATGGTTCGTCTCCCCATCCCATTTCCCCCCCTTCATTTTTTCCCTCCTTCTATCTACTTCTTTTTTTTTTTTTTTTAACAGATAATGTATTATTTCTTTCAGAGGTACAGGTCTGTGATTCAACAGTCTTACACAATTCACAGTGCTCTACATAGCATATACCCACCCCAATGTCTATCACTCAACCCGCATGCCTCACACACCCCACCACTCCAGTAACCCTCAGTTTGTTTCCTGAGATTAAGAATTCCTCGTATCAGTGAGGTCATATGATACATGTCTTTCTCTGATTGACTTATTTTGCTCAGCATAATACCCTCCAGTTCCATCCATGTCATTGTAAATGGCAAGATTTCATTCCTTTTGATAGCTACATAATATTCCTGTGTGTGTGTGTGTGTGTATAAAACATCTTCTTTACCCATTCATCTGTGGATGGACATCTTGGCTCTTTCCATAGTTTGGCTGTTGTGGACATTGCTGCTATAAACATCAGGGTGCACCTACCCCTTTGGATCCCTACATTTCTATATTTGGAGTAAATACCCAGTAGAGCAATTGCTGGGTCGTATGGTAGCTCTAATTTCAACTTTTTGAGGAACCTCCATACTGTTTTCCAGAGTGGCTGCATCACCTTGCATTCCCACCAACAGTGTAGGAAGGTTCCCCTTTCTCCACATCCCCGCCAGCATCTGTCATTTCCTGACTTGTTAATTTTAGCCATTCTCACAAGTGTGAGATAGTGTCTCATTGAGGTTTTGATTTGGATTTCCCTGATGCTGAGTGATGTTGAGCACTTTTTCATATGTCTGTTGGGCATTTGGATGTCTTCTTTGCAGAAATGTCTGTTCATGTCTTCTGCCCATTTCTTGATTGGATTCTTTGTTCTTTTGGTGTTCAGTTTGATAAGTTCTTTATAGATTTTGGATACTAGCCCTTTATCTGATATGTCATTTGTAATATCTTCTCCCATTCTATCGGTTGTCTTTTGGTTTTGTTGACTGTTTCTTTTGCTGTGCAAAAGCTTTTTATCTTGATGAAGTCCCAATAGTTCATTTTTGCCCTTGCTTCCCTTGCCATTGGTGATGTTTCTAGGAAGAAATTGCTGTGGCTGAGGTCGAAGAGGTTGCTGCCTGTGTTCTCCTCTAGGATTTTGACGAACTCTTGTCTCACATTTAGGTCTTTCAACCATTTGAGTCTATTTTTGTGTGTGGTGTAAGGAAATGGTCCAGTTTCATTCTTCTGCATGTGGCTGTCCAATTTCCCCAACACCATTTGTTGAAGAGACTGTCTTTTTTCCGTTGGACATTCTTTCCTGCTTTGTCAAAGATGAGATGACCATAGAATTGAGGGTCCATTTCTGGGCTCTCTATTCTGTTCCATTTATCTATTTGTCTGTTTTTGTGCCAGTACCATACTGTCTTGATGATGACAGCTTCGTAACAGAGCTGGAAGTCAGGAATTGTGATGCCACCGGCTTTGCTTTTCCTTTTCAACATTCCTCTGGCTATGCGGGGTCTTTTCTGGTTCCATACAAATTTTAGGATGATTTGTTCCATTTCTTTGAAAAAAGTGGATGGTATTTTGATGGGGATTGCATTAAATGTGCAGATTGCTCTATGTAGCATTGACATCTTCACATTATTTGTTCTTCCAATCCATGAGCATGGAACGTATTTCCATTTCTTTGTGTCTTCCTCAATTTCTTTCCTGAGTATTTTATACTTTTCTGAGTACAGATTCTTTACCTCTTTGTTTAGATTTACTCCAAGGTGTCTTATGGTTTGGGGTGTAATTGTAAATGGGGTCAACTCCTTAATTTCTCCTTCTTCTGTCTTGTTGGTGTAAAGGAATGCCACTGATTTCTGAGCATTGATTTTATATCCTGTCACTTTACTGAATTCCTGTATGAGTTCCAGCAGTTTTGGGGGTGGAGTCTTTTGGGTTTTCCACATAAAGTATCATATCTGTAAAGAGTGAGAGTTTGGGTGCCTGGGCGGCTCAGTTGGTTGGGCGACTGCCTTCGGCTAGGGTCATGATCCTGGAGTCCCTGGATTGAGTCCCGCTTCGGGCTCCCTGCTTGGCAGAGAGTCTGCTTCTCCCTCTGACCCTAACCCCTCTCATGTGCTCGCTCTCATTCTCTCTCTCTCAAATAAATAAATTAAATTAAAAAAAAAAAAAGAGTGAGAGTTTGACTTCTTCCTTGCTGATTGGATGCCTTTTATTTCTTTTTGTTGTCTGATTGCTGTGGCTAGGACTTCCAATACTATGTTGAATAACAGTGGTGATAGTGGACGTCCCTGCCACGTTCCTGACTTAGGGGGAAAGCTCTCAGTTTTTCCCCATTGAGAATGATATTCACTGTGGGTTTTTCATAGATGGCTTTTATGATATTGAGGTATGTACCCTCTATCCCTATACTCTGAAGAGTTTTGATCAAGAAAAGATGCTGTACTTTGTCAAATGCTTTTCTGCATCTATTGAGAGGATCATATGATTCTTGTTCTTTCTTTTATTAATGTATTGTATCACACCGATTGATCTGCAGATGTTGAACCAACCTTGCAGCACACTTGGTCATGGTGAATAATCCTTTTAATGTACTGTTGGATCCTATTGGCTAGTATTTTGGTGAGAATTTTTGCATCCATGTTCATCAAGGATATTGCTCTGTAATTCTCCTTTTTGATGGGGTCTTTGTCTGCTTTGGGGATTAAGGTAATGGTGGCCTCACAAAACGAGTTTGGAAGTTTTCCTTCCATTTTTATTTTTTGGAACAGTTTCAGAAGAATAGGTATTCATTCTTCTTTAAATGTTTGGTAGAACTCCCCTGGGAAGCCATCTGGCCCTGGGCTTTTGTTTTTTGGGAGATTTTTGATGACTGCTTCAATTTCCTTAGTGGTTATAGGTCTGTTCAGGTTTTCTATTTCTTCCTGGTTCAGTTTTGGTAGTTGATACATCTCTAGGAATGCATTAATTTCTTCCAGGATATCTAATTTGCTGGCATAGAGTTGCTCATAATATGTTTTTATAATTGTTTGTATTTCTTTGGTGTTGGTTGTGATCTCTCCTCTTTCATTCATGATTTTGTTGATTTGGGTCATTTCTCTTTCCTTTTTGATAAGTCTGGCCAGGGGTTTATCAATCTTGTTAATTCTTTCAAAGAACCAGCTCCTAGTTTCATTGATCTGTTCTACTGTTTTCATTTCTATTTCATTGATTTCTGCTGTGATCTTTATGATTTATCTTCTCCTGATGGGTTTAGGCTTTATTTGCTGTTTTTTCTACAGCTCCTTTAGGTGTAAGGTTAGGTTGTGTACTTGAGACCTTTCTTGTTTCTTGAGAAACGCTTGTATTGCTATATACTTTCCTCTTAGGACTGCCTTTGCTGCATCCCACAGATTTTGAACAGTTGTGTTTTCATTTTCATTGGTTTCCATGAATTTTTTTAATTCTTCTTTAATTTCGTGGTTGACCATTCATTCTTTAATAGGATGCTCTTTAGCCTCCATGTATTAGAGTTCTTTCTGACTTTTCTCCTGTGATTGAGTTCTAGCTTCAAAGAATTGTGGTCTGAAAATATGCAGGGAATGATCCCAATCTTTTGGTGCCAGTTGAGACCTGATTTGTGACCTAGGATATGATCGATTCTGGAGAATGTTCCATGGGCACTAGAGAAGAATGTGTATTCTGTTGCTTTGGGATGCAATGTTCTGAATATGTCTGTGAAGTCCATTTGGTCCAGTGTGTCATTTAAAATCTTTATTTCCTTGTTGATCTTTTGCTTAGATGATCTGTCCATTTCATTGAAGGGGGTGTTAAAGTCCCACACCATTATGGTATTGTTGTCGATGTGTTTCTTTGCTTTTGTTATTAATTGGCTTCTATAATTGGCTACTCCCATATTAGGAGCATATATTTACAAATATTAGATCTTCTTATTGGATAGACCCTTTAAGTGTGATATAGTATCCATCCTCATCTCTTATTACAGTCTTATGTTTAAAATCTAATTTGTCTGATATAAGGATTGCCACCCCAGGTTTCTTTTAGTGTCCATTGGCATGGTAAATGGTTTTCCAGCCCCTCACTTTCAATCTGGGGGTCCTTGGGTCTAAAATGAGTCTCTTTTAGACAGCATATCGATGGGTCTTATTTTTTTATCCAATCTGATACCCTGTGTCTTTTGTTTGGGGCATTTAGCCCATTTACATTCAGGGCAACTACTGAAAGATATGAATTTAGTGTCATTGTACTGTCTGTAGGGTGACTGCTACTGTATATTGTCTGTGTTCCTTTCTGGTCTATGTTACTTTTAGCCTCTCTCATTGCTTAGAGGACCCCTTTCAATATTTCTTGTAGGGCTGGTTTTGTTTGCAAATTCCTTAGTTTTTGTTTGTCCTGCAACCTTCTTATCTCTCCTTCTATTTTCAATCACAGCCTACCTGGATATAGTATTCTTGGCTGCATATTTTTCTCCATTAGTGCTCTGAATAGATCATGCCTGTCCTTTCTGGCCTGCCAGGTGTCTGTGGATAGGTCTGTTGTCAATCTAATGTTTCTACCATTGTAGGTTACATATCTCTTCTCCCGAGCTGCTTTCAGGATTTTCTCTTTGTCTCTTAGACTCATAAGTTTTACTAGTAGATGTCAGGGTTTTGACTTTTTTTTATTGTTTTTGAGGGGAGTTCACTGTGCCTCTTGGAATTGATGCCTGTTTCCTTCCCCAAATTCGGGAAATTCTCTGCTATAATTCACTCCAATATACTTTCTGCCCACCCCCTTTCTTCTTCTTCTGGGATCCCAATTATTCTAATGTTGTATTTTCTTATGGTATCACATATCTCTCGAATTCTGCCCTTGTGATCCAGTAGTTGTTTATCTCCCTTTTTCTCAGCTTCTCTATTTTCCATCATTTGGTCTTCTATATCACTAATTCTCTCTTCTGCCTCATTTATCCTAGCAGTTAGAGCCTCAATTTTTGATTGCACCTCAATAGCCTTTTTGATTTCGACTTGGTTAGATTTTAGTTCTTTTATTTCTCCAGAAAGGTTTCTCTAATAACTTCCATGCTTTTTTCAAGCCCAGCAAGTATCCTTAAAATCATCATCTTGAACTCTAGTTCCGACATCATACTAATGTCCATATTGAGTAGGTCCCTTGCAGTCGGTACTGCCCTCTGTTCTTTTTTTTTGAGGTGATTTTTTCCATATTGTCATTTTGCCCAGAGAAGAGTAGATGAATGAGAGAACAAAATGCTAACAGGGTAACAATGACCCCAGAATAATATGCACCAAACAAATCAGAAGAAACCTGAACCCAGGGGAAAAGAAAGGGAAAGAAGGAAAAGGAAAAAAGAAATGAAAAAGAAAAAGATAAACAAACAAACAGAAAATGATTAAATATGATCGGGCTGGTGCATAGATCAGTGCCACACACTAGATTTTGGGCGTATTTTGGTCTGTTAGAAGAAATTGCCTCCCAAAATTTTAAAGAAAGAAAAGCTTATATATGTACAAAAATAAGGGTAAATACAATGAAGGGATGGAATATAACTGTAAGATGAAAATTATAAAAGATTTTATAAAAGGAATTGATAAGATAAGAAGTTGGTTGCAAGAGGAAGAAGAGGATTTAAAAAAATAACGGAGAGAATGTGATCAGGTAGGAGACTAGAAGAAAGCCATACACTAGAGATTTATGGGATATTTTGGTCTTTTAGAAGAAACTGTATCCCAAAATTTTAAAGAGAGAACTACTTATATGTATATGTATATATACATATATATATATACCAAAAATAAGGTTAACTACTATGAAGGGATAGAATATGACTCTAAAAATGAAAAATAAAAAAGATTTTTTAAAAAAGGGATTGATAAGATGTTGGTTGAAAAAGGGAAAAAGAGGGGTGGCTGGGTGGCTCAGTCATTAAGTGTCTGCCTTTGGCTCAGGTCATGATCCCAGGATCCTGGGATCAAGCCCCACATTGGGCTCCCTTCTTCACGGGAAGCCTGCTTCTCCCTCTCCCACTCCCCTTGCTTGTGTTCCCTCTCTCACTGTGTCTCTCTCTGTCAAATAAATAAATAAAATCTTTAAAAAAAAATTAGGGGGAAAAGAAAAATTAAAAAAAAATTAAAAAAGAAAATTAAAAAAATTAACTTTGAAAGACTAAAGAATCATGGGGGAAAAGCCATGAATTCTATGTGCAGTATTCCCTTAGTGCTGGAGTTTTGCCATTCTCATTGATTGGTAAACTTGGTCTTGCTGGCTGTTCTTGCTTATCTTCGCAGGAGGGGCCTGTTGTCATGGTTCCCAAATTTCTTTGCTGGAGGCGGAATTGCCCTGCCCTTGCCTGGTCTGGGCTAAGTAATCTGCTTTCCATAATTTTTGTTCCCTGCAGGCTTTCCCTACAGCTTTGGAGGGGGAGAGTGAAATTGTGGCCTCCCAATCTCCACCCCAGTGGAGCTGACACTCCTCAGTGAGCCCCCAGAGAAAAGCAGTCAATCACTCCCATCTCCCCGGTCTCTGGCTGCACTTCCGTGCTCACCGGGCCTGTGATCTAGCATTTCTATCTCTGGCATGGGACCCCCTGTGGAGTCTCCAAACCCAGCAGATCCCTGTGGTGCACTCCCATGCCGCTCTCCGCAGGGGAGGAAGGGGAGTCTCCCCGGATGTGCTGCTTGTTGGGTCCCTGTGGAGGAGCAGTGCCCCAATTGTGCTGTGGATCACGGTTGATAGCAGTTTGAGACAGCTCATTTTAACAAAAATTTCATGAATTTTTGTTTCACAAATAGTTCACTATGAAAAATGAAGTTCCATGTGGTTTGAACAATCAGGGTTAATAATATGTATTCTTTTTTTCTTTTTTTTTTAAGATTTATTTATTTGTTTATTTATTTGACAGAGAAAGAGAGCACAAGCAAAGGAGGGTGACAGGCAGAGGGGGAGAAGCAGGATCCCTGCTGAGCTGGGAGCCTAATGCAGGGCTTGATCCCAGGACCCTGGGATCATGGCCTGAGCCAAGGGCAGACACTTAGCTGACTGAGCCACTCAGGCACCCCAATAATATGTATTCCTGATAGATAAAGAGAAAACAGTGGCATGGGGATGGGTAATGAAATAATAACAGTATTGGGTTTGTAGTAGATTCTGAACAAATATTTATAAATGAATAGATAAATTTATTTTTCAAAATAAGTTCCAATATCTAGATACATAAACATTTTAAATCCAGGAATAAACTTCTATTATACTAAATGCAGCAGTTGATAATATATTATGTTTTATATACTTTTGATATGAAGAGACTAAAAAAGAACCAACTGGACTTTTTAGATCCAGGGTTTCAATTACATTATTCAAACCCTAAAAATTATTTGGATTAGAAATATAAATTTATCATGTTATAAGAATATTTGACCATAGATTTAGTAATACAATATTATCTAATTAAAATAAATTAAGTAGGATTTCTAGTCAGAATACACATTAAAATTAAAGCTAAATTTAAGAAAACATTGTGACTCTTTCAAGCAGGAGAAATTATTAATATTTTCTTTAAATAAACATGCTCTTGATCTCCAAACAAGGCAAAACTGAGGTGGGAACCAGATAGCAGCTACTTTGAAAAATGGCAAGGTGTAATAATTCAGTTGTTTTCTTTTTATGAAATATTTTTTTAAATTATTGATGGTTTAAAAAATTAGTAAAATACTTAACTATTATTTGTTATTAAACCATATAAGTAGTTATGAAAGGAATAACAGTAATAAGATAACCCTTTTGATTTCATGTTAAAAAGTCTGAATGGAGGGGCACCTGTGTGGCTCAGTGGGTTAAGCATCTGCTTTTGCCTCAGATCATGATCCCAGGGTCCTGGGATCAAGCCCAGGCTAGGGCTCTGCACTCAGCGGGAAGCCTGCTTCTCCCTTTTCCTCTGTCACTCCCTTGCTTATGCTCTCTTGTGCTCTCTCTTCTGTCAAATAAATAAATTAAAACTTAAAAAAAAGAAAAAGTCTGAGTGGAATTGTAGAAAGAGAAGGCATTTCCTCCTAGGCATTTCTTCCTAAGCCTACTGTATTGAAATGCCTCCTGAGCAGTGATAAAGTCATTGACCCTGGACAATAGACAAACCTTCTTGAGTCCCTGGGTGATGGAAGTGAGAAGTCACACAGCAGGGAGGTGGGGACGAGGCAGGGGGTGTAAAACACTGATCTTGCTCTATCATATTTGTAATCATAAGAAAATTAACAAATGCCTGTAAAATATATGGGAAATAAATGCCCATAAAATATATGGATATTATTTGTCTGTGTAACATGGAATACTCCTTATAATCAATGTGATTTCACTTTCTGACTATGCACTTTTAAGAATTTCAACCATCCTGGTATCTTCTGGATTGCTTTCATCTTCATAAGCACTGTCTATCTCACCCCATTTTAATTAATTTAACACTTTGCTAAAACAAGACATATAAGAATGGGCTAGATAATCTGTAACTGAGTTACCATTCACTGGAAGAAATGTTTCTTTTCACCTTGTTTTTTATTATTACTATTAGTTTTGTTTTTGAGAGAGAGAGAGCACAAGGGGTGGGGCAGAGAGAGAGGGAGAGAATTGCAAGCAGGCTCTACACCCAGCATGGAGCCCCACAAGGGCCTCAATCTCACAACCCTGAGATCATGACCTGAGCTCAAATCAAGAGTCAGAGGCTTAACTGACTGAGCCACCCAGGTGCTCCTCACCTTAGGATATTTAGAAACAGAAAAGGAAGATCTAGGAGAAGAAAATAGAACATGAAGTGTATGGAGTGATTAGGAGAAATAAAAGAAATGTAAAATCACCATGGAAAAGATTTGTATTCTAACACCCCCATCATGAAATTGTGTGGTAGATGCTCACTCACCAAGCAGAGTTATGCTCCATGCACAGCAGGCATTCAGTCAAGGTTGCTGACAGACTGGAAACAGACTTCACAACTTTGGAGTCCATTTAGTATGTCAAATTGAGAATTTATCTCTAAATACTACATGTGTTTCTAGTTAAGACTGAATGCTATTTTCACCTATTCAGAAAATCACAGTTGCAACAATTCCCTATGGAAATATTTCTTCACGAGTGAATTTTTACCTGGCCTTATTTTATTTTATTGTGTTAGAGAGTTATAGACTATGAGAGCGTTTTTCTGTGGATGACTACGTTACATAGTTGTGAATACACAAGAGATGCTTCTATAAATGATTTAATTCACAGAATTAAATACAAAAAGTGTTAAGATTACCTTTACAAATTTAACTAGCATTGGGATTTCTGGATGGCACAGTCGGTTAAGTGTCCAAATCTTCATTTCAGCCCAGGTCATGATCTTGGGGTCATGGGATTGAGCCCTGTGTTGGGCTCTGTGCTCAACTTGGAGTCTGCTTGAGATTCTCTCTCTCCCTCTGCTCCTCCCTCCACCTCCCTCTCTTTCCCTCTCAAATAAATAAATCTTAAAAAAATAAATTTAACTAAAATTATGAAAAAATGAAAACAAATCTAGGAGAAAAATTGATATACTTTAGATCAAATACTGATCATTACTACATTCTGGCATACAGAATCTATGTAAACATAAAACAGCAAATTCAAGCTTCAGATCTATTAAATACTGTAACACTCCTTAGTTTATCACCATCACAGAAATACCTGCATAGAATAGCATCCTGCTGATATTATATATAATGTGTAGGGTACTCAATTACTCTAATATATATATATTTTTTTTATGTTAGCTCTTGGTTCAATAGAGGCAAGAGAACCTATGAGACCATAGCAAATACATTTCTAATGTAAAAATGCCTTATTACTGGCAGTGATTCTGGTAATTTTTTCCAGGACTTCCCAAAGACCTGGACTATTAAAAAAAATACAAGCAGGCTAAAATCTAGTACCATTAGTCACTATTAAATAAATATCTTAAAACAGCTCATAATCCTAGCACTCTACTGATACTGTAGTATTATGGTAACAAAACAACTTACAGCTGGATATTATTGTTAGCTTCTGCTGTGTAGCAAACCATCTCAAAACCTAATAGTTGAACTCACAACTGTGTGGGTTTTAAGTATAGGCTTGAATCAGTTGAGTGGTTTTTCTATTGATATTGCTGGGACTTACATATTCATCATCAGTCAACTATAAGCTGATTAGTCTAGACTGTACTAGCACATGTGTTTGGAGTTAGTGCTAACTATCACCTGGAGTTTTCCCAGCAGGCTAGTCTGGGCTGATATTCATGACGGTGTTCACAGTTTTCACCAGAACAACAAAGTATGACAAATGCCAGAGCAGAAGCACTTTTCAAGTCCTTCCTTGTGTCACATACACTGTTTGTCCAAAACCAATCACATGGTCAAGCCAAGTATAAATGAACTTTAGTCTTTCCAAGAACATAGATATGGACAGTTGCAAATAACCCAGGGGCTATTACTGTTACAACCCATAAACCCAGGATCATGGTTTGCTAATAAAAAACAAAACCTATCAGATCTGTACAGTGCCCTAGTTGAGCCAATTAATGCATTAATTAATACATGCATTTTTTCTTTATCCATTCATTTAATATATTCAATTATTGATTCGTGAAATTCAAGGTAAAAAGTAGAATTGAAACACACCAGTTAGAATTAAGTCCTAAGACAAGATTTCTGTTCTTTCTTTCCCCACTCTAATTTAAATATTTGCAACTGAATGCTTAGGTACACAGCAGAGAGAGAAAAAAAAAATGGCTATCCTAAAGTAGCATCCTGAATCCACACACACTCCCAGCCATATGAAATTAGAACAAAAAGAGCCATAATAAAACACAGGAGAAAGGATTGTAAGATGCAGAACAGCAGATGGGCATCTTAACTCAAATACACAATAATCCCATAGATTATTAGCTAGGCCATTATGCAATTAGAAAATTCTCTTCATATAAGTAAGAGAGCAGAAGAGGTTAGACAAAGTGAGACTAGGTATAAGAAAGAAGTGAAAAATTTCACTTGAGAAATAATTTCATAACCAATATCATTTTTAAATGATAAAACCCAATGCTGCATATACATCCTGCTTAGGTAAAATGGTAAAACGTGTGAAATGTAGTGATGATACCCAGAAAGGATGAGAAAATGTCACTATATACCAACAACTCCACACCTAAGAAATTATCCTAAGAAAATCATTCAACACAGTGTTCTCCATCTGTAATAAACTATTTTGAGAAATTGAAAGCAATTTTAGAGAAATTGTTTAAATTATAATTTAACATCAAGATAATTAGGTAGCCATTAAGGTAGTAATTACGAGGACATTCAACCATAGAAAATATTTAACATATAAGTAACATTGAGTGAAAATGCTAGTATATATTATTACTGCTTTGTGATTTACATACAGGCAATTATATGCATAAATGTAAAAAAAAACAAACTGCTGAGTTAGAGTGGTTGACGTCATGGATAATTTTAAAAGAGAAAGTATTTATATCTCTATGTATTAAATTTGACATACAATAATACTCCTTAAAATAACTCTATCCTGATTCTTTAACCAAATTCATAAAAGTAATCTAAAATAAAAGCAGAATATATGAAACCAAGTTTATACCAGGTTTCAATGTCATTAGCTTTGGCCTGTACATTAATTGGTTACATAGTGCAGTGGGTCAATCTATTAAGGTTGGTGTATTCTTTTTTTGTGTATGAGAAGTCACTCAAAAAATAAAGTAGAAAACATAGGAAATTATAATTATACTTATAACTAAAAATAGTATTTAAATCTAAAAAAAAAAAGTTCCAATAGTTCAAATCAAGCAAAATGCTTGTTTAATATGAATACCCAGGATAATTGATTTAATAGCTTACTTTTCCATATACACACTGTCTGAGAAGAAAATACACCCAATGCTTTAGTTATATCAGGCATGAGATTTCTAGATGAAATATGTTTTTCAAATATCATTAAGTAAATTTCAAACCAAATTATTAGTATTTCCAGAATATCCATCTCCTTTGCCCTGCTATAGAATTATTCAAAATGTAACTAAGTTATCAAGCTTAGGAAATTGAAATGGAAATTTAGATGTGGAC
The DNA here is from genome assembly GCF_011800145.1 of Mirounga leonina. Classification (NCBI taxonomy): domain Eukaryota; kingdom Metazoa; phylum Chordata; class Mammalia; order Carnivora; family Phocidae; genus Mirounga; species Mirounga leonina. Next base: position 575,840 of record NW_023270232.1, on the reverse strand, counting down.
TGTTTTCAGCTCAGTTAGGAAGCATGCAATTGCAATTGAACGCTCAGCAGCAGATACTGCTCGAGCCGAAGGCCTTTCAAATTTTTGTTAAGCAACTCATGTAAATGATTAAAGCATATTGGCAGCACCATCTTTTCTTTCCTCCATAAATAAAAGAAATGTTAGTAGTATTTAACTTTGACCCAGAAACACAATGCTATTATCACTGTAAAATGTCTGTACCATTTACGAAGTTTAAGACAGAGATTTCAGATCAGAATTGCAATTTTTTTAATTGAAGAGAAGCACTGAGCAACCTATCTCATGATAGAAATAAAGACATTGGACTATTTAGGAAAAAATAATGTCAATTTACTATTTGATGTTTAAAACTTTTAAGTTTTATTTAGCACAAAGAAATGCAATTGAAAATAAGCAAAGTGGATAGGAGAGTTATTCAATTGTGGTAAAGCTTCAGAAAGTGAATTCTTATCTTTTGTGGAGGTTTCAGACTTCTCTGAACACCAAAAAAATTAGACTTGCCAACACAATTCCCAGAATTTTGATGTATCAGGAGTCCCTATATTGTACTAACTTCTGAGGAAATTCAAAGAATTTAAATAACAACTCATTCAACTTTGCTTGAAACAAAAATAAAAGTGACATAATGTTAGTTTTATATGAATATCTAATTGATTAAGGAGGTGGAGGAGAAGAAAAACGATTGGAATAACAAGCATTTCACATTTTTTGCATGTCTTGAATCTGAAAAACACTTATGTTTGGGAAACCTTCCATTGTTTGGATCCAAAGCATGATTTTAATTATGGTTCTGATGACCTCTTAGTTTTTATTGTCTCCTCTTTTTATGAACCTTCCTCCAGAAATCCAGCCAAATTTTTTTAGAAATCTTGTGTTTTTGAAATATATTCTTGATCTGTTTAAATGAGAGTTGGTTGGGGGGAGGAGCAAGATGGTGGAGGAGTAGAAGACCTAAATTTCTACTGGTCCCAGGAATTCAGCTGGATAGGGATCAAACCATTCAGAATACCTATGACTCAATAGTAGATCAAAGAAAAGAATAGCAGCAACTGTCTGAACAGAAAACCGATCACTTTCTGGAAGGTAGGGCATACAGAGAAGTGAATCTGAGGCGATATTCAAGAGGATAGACAGCAGGGGGATGGGGCCTCCATCTACCGCTTCTGGCAAGTGATAGAGCAGAAGAGCAAAAATCAGAACTTTCAGAAGTGTGCTCTGCTGAGGGACATTGCTCTAGTGGCTAAGCAGGGGGTGGAACCCTCGCTGGGACAGTGTGGTCTCAGGGCCCTCGGGGTCACAGAAAGACCGGGGGTGCCTGAGTGCAGCAGAGCTGCCAGGTATTGGAGTGGGGAAGCCAGGTGCAGAGATGGAGCTGAGGAGTGGGCTATCAGCTCAGGTTTGCCATAAACTGTGATTGGCAGCACAGTCAGGCCACTGCTCTTCCAGCAGGGACCCAACAAGTGGCAGATCTGGGGAGACTCCCCTTCCTCCCCTGAAGAGGAGTGGCGCAGGAACACACCACAAGAATCAGCTGGGTTTGGCACTCCACACGGGGTTGTGTGCCAGAGATAGAAATGCTCGGTCTCAGGCCGGGTGAGCACGGAGTGCGGCCAGAGACCAGGGAGACAGGAGTGATTGACTGCTTTTCTCTGGGGGCTCACTGAGGAGTGGGGCCCTGAGTTCTTGGCTCATCTGGGGTGGAGATTGGGAGGCCGCCATTTCACTCTCCTCCTCCAAAGCTCTAGGGAAAGATTGCAGGGAACAAAAACTAAGGAGAGCAAACCCAAGCAGATTACTTAGCCCAGAAGAGGCAAGGGCAGGGCAATTCCACCTCCAGCAAAGACATTTGGGAACCATGGCAACAGGCCCCTCCTGCAGAAGATCAGCAAGAACAGCCAGCAACACCAAGTTTACCAATCAATGAGAATGGCAGAACTCCAGCACTAAGGGAATACTGCACATAGAATTCATGACTTTTTCCCCATGATTATTTAGTCTTTCAAAGTTAATTTTTTATTTTCTTTTTTTTTATTTATTTATTTTTAATTTTTCTTCCCCCCCCCTTTATTTTCTTTAAAGATTTTATTTATTTATTTGACAGAGAGAGACACAACAAGAGAGGAAATACAAGCAAGGGGAGTGGGAGAGGGAGAAGCAGGCTTCCCACGAAGCAGGGGGCCTGATGTGGGGCTCAATCCCAGGACCCTGGGATCATGACCTGAGCCAAAGGCAGATGCTTAATGACTGAGACACCCAGGCACCCTCTTTTTCCCTTTTTCAACCAACATCTTATCAATCCCTTTTTTAAAAAATCTTTTTTTCTTTTTCATTTTTAGAGTCATATTCTATCCCTTCATAGTAGTTAACTTTATTTTTGGTATACATATATATATATACATATAAGTGGTTCTCTCTTTAAAGTTTCTTCTAAAAGACCAAAATATACCATAAATCTCTAGTGTATGGCTTTCTTCTAGTCTCCACCTGATCACATTCTCTCCATTATTTTTTTAAATCCTCTTCTACCTTTTTTCAACCAAATTCTTATCTTATCAATTCCTTTTATAAAATTTTTATAATTTTCATCTTACAGTCATATTCCATCCCTTCATCGTATTTACCCTTATTTTTGTACATACATAAGCTTTTCTTTCTTTAAAATTTTGGGAGGCAATCTCCTCTAACAGACCAAAATACGCCCAAAATCTAGTGTGTGGCACTGATCTATGCACCAGCCTGATCATATTTAACCATATTCTGTTTGTTTGTTTGTTTGTTTGTTTATCTTTTTCTTTTTTTTTTTTTCCTTTTTTCTTCTTTCCCTTTCTTTTCCCCTGGGTTCAGGTCTCTTCTGATTTGTTTAGTGTATATTTTCTGGGGTCATTATTACCCTGTTAGCATTTTTTTCTCTCATTCATCTACTCTCTGGACAAAATGACAATACGGAAAAAATCACCTCAAAAAAAAAGAACAAGGGGCAGTACCAACTGCAAGGGACCTAATCAATACTGACATTAGTAAGATGTCGGAACTAGAGTTCAGAATGATGATTTTAAAGTTACTAGCTGGGCTTGAAAAAAGTATGGAAGATATAAGAGAAACCCTTTCTGGAGAAATAAAAGAACTAAAATCTAACCAAGTTGAAATCGAAAAGGCTATTAATGAGGTGCAATCAAAAATGGAGGCTCTAACTGCTAGGGTAAATGAGGCAGAAGAGAGAATCAGTGATATAGAAGACCAAATGATGGAAAATCAAGAAGCTGAGAAAAAGAGAGATAAACAACTACTGGATTACAAGGGCAGATTTCAAGACATAAGTGATACCATAAAATGAAACAACATTAGAATAATTGGGATCCCAGAAGAAGAAAGAGAGAGGCACAGAAAGTATATTAGAGCAAATTATAGCAGAGAACTTCCCATATTTGGGAAAGGAAACAGGCATCAATTCCAGAAGGCACAGAGAACCCCCCTCAAAATCAATAAAAATAGGTCAACACCCAGACATCTAATAGTAAAACTTATGAGTCTGAGAGACAAAGAGAAAATACTGAAAGCAGTTTGGGACAAGTGATCTGTAAACTACAATAGTAGAAAGATTTGATTGGCAACAGACCTATCCACAGAGACTTGGAAGCCCAGAAAGGACAGGCATAATCTATTCAGAGCACTAATGGAGAAAAATATGCAGCCAAGAATACTGTATCCAGTTGGGTGTCATTGAAAATAGAAGGAAAGATAAGAATCCAGGACAAAAAAAAACCTAAAGGAATTTGCAAACACAAAACCAGCCCAACAAGAAATATTGAAAAGGGTCCTCTAAGCAAAGAGAGAGCCTAAAAATATCATAGACCAGAAAAGAACACAGACAATATACACTAACAGTCACCTTACAGGCAGTACAATGGCACTAAATTCCTATCTTTCAATAGTTACCCTGAATGTAAATGGGCTATGTGCCCCAATCAAAAGACACAGAGAATCAGATTGGATTAAAAAACAAGACCCATCGATATGCTGTCTGCAAGAGACTCATTTTAGACGCAAAGACACCCCCAGATTGAAAGTACGCCTGGGTGGCTCAGTAGTTAAGCATCTGCCTTCAACTCAGGTCATGATCCCAGGATCTTGGGATCGAGTCCCACATCGGGCTCCCTGCTACGCAGGAAGCCTGCTTTTCCCTCTCCCACTCCTCCTGCTTGTGTTCCTGCCCTCACTATCTCTCTCTGTCAAATAAATAAATAAAAAATCTTAAAAAAAAAAAAAAGTGAGAGGGATGGAAAACCATTTACCATGCCAATGGACACCAAAAGAAAGCTGGGGTGGCAATCCTTATATCAGACAAATTAGATTTTTAACCAAAGACTGTAATAAGAGATGAAGAAGGACACTATATCCTACTTAAAGGGTCTATCCAACAAGAAGATCTAACAATTGTAAATATCTATGCCCCTAACATGGGAGCAGCCAATTATAGAAGCCAAATGATAACAAAAGCAAAGAAATACATCGACAACACTACAATAATAGTGCGGGACTTTAACATCCCCCTCACTGAAATGGACAGATCATCTAAGCAAAATATCAACAAGGAAATAGACTTTAAATGATACACTGGACCAAATGGACTTCACAGGTATATTCAGAACATTCCATCCCAAAGCAACAGAATACACATTCTTCTCTAGTGCCCATGGAACATTCTCCAGAATCAATCACATACTAGGTCACAAATCAGGTCTCAACTGGTACCAAAAGATTGCGATCATTCCCTGCATAGTTTCAGGCCACAATGCTTGGAAACTAGAACTCAATCACAAGAGGAAAATCAGAAAGAATTCAGATACATGGAGGCTAAAGAGCATCCTACTAAAGAATGAATAGGTCAACCAGGAAATTAAAGAAGAATTAAAAAAAATCATGGAAACAAATGAAAATGAAAATACAACTGTTTAAAATCTTTGGGATGCAGCAAAGGCAGTGCTAAGGGGAAAGTATATAGCAATAGAAGCCTTTCTTAAAATACATGAAAGGTCTCAAATACACAACCTAACCCTACACCTAAAGGAGCTGGAGAAAAAACAGCAAAAAAGACTAAACCCATCAGGAGAAGATAAATAATAAAGATCAGAGCAGAAATCAATGAAATAGAAACCAAAAAATGGAACACATCAACGAAACTAGGAGCTGGTTCTTTGAAAGAATTAACAAGACTGATAAACCCCTGGCCAGACTTATCAAAAAGGAAAGAGAAATGATCCAAATAAATAAAATCATGAATGAAAGAGGAGAGATCACAACCAACACCAAAGAAATACAAACTATTATAAGAACATATTATGAGCAACTCTATGCCAGCAAATTAGATAACCTGGAAGAAATGGATGCAATGCTAGAGATGTATCAACTACCAAAACTGAACCAGGAAGAAATAGAAAACCTGAACAGACCTATAACCACTAAGGAAATTGAAGCAGTCATCAAAAATCTCCCAAAAAACAAAAGCCCAGGGCCAGATGGCTTCCCAGGGGAATTCTACCAAACATTTCAAGAAGAATGAATATCTATTCTTCTGAAACTGTTCCAAAATACAGAAATGAAAGGAAAACTTCCAAACTCGTTTTATGAGGCCACCATCACCTTGATCCCCAAACCAGACAAAGACCACATCAAAAAGGAGAATTATAGACCAATATCTCTGATGAACCAGATGCAAAAATTCTCACCAAAATACTAGCCAATAGGATCCAACAGTACATTAAAAGGATTATTCACCACAACCAAGTGCAATTTATCCCTGGACTGCAAGGTTGGTTCAACATCCACAGATTAATCAATGTGATACAATACATTAATAAAAGAAAGAACAAGAACCATATGATCCTCTCAATAGATGCAGAAAAAGCTTTTGACAAAGTACAGCATCCTTTCTTGATCAAAACTCTTCAGAGTATAGGGATAGAGGGTACATACCTCAATATCATAAAAGCCAACTATGAAAAACCTTCAGCAAATATCATTCTCAATGGGGAAAAACTGAGAGCTTTCCCCCCTAAGGTCAGGAACACGGCAGGGATGTCCACTATCACCACTGCTATTCAACATAGTATTGGAAGTCCTAGCCACAACAATCAGACAACAAAAAAAATAAAAGGCATCCAAACTGGCAAAGAAGTCAAACTCTCACTGTTTGCAGATGATATGATACTTTATGTGGAAACCCAAAAGACTCCACCCCAAAACTGCTAGAACTCATACAGGAATTCAGTAAAGTGGCAGGCTATAAAATCAATGCACAGAAATCAGTGGCATTCCTATACACCAACAAGACAGAAGAAAGAGAAATTAAGGAGTTGATCCCATTTACAATTGCACCCAAAACCATAAGATACCTAGGCATAAATCTCACCAAAGAGGCAAAGGATCTGTACTCAGAAAAGTATAAAATACTCATGAAAAAAATTGAGGAAGACACAAAGAAATGGGAAAACGTTCCATGCTCATGGATTGGAAGAACAACTATTGTGAAGATGTCAATGCTACCTAGAGCAATCTACACATTCAGTTCAATCCTCATCAAAATACCATCCACTGTTTTCAAAGAAATGGAACAAATAATCCTAAAATTTGTATGGAACCAGAAAAGACCCTGCATAGCCAGAGGAATGTTGAAAAGGAAAAGCAAAGTTGGCAGCATCACAATTCCAGACTTCCAGCTCTATTATGAAGCTGTCATCATCAAGAAAGTATTGTACTGGCACAAAAACAAACACATAGATCAATGGAATAGAATAGAGAGCCCAGAAATGGACCCTCAACTCTATGGTCAACTCATCTTCAACAAAGCAGGAAAGAATGTCCAATGGAAAAAAGACAGTCTCTTCAACAAATGGTGTTGGGGAAATTGGACAGCCACATGCAGAAGAATGAAACTGGACCATTTCCTTACACCACACACAAAAACAGACTCCAAATGGTTGAAAGACCTCAATGTGAGACAGGAGTCCATCAACATCCTAGAGGAGAACACAGGCAGCAACCTCTTCGACCTCAGCCACAGCAACTTCTTCCTAGAAACATCGCCAAAGGCAAGGGAAGCAAGGGCAAAAATGAACTATTGGGACTTCATCAAGATAAAAAGCTTTTGCACAGCAATGAAACAGTCAACAAAACCAGAAGACAACCGACAGAATGGGAGAAGATATTTGCAAATGACATATCAGATAAAGGGCTAGTGTTTAAAATCTATAAAGAACTTATCAAGCTCAACATCCAGGAACAAATAATCCAATCAAGAAATGGGCAGAAGACATGAACAGACATTTTTCCAAAGAAGACATCCAAATGGCCAAGAGACAAATGAAAAAGTGCTCAACATCGCTCAGCATCAGGGAAATCCAAATCAAAACCTCAATTAGATACCACCTCACACCAGTCAGAATGGCTAAAATTAACAAGTCAGTAAACGACAGATGTTGGGGAGGATGCGGAGAAAGGGGAGCCCTCTTAAACTGTTTGTAGAAATGCAAATTGGTGCAGCCACTCTGGAAAACAGTACGCAAGTTCCTCAAAATTTTAAAATAGAGCTACCCTATGACCCAGCAATTGCACTACTGGGTATTTACCCCAAAGATACAAATGTAGGGATCCAAAGGGGTATGTGCACCCCGATGTTTATACCAGCAACGTCCACAATAGCCAAACTATGGAAAGAGCCAAGATGTCCATCAACAGATGAATGGATATAGAAGAATGGTATATATATACAATGGAATATTATGTAGCCATCAAATAAAATGAAATCTTGCCATTTGCAATGATGAGGATGGAACTGGAGGGTATTATGGTGAACAAAATAAGTCAATCAGAGAAAGACATGTATCATATGATCTCACTGATATGAGGAATTCTTAATCTCAGGAAACAAACTTAGGGTTGCTGGAGTGGAGGGGGTGGGAGGGATGGGGTGGCTGGGTGATAGACATTGGGGAGGGTATCTGCTATGGTGAGTGCTATGAATTGTGTAAGACTGATGAATCACAGCCCTGTATCTCTGAAACAAATAATACATTATATGTTAAAAAAGAAGAAGAAGAAGAAGGAGAAGATAGTAGGAATGAAAAAATGAAGGGGGGGAAATCAGATGGGGAGACAAACAATGAGAAACTATGGACTCTGAGAAACAAACTGAGGATTCTAGAAGGGAGGGGGTTGGGGGGATGGGTTAGTCTGGTGATAGGTATTAAAGAGGGCACATATTGAATGGAGCACTGGGTCTTATACGCAAATAATGAATCATGGAACACTACATCAAAAACTAATGATGTAATGTAAGGTGATAACATAACATAATAAAATTTAATTTAAAAAATAATGATACAGCAACTTTAGAAAACAGTTTGGAATTTTCTAAAGCTAAGCATGAACTGACCCAGTGAATCAGCACCCTCAATCCAGAACATTTACTCAAGTGAAACAAAAACCTATGTTCACAACAAAACTGTATACAAATATTTAGAGTAGCCTTTTTCATAATTGCAAAAGATTGGAAACAATCCAGATGTCCTTCAACCTGGGAGTGAATTAAAAATTGGAAATTTATACAATGTAACACTACACTAAAATAAAAAGGAGCAAAGTACTGACACGGGCAATAACATAGATTGACCTCAAAAAGTTATGTTTAATGAAGGAAGATACAGTCAAAATGCTACGCACTTTATTCCATTTATATGACATGCTGGAAAAGAAAACTACGAAAACACAAAACCGATCAATGATTGACAGGGTTTAGGGGATGGGGGAAGGCAATCACTAAATAGGAATGTGGAGGAATTGGAAAAGTGATGAGACTGTTTTATTTTGATTCTACATGGCTGTACACATTTACCAAATTCACAAAACTACATACTAAAAAAGGATAAATTGTATTACTTGTAAGTTATATGTTAATAAAAAGGGAAAAATTTTAATTACAAAAGTATATTATGAGAAAAAAATACTAAAAGGCTTTTGGTTGGTTTCAAAAAAAGTGGAATGGTAGCTTGAGCCCAACGCCTAAAAGTTAAGGCAAACTTATGAAACATTAGTGAATATTTAGAGTAGGGAAGATGGATGATACTAGTCTTTATTTTCATTGAGATATGAGATGGTAAATTATACATATTTTATCCTTTCCTTTTAAGAAATTAGATACTTTTATTTACTTACAAATTAATAAATATTTCCTTCATTTTTTTTTAAAGATTTTATTTATTTATTTGACAGAGAAAGACACAGCGAGAGAGGGAACACAAACGGGGAGTGGGAGAGGGAGAAGCAGACTCCCTGCCGAGCACGGAGCCCAATGCAGGACTCGATCCCGGGACTCCAGGATCATGACCTGAGCCGAAGGCAGTTGCTTAACCAACTGAGCCACCCAGGCGCCCATTTCCTTCATTTTTTAAAAAAGATTTTATTTATTTATCTGACAGAGAGAGAGAGCACAAGCAGGGGGAGAGGCAGAGGGAGAGGGAGAAGCAGGCTCCCCTCTGAGCAAGAAGCCCAATGCAGGGCTTGATCCCAGGATCCTGGGATCAGACCTGAGCTGAAGGCAGATGCTTAACTGACTGAGCCACCCAGGCACCCCTATTTCTTTCTATTTTTTTTCTTATTTTTTTCTTTTGGTATGAATAATTCTTTGTTTAGAGAAGAAACCTTAGAAATTTTGGAAAAGAAAAAGTAGGAAATTTAAAATAAAGAAAAATAATTGCTATAGACAGACAATCAAGGTAAAAATTTTGATCTAAAATCTTCCAGAATTTTTTGTTTGGCTATGTATTACTTTTTGTACTTATGATTTAATTTTTAAAATTTGAATGTGTGTTTGTTAGATTTTATATCAATTGTCTTTAACAAGGCACACATATATATAGTATATATGCATATATAATGGTAAATTTTGTGATAAATATTTCTTATAGCAACAAATTATGAATTTATTTCCATGTTTGTATAAAATAATTTTAATGCCTTCATGTTCTTTTAATTTACCACAACATGCTTTATTAAATCACTACTCTTTTATTGGAACTATAGCTGTTTTCTATTATAGGGCTGAAGTCTTTATACTTGTTTGTCCAATATTACAGATATGATATTAAAATTTTTTAGAAAGTAAAAAGGAAATAAAAACAAAACAATTGCATTTATGAGTCCACATTGTGGTTCAAAATTTAATAGAGTTTTATTAGAACTGTTTCTATTAGCTCTTAGTTGAACCATATCTAGGAACTATTCTCAAAAATGCTTCTCTTACATTTCTTTTACTTCTCTTTTAGAAACAGTGTCAGAACAGAAGTCTTAGTCCTTGTTCTTTTACCAAGAAAGAAAACACATTAATGGAAAACTAATTCTGTCTTCTAGAAATACACAAAGTAGGAGGAAGAATCCATTCATTTGCTTTAGTAAGGATATATATATCCTTATATAAATTAAGGATAAGGTTGTTTTAGTTTTACAAAATCTGTTCTTTCCAACCATCTGATGAGTTCCATGACTTTCTTTGTTAATCTAGTTGGAAGCTTTAAATGTGCATAACCATTAAAAACAGGAAGGAAGAAAAAAGGAAAGAAGGAAGGAAGGAAGGAAGGAAGGAAGGAAGGAAGGAAGGAAGGAAGGAAGGAAGGAAGAAAGAAAAGGAGGGAGTGAGGGAATATGTTACCTGGTACCAAGAAACTATGTAGATTCTTTTTCCCTTGAGGCACCCACCTCAAACTTAAAGAAGATCCCAGATGCTGGGACACTAGTGTATAAAAACATTAACATATTTGCTTTTCATGGTCAGTACTTGTTAAAATATTGGAATAAGTGTATTTTACTCTACTCTAACACTAACTAAACTCAAATATACCATGATTCACTGTCTAAAGTTTACATTCCATAAAACTAAAATCAAAGAAGGTATTTTTTTTTTCCATTGGTAATCTTTTCATGATGAAAATAATTATTAAATAAACATAAGAAATTAAAATATTTTAAATCATTTACCTAAGATTGAAATAATGAGATAAATAAGATGTGATTAAAAAGGTCATTAAATTATAGACATGATAATTCCATTATAATTTTATTCAATTAATTTATCATTGCATCATGAGCCAAGTTATGTCCTCCTACCTGGGTACAAATAAAGTTAAAAATCAAATGTGATGTGATTAACTGATAAAATGAATATGTACATGTTTTGTTTTTATTTAAATTCTACTTAGTTAATGTACTGTGCAATATTAGTTTCAGGTGAACAATATCGTGATAAATTGAATATATACTTGAAATAATCCTATACAATGTTTAAAAAGTTTCTCACTATATTTTTAAATACTACTTTTCATAATTTTTTTAATTATCATTTTGCCAGCAGAAAAAAGTAGAATAATTTTGCTTAGAATGTATCTTTATGGGATCAGTGACATACCCTTTATTTCAAGTTTGTACTAGCTCTTTAGTCTTGCACGATCTTTCAAAAGCAATTACAAATGATTAAGTCAATTCATTGTGGTTTTTCGCCTATGATTATTCTGCCTTTTAAATTTGCACATGCTTAAATATTCCAAGTCTTCTTTAGCCTATTTCTTACAATAGACAGCTGGCAAGGCTTTTATTATATTTTAATTATACAGATTCCTCTTCTTCATTTTCCTGTCCAAGGAAGATATAAAAAGTTAAGAATCCTTCATTTTAATATTGTCATTAAGTTCATGAATCTCCTCCCTTAGAAGCCAGTCTATTTCTCCCTTATGCAGGGTACAAACTTCAAAGTTGTTAATTATTCTCATCTATTTTATTTCTCCTTATCTTTTGACAGAGAACATTTATAGATATACAAATATTTTATTTCCCACAAATATAGATTTCCCACATCTGTGTGGCAATATTCACTATCAACTTTTCTCAAGTAACTTCATCAATAATCTGAGCCAACATCATCAATCTAATTATCCCTGGAGAGAGATTTCTGTATAATAAAAAATATATAAAGTAGCAATCACACCAGAAGACTTAACCATTAAAAACACCTGTGTACAATTGTTAAATCTGTGGAAAGGAAAGGACAACAAAGTTCAGAAAGGAAAGTCGACATATTAGTAAAATGATTCAGTCTTCCTGGGGAGACTCAGCACATTTGATTATCTGTTCACATTAAGTGGCATAATGCACTAATACTATATAGCTCAGCAATTGGCATCCATATCCATCGCAATGCCCAACACATGGTAGGTTTATAAATGGAGGTAAAAGAATCTAAATATTTACTAAACCATTCCTAATGGTAGGTTCTTGATAAATAGAGGTGAAAGAATCTAAATGTTTACTAAACCATTCCTAATGGTAGGAAGAATAGAAACTTTTATGAAAGCAATAGTTGAAGTATAGATAATCTCCCTTTCTTAAAGTCACTTGTTCATATAATGTAACCTAATCACATGAGTAAAATTTATCACCCACAGTCCCAGACAATATGTAGGGTGTTTATACCATGGGGCAGGTAGAGTCAGGTCCACCTGAGAATTCTGCCATCTACACAGGTTACTAATTAAAAAGTAGGGGGGGAAGAATATTTATTACTTTTTTTTTATTATATGTATAGGCATATCTCATTTTATTGTGCTTTACTGTGCTTCACAGATACTGCCTTTTATATGAATTGAAGGGTTGTGACAACCCTGTGTCAAGCAGGTGTATTGGCACCATTTTTCCAACAGCATTTGCTCCGTGTCTCTGGGTCACATTTTGGCAATATTTGCAATATTTCAAACTATTTTATTATTATCATATTTGTTATTGTGATCTGTGATCAGTGATCTTTGATGTTACTATTGTAATTGTTTTGGGGTTCCATCAACAGTGCTCATATAAGACAAAGAACTTCATCAATAAATGTGTGTGTCCTGACTGACCCACTGATTGGTAGATTCCCCCATCCCTCTCCCCTCCTCATCCCTATTCCCTGAGACACAGTAATATTGAATTAGGCCGATTAACAACTCTACAATGGCCTCTAGGTGTTCAAGTGAAAAGAGGAGTAGCATATCTCTTACTTTAAATAAAAACTAAAAGTGAATATGCTTAGTGAGGAAGGAGTGTCAAAAGCCAAGATTAGGCAAAATCTAGGTCTCTTGTGTGAAATGGTTGGCCAAGTTGCAAATGCAAAGGAAAAGTTCTTGAAGGAAATTAAAAGTGCTACTTCAGTGAATACACAAATGATAAGAAAGCTACAACCTTACTGCTGATTTGGAGAAAGTTTGAGTGGTCTGGATAGAAGGTCAAACCAGTCACAACATTCTCTTAAGCAAAAGATAATCCAGAGCAAGGCACTAACTGTTCTATTCCATGAAGGCTGAGAGAGGTGAGGAAGCTGCAGAAGAAAGGTATGAAGTTAGCCGAGGCTGTTCATGAGGTTAAGAAAGAAGCCATCTCCATAACATAAAACTTGCTGCAAGGTAAAGCATGTGTTTATGTAGAAGCTTGCAGCAAGTTATCCAGATCTAGCTAAGATAATTAATGAAGGTGGCTACACTCAACAACAGAGTTTCAATGAAACAGCCTCCTCTTGGAAGAAGATGCCATCTAGGACTTTCATAGCTAGAGAAGAGAAGTCAATGCCTGGCTTCCAAACTTCAAAGCACAGGCTGACTCTCTTGTTGGGGCTAATGTAAGTGGTGATTTAAGTTGAAGCCAATGCTCATTTACTATTCTGAAAATCCTATGAGGCCCTTAAGATTTATGCTAAGTATACTCTGCCTCTGCTCTATAAATGGAAAAGCAAGGCTTGGATGACAGCATATCTGTTTATGACATGGTTTATTAAATATTGTAAGCCTACTGTTAAGACCCACTGCTCAGAAAAAAGGTTTCTTTCAAAATATTACTGCTCATTTGTCAATGTACCTGGTCACCTAAGAGCTCTGATGGAAATGTACAATGAGATTAGTGTTGTTTTCATGCCTGCTAACACAACATCCATTCTGCAGCCCATGCATCAAGGAGTCATTTCAATTATCAAGTCTTATTATTTAAGAAGTACATTCCTTAAGGCTACAACTGCCATAGATAGTGATTCTTCTGATGAATCTTAGCAAAGTAAATGGAAAACTTTCTGGAAATGATTCACTATTCTAATGCAATTAAGAATATTTGTGATTCATGGTAAGAGGACAAAATATCAACATTAACATGAGTTTGAAAGAAGTTGATTCTAACTCTCATGGATGACTTTGAGGAGTTCAAGACTTCAGAGGAGGAAATAATTGCAGGTGTGGTGGAAATAGCAAGAGAAGGGGATGCCTGGGTGGCTCAGTCAGCTAAGCATCTGCCTTCAGCTCAGGTCATGATCCCAGGGTCCTGGGATTGAGATCCGCCTCGGGCTCCTTGCTCAGGGGGAGCCTGCTTTTCCCTCTGTCTTCCACTCCCCCTGCTTGTGCTCTCTCTCTATGACAAATAAATAAATAAAATCTTTTAAAAGAAGAAATAGCAAAAGAACTAGAATTAGAAGTGGAGCCTGAAGATGTGACTGAATGCTGCAATTTTATAAAACTTTGATTAAAAAGGTGCTTTTTATGGTGAGCAAAGAAAGTGGTTTCTTGAGATGGAATCTACTCCTGGTGATGCTATTAAGATTGTTGAAATGACAACTAAAGATTTAGAATATTTCATAAACTTAGTTGATAAAGCAGCAGGAGGATTTAAGAGGATTGACTCCAATTTTGTAAGATCTACTATAGGTAAAAAGCTATCAAACAGTATCACAGGGGTGCCTTGGTGGCTCAGTTGGTTAGGCGTCTGCTCTTGGTTTCTTTTTTTTTTTTTTTTTTTTGATGTTTCGTTTTTTAATTTAACATAATTTTATTATGTTATGTTAGTCACCATACAATACATCATTAGTTTTTGATGTAGTGATCCACGATTCATTGTTTTGTATAACACCCAGTGCTCCATGCAGTACGTGCCCTCCTTAATACCCATCACCAGGCTTACCCATCCCCCCACCCTTCCCCTCCAAAACCCTCAATTTGTTTCTCAGAGTCCATAGTCTTTCATGGTTCGTCTCTCCCTCCAATATCCTCCCCTTCATTTTTCCCTTCCTTCTCCTAATGTCCTCCATGCTATTCCTTATGTTCCACAAACAAGTGAAACCATATGATAATTGACTTTCTCTGCTTGACTTACTTCACTTAGCATAGTCTCCTCCAGTCTCATCCATGTTGATGTAAAAGTTGGGTATTCATCCTTTCTGATGGCTGAGTAATATTCCACTGCACATATGAACCACATCTTCTTTATCCATTCATCTGTTGAAGGGCATCTTGGCTCTTTCCATAGTAAGGTTATTGTAGACTTTGCTGCTATGAACATTGGGGTGCATATGTTCTTTTCACTACATCTGTGTCTTTGAGGTAAATACCCAGGAGTGCAATTGCTGGGTCATAGGGTAGCTCTATTTTTCATTTTCTGAGGCACCTCCACACTGTTTTTCAAAGTGGCTGTACCAACTTGCATTTCCACCAACAGTGTAAGAGGGTTCCCCTTTCTCCACAACCTCTCCAATATTTGTTGTTTCTTGCCTTGTCAATTTTTTGCCATTCTAACTGGTATAAGGTGGTATCTCAATGTGGTTTTGATTTAAATTTCCCTGATGGCTAATGATGATGAACATATTTTCATGTGTGTGCTAGCCATTTGTATGTCTTCTTTGGAGAAGTATCTGTTCATGTCTTCTGCCCATTTTTTTACTTGATTATTTGTTTTTTGGGTGTTGAGTTTGGGCTGGTATCCAGATCTTTGATACCAGCCCTTTATCTGTAGTGTCATTTGCAAATATCTTCTCCCATTCTGTGGGTTGCCTCTTTGTTTTGTTGACTGTATCCTTTGCTGTGAAGAAGCTTTTTATCTTGATGAAGTACCAAAAGTTCATTTTTGTTTTTCTTTTACTAGCCTTTGGAGATGTATCTTGAAAGAAGTTGCTGTTGGCGATGTCAAAGAGGTTACTGCATAAGTTCTCCTCTAGGATTTTGATGGATTCCTGTCTCACATTGAGGTCTTTCATCCATTTTGAGTTTATCTTTGTGTATGGTGTTAGAGGATGGTTGAGTTTCATTCTTCTGCATGTGGCTGTCCAATTTTCCCAGCACCATTTATTGAAGGGACTTTTTTCAGTTGCATATTTTTTTCCTGCTTTGTCCAAGATTATTTGACCATAGAGTTGAGGGTCCATATCTGGGCTCTCTATTCTGTTCCACTGGTCTGTATGTCTATTTTTGTGCCAGTACCATGCTGTCTTGGTGATCACTACTTTGTAATATAGCTTGAAATCAGGCACCTGATGCCCCCAGCTTGGTTATTCTTTTTCAATATTTCCTTGGTGATTTGGGGTCTTTTCTGATTCCATACAAATTTTAGGATTGTTTGTTCCAGCACTTTGAAAAGTGTCATTGGAATTTTGATCATGATGACATTGAAGGTCTAGATTGCTCTGGGTAGCATAGACATTTTAACAATGTTTATTCTTCTGATCCATGAGCATGGAATGCTTTTCCATCTCTTTGTGTCTTCAATTTCTTTCATGAGTGTTCTGTTGTTCCTAGAGCACAAATCCTTTACCTCTTTGGTTAGGTTTATTCAGAGCTTTCTTAATGGTTTTTGGTGCTATTGTAAATGGAATCATTTCTCTAATTTCTCTTTCTACAGTTGCATTGTTAGTGTACAAGAAAGCAACTGATTTCTGTGCATTGATTTTGTATCCTGCCACATTACTGAATTGCTGGATGAGTTCTAGTAATTTGGGGGTGGAGTCTTTTGGGTTTTCCACATAAAGTATCATGTCATCTGTGAAAAGAGAGAGTTTGACTTCTTCTTTGCCAGTTTGAATACCTTTTATTTCTTTTTGTTGTCTGATTGCTGTTGCTAGGACTTCTAGTACTATGTTGAATAATGGTGGTGAGAGTGGGCATCCTTGAGGTGTTCCTGATCTTAAGGGAAAGGCTCTCAGCTTTTCCCCATTGAGGATGATACTCGCTGTGAGTTTTTCATAGATGAATTTTATGAACTTGAGGAATGTTCCCTCTATCCCTATACTCTGAAGAGTTTTAATTAGAAAAGTATGCTATATTTTGTAAAATGCTTTTTCTGCATCAATTGAGAGGACCATATGGTTCTTCTCTCTCCTCTCATTAATGTGTTTTATCACAATGATTGATTTGTGAATGTTAAAACACCCTTGCATCCCTGGGATAAATCCCACTTGGTCATTGTGGATGATCCATTTAATGTATTGTTGGATCCTATTAGCTAGGATTTTGTTGAGGATTTTGGAATCCATATTCATCAGGGATATCAGTCTGAAATTCTCCTTTTTAATGGGGTCTTTTCCTGGTTTGGGAATTAAGATTATGCTGGTCTCATAGAATGAGTCTGGAAACTTTCCTTCTGTTTCTATTTTTTCAAACAGCCTCAGGAGGATGGGTATTATTTCTTCTTTGAATGTTTGGTAGAATTCCCCAGGGAATCCATCAGGCCCTGGACTCTTGTTTTTTGGGAGGTTTTTGATCACTCCTTCAATCTTGTTAATGGTTTTTGGCCTATTCAGGTTGTCAGTTTCTTCCTGTTTCAGTCTTGGGAGTTTATAGGTTTCCCAGAAGGCATCCATTTCATCCAGGTTGCTCAGCTTATTGGCATAGTTGTTGGTAATAATTTCTAGTAATTGTTTCTACTTCCTTGGTGTTAGCTGTGATCTAACCCCTTTCATTCATAATTTTATTAATTTGGGTCCTTTCTCTTTTCTTTTGGATAAGTCTGGCCAGTGGTTTATCAATCTTACTAATTCATTCAGAGAAAGATCTGATCTACTGTGTTTCTGGTTTCTAATATATTGATCTCTGCTATAATCTTAATTATTTCTCTTCTAATGCATGGCTTAGGCATCATTTGTTGCTTTTTCTCTAGTTCTTTAAGGTGTAGACTTAGTTGGTGAATTTGAGATTTTTCTATTTTTTTGAGTGAGGCTTGGATGGCTATGTATTTCCCCCTTAGGACTGCCTTTGCAGTATCCCATAGGTTTTGGACTGATGTGTTTTTGTTCTCATTGGTTTCCACGAATTGTTTCAGTTCTTCTTTGATGTCCTGGTTGACCCACATTCTTGAGCAGAGTGGTCTTTAGCTTCCAAGTGTTTGAATTTCTGCCAAATTTTTTCTTGTTGAGTTCCAGTTTTAAAGCATTATGGTCTGAGAATATGCAGGGAATAATCTCAGTCTTTTGGTATCAGTTGAGACTGATTTGTGACCCAGTATGTGGTCTATTCTAGAGAAAGTCCCATGTGCTCTTGAGAAGAATGAGTATTCTGTTGTTTTAGGGTGGAATGTTCTGTATACATCTATAACGTCCATCTGGTCCAGTGTGTCATTCAAAGCTCTTGTTTCCTTGTTGATTTTCTGCTTAGATGATTTGTCTATTGCTGAGAGTGGAGTATTGAGGTCTCCTACAATTAACATATTGTTATCAATATGACTATTTGGTTAACAGTGGGCTTATGTAGATGGCTGCTCCCATGTTGGGGGCATAGATATTTACAACTGTTAGATCTTCTTGTTGGATAGACCCTTTAAGAATGATATAGCGTCCTTCTATGTCTCTAACTACAATCTTTAGCTTAAAATCTAATTTGTCTGGTATAAGAATTGCTACCCCAGCTTTCTTTTGAGGTCTGTTGGCCCCAAAAGATGGATCTCCATCCATTCACTTTCAGGCTGGGTATATCTTTAGGTTCAAAATGAGTCTTGTAGACAGCATATGGATGGCCCTGTGCCATTTTATGGGAGCATTGAGGCCATTCACTTTGAGAGTAATTATTGAAAGATATGAATTCATTGTCATCATGTTGCCTGTGAAGACCTTGTTTCTATAGATTGTCTCTGTAAATTTCTGTTGTATATCACTCTTGGGGTCTTTTTCCTTTTATAGAACCCCCCTCAATATTTCTTGCAGGGCCGGCTTAGTGGTCACATATTCTTTCAGTTTCTGCCAGTCATGGAAGCTCTGCATCTCTCCATCCATTCTAAATGAGAGCCTTACCAGATAAAGTATTCTTGGCTGTATGTTCTTCTCATTTAGTGCCCTGAATATGTCTTGCCAGGCCTTTCTGGTTTGCCAGATCTCTGTGGATAAGTCTGACGTTATTCTGATGTTCCTCCCTCTCTACATAAGGAATCTCTTCCCCCTAACTGCCCTTAAGATGGTTTCCTTGGTTCTAAGATTTGTGAGTTTTACTATTACATGCTGGTGTTGGCCTGTTTTCCTTGATCTTGGGAGGGGTCCTTTCTGCCTCTAGGACATGAATGTTTGTTTCATCCCCCAGATTAGGGAAGTTCTCAGCTACGATTTGTTCAAATATATCTTCTAGTCTTCTCTCTCTCTCCACCCCCTCAGGGATTCCAATAATTCTGACATTGGAACACTTCATGGTGTCACTTATTTCTCTGATTCTATTTTCATGGATTCTGAGTTGTTTTTCCCTGGCCTTCTCTTATCCCTTTCTTTCTATTAATTGGTCGTCTAGGTCACTAATTCGTTCTTCTGCCTCACTTACACTTATCTAGATTAGATTGGATCTCACTGATACCATTTTTAAATTTTGTCAATGCAGCTTTCATTTCTGCCCTTAGAGACTTAGCTGCCATTAATTGATTTCTCCATTCTAGCTATTGTCTTCACAATTGCTAGCCTGAATTCTATCTCTGACATCTTGGTTATATCTGAATCCATTTGTAAATCTGTGGCATAAGTCATAGTCTCTGAGTCTTTCCTATTTTGGGGGTTCTTCCTCCTAGTCATTCTGTTGAGAGGTGGTTGAGGGAATGTATAGAGTCCAAATGATTGACCACAACCCAAGCAAGATGCACCTGTTTTCTAGGGACCTTAGGGTTGCTGGCCTCTTTTTTTCCCAGCCTATCTTCTGGGGGAGGAGCCTGCCACGCTGTTACTCAGGCAACCGTGTTTGGGCAGAGTTGCCCTGCCCCCTATGGCAGGGGATAGGCTCAGGGAAAACCGGTTTTTCGGCACTTTTGTTCTCTGGCATCTTTCCCTGGCCATTTTCCATGTCTCTTCCGAGAATCAGAGCGGAAGAGATCATTTCCACCCTCTGCCTCAGAGCAGAGATCACAGACTGTTCTTCAGTGAGCTCTCCAGACCACACTATCTCTGTTTCTGTCTGTGCTGCTATAAATTGTGGAATCCTGGGTTGTGTGCCCCTCAGAAGCACTCCCAGTCCTCACCTCCAGGTTGGGGCACGTCTCTGCCATTTGTGCTTCTAAAACAACCAGCTGCCCACCGTTCATATGTGTGCAGCTCTGCTGCTCTGGGTTTCAGTCCGGGGGGCTGCCCTAAAGTCCTTTCCCCATTACTACCGGTCTGCAAGTGTGTGCCCAGTCCCCAGCGTGGGAGGCTATCGCTCACCAGTGGTGTAGGATCCTGGGGGCTGGCTCCCTTCCCCTGCGATTTATCCTCCGATATCTGCTGGTGGAATCATGGCTCCCCACTTCATACCTCAAAACCAACCGCCTGCAATATTCTGTTTGTAGAGATCCAGATATATCTTCTTACATCTCAGGCTGATTTCGTGGGTGTTCAGAGTGGTCTCGTAGATATCCAGCTCAATTCTGGGGACCGGTTGGAATAGGGTCCCTACTCCTCTGGCATCTTTTCCCCTCCCCCTGCTCTTGGTTTCTGTTCAGGTCATGAGATCCTGGGATCCAGCCCCAAGTCAGACTCCATGCTCAACAGGGAGTCTACTTGAAGATTCCCTCCCTTTGCCCCTCTGCCCCTCCTCTCCCACACACTCTCACATGTTCTCTCTCTCTCTCTAAAGTAAAGAAATAAATCTTAGAAAAAAGCCAGCATCTCATGCTACAGAGAAATAATTCATAAAAGTAAGTCAATTGATATGGCAATGTTCACTGATGTCAAATTTTTTCAAGTATTTATTTAAATTCCAGTTAGTTAACATAAGTTTAATATTAGTTTCAGGTGTACAATTTAGTATTTCAACACTTACATACAACATCCAGTGCTCATTGCAACAAGTGCCCTCCTTAATCCCCATCGCCTACTAAACCCATCCCCCCATGCACCCCCCCGCCCCCCGCCTGTGACCATCAGTTTGTTCTCTATAGTTAAGTGTCTCTTTCTTGGTTTGCCTCTTGTTTTTCCCCCATGATCATTTGTTTTGTTTCTTACAATCCATATATGAGTGAAATCATACGGTATTTGTCTTTCTTTGACTGAATTATCTCACTAAGCATAATACTCTTTAGCTCTATCCATGTGATTGCAAATGGCAAGATTTCATTCTTTTTTATGCCTGAGTAATATTCCATTGTATATATCTACCACCTCTTGTTTATCCATTCATCAGTTGGTGACATTTGGGATCTTTCCATAACTTGACTATTGTAGATAATACTGCTAAAATATCAGAGTGATGTATCCTTTCAAATTAGTATTTTGTATTCTTTGGGTAAATACCTGTGCAATTGGTGGATCACAGGATAGTTCTATTTTTAACTTTTTGAGGAAACTCCACACTGTTTTCCAGAGTGGCTGCCCCAGTTTGCATTCCCACCAACAGTGTAAGAGGGTTCCCAATTCTCCACATCTGTCGTTTCCAGTGTTGTTAATTTTAGCCATTCTGACAGGTGTGAGGTGATATCTCATTGTAGTTATGATTTGCATTTCCCTGATGATGAGTGATGTTGAGCATCTTTTCATGTGTCTGTTGGCTGCCATCTGTATGTCTTCTTTGGAGAAATGTCTATTCATGTCTTCTGCCCATTTCTTAACTGGATTATTTGTTTTTGGAGTGTTGAGTTTGATAACTTCTTTATATATTTTGTGCACTAACACTTTATCAGATGTCATTTGCAAATATCTTCTCCCATTGCATAGGTTCCCTTTTATTTTTATTGAATGTTTCCTTAGCTGTGCAGAAGCTTTTTATTTTGATGATGTCCCAATAGTTTCTTTTTGTTTGTGTTTTCCTTGCCTCAGGAGACATATCCAGTAAGTAGTTGCTATAACCAATTTCAAATAGGTTACTGCTTGTGTTTTCCCCTAGGATTTTAATGGTTTTCTGTCTCAATTTATGTCTTTAATTCATTTTGAATTTATTTTTGTGTATGGTCCAGTGGTCCAGTTTCATTTTTTGCATGTTGCTGTCCTGGTTTCCCAACATCATTTGTTGAGAAGACTGTTTTTTTGTTTTTGTGTTTTTGCTGTTTTGTTTTGTTTACCATTGGATATTCTTTCCTGCTTTGTCAAGATTAATTGACCAGATAGTTGTAGCTACCTTCCTAGGTTTTCTATTCTGTTCCATTGATCTGTCTATTTTTCTGCCAGTATCTTACCGTCTTGATTACTGCAGCTTCGTATAAACTTGAAGTCCAGAACTGTGAAGTCTCCAGCTTTGCTTTTCTTTTTCAAGGTTGTTTTGGCTCTTCGGGGTCTTTTGTTGTTCCATACAAATTTTAGAATTGTTTTTTGTGGTTCTGTGAAAAATGTTATTGGTATTTTGATAGGGATGGAATTAAATGTGTAGATTGCTTTGAATATAGACATTGTTTTTCCAATCTATGCGAATGGAATGTCTTTTCATCACTCTGTGTTATCTTCAATTTCTTTCATCAGTGTTTTATAACTTTCAGAGTACAGGTTTTTACCTCTTTGGTTAGGTTTATTCCTAGGTATCTTATGGGTTTTGGTGCAATTGTAAATGAGATTACTTTTTTGTTTTCTCTTTCTGCTGCTTCACTATAGGTGTATACAAATACAACAGATTTCTGTATGGTGATTTTGTATCCTTTGACTTACTGAATTTGTGTATCAGTTCTAGCAATTTTGGGGGCAGTATTTTGGGGTTTCTAGATAGAGTATTATGTCATTGGCAAATAGTGAAAATTTGACTTCTTCCTTGCTGACTTGGATGCCTTTTGTTTCTTTTTGTTGACTGATTGCTGAGGCTAGGACTTCCGGTGCTATGTTAAATAACAGTGGTCAGAGTCGACATCCCCGTCTTCTTCCTGACCTTAGGGGAAATGCTCTCAGTTTTTTCCCCATTGAGGATGATATTAGCTGTGACTTTTTCATTTATGGCCTTTATCATGTTGAGGTATGTTCCCTCTAAACCTATTTTGTTGAGGGTTTTTTATCATGAATGAATGTTGTACTTTGTCAAATTCTTTTTCTACACGTATTGAAAGGACCATATGGTTCTTACCCTTTCTTTTATTAATGTGATGTATCACATTGATTGACTTGTGAATACTGAACCACCCCTGCAGCCCAGGAATAAACCCATTTGATCATGGTGAATGATTTTTTTCATGTACTGTTGGATTCGATTTGCCAGTATATTACTGAGAACTTTTGCATCCATGTTTATCAAGGATATTGGCCTGTAGTTCTCTTTTTTTAGTGGAGTCATTATCTGGCTTGGGTATCAGGGTAATGCGGGCCTCATACAATGAATTTGGAAGCTTTCCTTCTTTACTATTTTTTTGGAATCATTTGAGAAGAATAGGTATTAAAACTTTTTTAAATGTTTGGTAGAATTCACCTGAGAATCATCTGACCCTGGACTTTTGTTTATTGGGAGATTTTTTTATTACTGATTCAATTTCTTTGCTGGTTATTGGTCTGTTCAAGTTTTCTATTTCTTTATGTTTCAGTTTTAATTATTTGTATGTTTCTAGGAAAGTATCTATTTCTTCCAGGTTGTACAATCTGTTGGCTTATAGTTTTTCAGAATATTCTCTTATAATTGTTTGTATTTCTGTGGTGATGGTTATTTCTCGTCTCTCATTTGTGATTTTATTTATTTGAGTCCTTTCTCTTCTCTTTTTGATAAGTCTGTTTAGGAGTTTATTAATTTTGTTAATTTTTTCAAGGAACCTGGTTTCATTGACCTTTTTTTTTGTTTTTTATTTTTAGTTTCTATATAATTTATTTCTGTTCTAATCTTTATTATTTTTTTCCTTATGCAGGCTTTACGCTTAATTTGTTGTTCTTTTTCTAGCTCCTTTAAGTGTAAAGTTAGGTTGTTTATTTGAGATTTCCCTTGCTTCTTAAGGTAGGCCTGTATTGCTATATACTTCCTTCTTAAGACTGCTTTTGCTGCATCTGAAAGGTTTTGGACCATTGTGTTTTCATTTTCACTTGTTTCCATGTATTTTATTTCTTTTTTGATTTCCTGGTTGACCCATTCATTGTTTAGAGCATGTTGTTTAATAACCTCCATGTATTTATGGTCTTTCCAAATTTTTCTTGGGATTGACTTCAAGTTTCATAGTGGTGTTGTCAGAAAATATGCATGGTATGATCTCAATCTTTTTGCACTTGTTGAGATCTGATTTGTGACCTAGTATGTGATCTGTTCTTGAGGGTGCCTCATGTGCACTTGAAAGGAATATGTATTCTGCTGCTTTGGGATAGAATGATGTTAGTGGGGTGTTAAAGTCCCCTACTATTATTATATTATTATAAATTAGTTCCTTTATGTTTCTTATTAATTGTTTTATATATTTGGGCACTCCCATGTTGGGTGCTAAATTTTTACAATTATTAGATATTGTTGGATAGTCCCCTTTATTATGATATAGTGCCCTTCTTCATCTCTTGTTATAATCTTTGTTTTAAAGTCTAGTTTATCTTTTATAAGTATGGCTACTCCAGCTTTCTTTTGACATACATTAGCATGATAAATTATTCTCCATCCCCTCACTTTCAATCTGCAGGTGTCTTTAGGTCTAAAATGAGTCTCTTGTAGGCAGCATATACATGGGTCCTGTTTTTTATCCGTTCTAACACAATATGCCTTTTGATTGGAGTCTTTAGTCCATTTACATTCAGAGTAATTATTGATAGATATGTATTTTGTGTCATTTTATTACTTGTTTTGTCATTTCTGGAGATTTTCTCTGTTCCTTTCTTGTCTTTGTCACTTTTAGTCTTTCCTTTCCACTTAAACAGTCCCCTTTAATATTTCTTGCAGGGCTGGTTTAATGCTCATGAACTCCTTTAGTTTTTGTTTGTCTGGGAAACTCTTAATCTCTCCTTGTATTCCAAATGATAGCTTTGCTGGATAGAGTATCTTGCCTGCAGATTTTTCCCATTTAGCATGTTGAATATATCTATCCCTCCTTGGCTTTCCAAGTTTCTGTTGAGAAATCTGCAGCTAACTTTATGGATCTTCCCCTGTAGATTAAGGACTTCTTTTGTCTTGCTGTTTTTAAAGTTCCTTGTTACTATATTTTGAAAATTTAATTACAATATGTCTTGGCGTTGGCCTGCTTTTGTTGTTCTATGTGCCTCCTGGATCTGGATGTCTGTTTCCTTCCCCAGATTAGGGAAGTTTTCAGCTATTATTTCCTCAAATAAATTTTCTGCAGCCTTTTCTCTCCCTTCTCCTTTTGGGACTCCTATGAAATGAGGGTTATTACATTTGATGGAGTCACTGAGTTCCCTAAGTCTATTCTCATGGTCCATAATTCTTTCTCTTTTTGTTCAGCTTCATTATTTTCCTTTATTTTGTGTTCTATATCACTTATTTGTTCCTCTGCTTCTTCTAACCTTGTGTTCATGCATCAAACCTGTTTCCAGTCTCAGTTATTGTATTTTTCATTTCTCACTCGCTCTTACTATTTTATCTCTGTGGTAAGGGTCTCCTTGAAATCTTCCATTCTTCTCTTAAGTCCAGTGAGTATCCTTGTGATTTTTGCTTTAAATTCTCCTTCGGGTATGTTACTTTTATTTGTTTTGCTTAGATCTCTGGCTGTGACCTTATTTTCTTCTTTTATTTAGGATGCACTCCTCTGTCTTAGCATTTTGTCTACATCTCTGCCTTCTTCTCTGTGTTAGAAAAGCCTTTATGTTTCCTGCTCCTGAGAATAATGGCTTTATGAAGAAGAGGTCCTATAGTGTCCAGGTCCTGGAGCTTCAGGAAGTGTCTCAGGTGTGTGTTGAATGTGCTCTGCTGTTGTGTTTTGGCTGCTCTAGACTCGCTGAAAGCTCAGATGATGATTAGCATTTTTTTTTAGCAAAAAGGTATTTTTAAATTAAGGTATGTACATTGTTTTATTTTTAGACATAATGGTATTTCACACTTAATAGACTACAGTATACTGTAAACACTACTTATTTATGCACCAAGAAACCCCAAAATTCATTCAGCTCATTTTATTTCAATGGTCTGGAACAAACCTGCAATATTTCCAAAATATGCCTGTATTTTCATGGTAAAGATTAATTTTGTACCTTCTATAGTGCTGGTAGTAAATATGCAATAAAAGTTATTATTGTTTGTAAACATCAAGAATGATAAATAATTCCATCGATATTTAGAAATTTTTCTCTTGCTTTCTTAAACACTTTTTATATAAACATCATTAACCTGAAAAGCATTAAGCCTTTGTATGGCTTTGGTATGTACTTTAGACTCTGTTTTTAGTAATTCAGTGAAGTCTCTAACAGTGTGTTTAGTTTTGTTTTGTTCTCTGCAAAATACGGGCAACTAAACAGTTGAGAACAGGTGCTAAATTTATTTTGACAGGTTCCTTAGCTGCCTTTTCTGTATTCCATTTTATATTCTGCCTTGTTAACCTAGTTGAGGTGTTATTTATAGATTTTAGGCATTTCTTTTCATTTGCTTGTTTATCTTTGCCTCCTGGTGTTCTTTTTTAAGCTTGAAACCTTAAAGATCATGGCTTACATTTGCCCAAACATGAGACATTTAGGACAGATAATAAGCTATTGGTGAGATAGAATGGAAAAGGTCTTTCTCTCCTGAGGCAGTCAAGATGGAATTTCAAAAGGTCTTCAGACAACAGAAGTTTGTTTATAGAATCAGAAAACTTTTCATGATATCCCAGCTAACTTAATGCCCTAATCTCTCTAACCTAAATATATTTTGTGCCAATAGTTAAAAATGACATGGAAATTGTAACTTGAACACACAAATTATAACTTCAGCACTAATGCAAAGTAATTCTCTGAAAGATGGCAATAAATTAGAAGGAAGTGATGATGGCACATCCTGTTAACACTACCTCCTGAAATGAAAATATAAAGAATGATTTTTTTTAAATCAAAGTAGTATCTTGTCATTTAGCATTATTAAATTATTTTTTTAAAAAATACTGAAGTCTTGGGGCGCCTGGGTGGCTCAGTCGTTAAGCGTCTGCCTTCGGCTCAGGTCATGATCCCAGGGTCCTGGGATCAAGCCCCACATCGGGCTCCCTGCTCAGCGGGAAGCCTGCTTCTCCCTCTCCCACTCCCCCTGCTTGTGTTCCCTCTCTCACTGTGTCTCTCTCTGTCAAATAAATAAAATCTTTAAAAACAAACAAACAAACAAAAAAACACTGAAGTCTTCACCTAAAATTTAATTAGATATTCTTATGGTTCTCATTATTTTCCACATTAAATACACGGGTACATTGAAAATACACGGGTACATTGAAATACACGGGTACAATGAAAAACATTTTGTGCCTATCCCTATGCTTCTGGATATTCAACAAAGCCTATAGGATGGGCAATTCCTGGTGTAATAGCCATGATGACACTATTTTGAATGACAATAAAACTGTGTGCAGATATTCCATTAGAAAAATATTTTTCTAGAGAAACAATCTGTAGGAGAAAAATCTCTCTGGACATCTTTAATTCAAATAAGGTCTTGGTAAAAAAAAAAAAAAATGCTAATTCAAGATGTCAGATCTCCAGAAAAAATTATCTCATTACATGGGTTCATACACTATTAAAAGTTTAAACTATTGTCTCAATGAAGTTAATCATATAAATCTACATTTTAACTAGAGGAATAGAATAATTAAAGTTGATTTGGGTAACTAACACCTGGCTGAATTTTATAGTGATAAATTACTTGGCTATTTTTAAACATTTTCTCTTATTGTAATACTACTCATGTTTTAAGTATTAATTTAACCAAGTATGCTTACCCACAAAGTGATAGTGCATCACTTGGTTTCTCAATTATGAAGGTATTTATTTCTGATAATTAGGTGTTTTCAAACATAAAAATAGGTTTATAATAATTCATGCACAATCTATGTGCCATTATAGCTGTAAATTTGTGCATCAATTTCTGCTGTAACTAGCTAAAGATGTTAATGCCTGAAAACATGTAAAATGTAACCTATCACAGGCCAGCTTTTGTTTTTACAAGACTTGTTAGTATTTCCTGGTTACAGGGGACATTTCAACTCAGTGAATGCTGGATGAGTTTGACTGCATCTTTTTCACAATAAGAATGTATGCAAACAACTGGAAAAACTTTATATCTAACATGCATCTGAAGTTATGGCTCTGAGTCACATGTAAAAGCATCCTTCTAGGAATAGTAATGTGTCAGACTGCTGAAGGTCAAAGCTCTCACCTAAGTGAGAAATGACTTGGTATTTCTCCCAAATCTCATGGACATAAATTCTTCCCTAGTGCTAATTGTAACAGTTTTAGTGAGAAAACTGTGTGTGCATTTTCTTCCTTAATCTTTATTTAAAAGCAAAGCATAAAGGTTTCTGTTTACATTTAACCAAACTATCCTCATTTCAACTCCTTTACAGCATTGTGAGAAGGTCCTCAGGTTTGTTATTGGTTTTGTTTTTGTTTTTAAGTCAGAATGGCTAAAATTAACAACACAAGAAACAGCAGATGTTGGGAAAGATGCTGAGAAAAGGGAACCTCTTACACTGTTGGTGGGAATATAAACTGGTGCAGCCACTATGGAAAACAGTATGGAGGTCCCTCATAAAGTTAAAAATAGAACTACCTTATGACTCAGCAATTTGCACTACAAGGTATTTGCCAAAAGGAAACAAAAATGCTGATTTGAAGAGATACATGCACCCCGATGTTTATGGAGCATTATCAACAATAGCCAAATTACAGAAACAGCCAAATTGTCCATGGAATGATGAATGGATTAAGATGTGGTCTATATATACAATGGAATATTACTCAGCCATAAAAAAAAGAATGAAATCTTGCCATTTACAACAATGTGGATGGAGCTAGAGAGTATTATGCTAAGTGAAATAAGTCAGTCATAGAAAGACAAATACCATATGATTTCATTCATATGTGGAATTTAAGAAAAGTAACAGATGGACATAGGGGGTTGAGAGAGAGGCAAACCATAAACAGACTCTCAACTATAAAGAAAAAACTGAGGGTTGCTGGAGGGGAGGAGGGGTGATGGGTACAATGCATGATGGGGATTAAGGAAGGCACTTGTGATGAGGACTGGGTGTTATATGTAAGTAATGAATTACTAAATACTACATCTGAAACTAATACTAAACTGTATGTTAACTAACTGGAATTTAAATAAAAACTTGGAAGGAAAAAATACAAAATAAAATCAGATCAGTAGTGAACAGAATGTTAGTTTATGTACATTAACTCCCAAATGTCTGAAAAGAAAGATAAAAACCAATGAATATATAATGACTTATTTAAAAGCATATATGAAATTACATGCTGTTTAGTTCTCTATTAACTCTTTAATTACTATTACCACTATTATTACTTCTAATGCTACCACTCTTATTTATTATTAATTCTTTATTAAGTAATATTGTTTCTTACCCCACTAAACCAAGGCCTTTCAAATGATGAGATGTGAATGAAGCTAGCAATTCCTCAGGAATTCATTCTTTTATTACCATAATGGAATTCATAAATCTATTAAGTCTTTGTTGTTTTTGTGATGTTACCATTTTTTTTCATGTTGTTAAATTGGTAGAGTGGAAAAAACATTAAATCTGGAAGTTAGTTTCTCTACTAGATCACTCTGTAAACTTGTCACTTAGCATTTCCATCTCAAAATTTCATCTGTAAAATGAGGCAGTTGCTATAGACAAATCTTCAGTTTCCCTCAATGCTGCTACCACTTGTATTCCTAAAAAGTGAAATGGAGACCACTATTTCTGAACTAGTTTATTCTTTCTTTCTTTTTTCTATTTCCACAATTAAATTTTCTTCCTTATCCTTTTGCAGAACATTTACTCCCAAGTGTATTAGGCCTGCATCAAGAAATGGAAAATCCATGCCCTCACATTTCTTATAGAAAGTTGAATAAATCTGATGTACTGTGATACAAGTAACAAACTTTAAACAGAAATGTAGCTATTTAATTTCATTTTGGAATAAAGTGCACAAACAATTACTTCATAGATAAAGATACAATACAAATTAAAATGTAGAGCAACATGATAATATCTATATTTATATGTACATATTTATCATGAATTTAAAAGAGTATACATTTTATTTTATTAAGACCAGTCTTATTTACATCACTGCTAAGTAATCTATTGCCAGAATTATTCATCTATTCATCTGTCAACTATTAATTATGCCAGACCCTGCGTTATATGCTATTAGTAAAATATTGGATAAAGCAAGCAAACTCTCCATCTTCATGGAATATACTGTCTAACGGAAAAGCATACAAAAATCAACTAATCAGACAAGTAAATATGTAATTAAAATTCAGAAGAGAGAGTACTATAAACACAGGGAACATAGGCATATAACCTAGTATGGAAGAATGGTGAAGGTAACTTGTAATAAGGCCATTTTACCTGATCTATGAAACATGTATGAATGGTGTTAAACTAGATATATGCATGTGTTTAGGGGATGTGAGTGGGCTGAAGCCAGAAAAAAATCTCTACAGGATTCCAAGTCATACAGTATACACACAGATATTCACATAAATCATGGAGTAGAAGGAAGCATGAGACTTCCAACACACTGAACTGGTCTGAGAATGGACAGTGAGGGTTAATTTGGTGTAACATGCAACAACATTGTTCAGAAGAAATTCATGAAGTTTCCTATAAGAAAATACAATATTTTTGTCTTCATCTCAAGAGCAATGGGAATCTATGAAAACATCAGAGAGAGAGGTGTTACATGCTCTGATTTTTGTTTTAAAGAGAATACTCTATATATGGAGAACTGGTAGAAAGAAGTCAAGAGGGGATGTGCTGGAAGTTATTACAGCCACCTAGGTAAAGAATAATGTTGCCCAAATGAAAGAAATTAAGGAAGACACAAAGAAATGGATAAATGTTCCATGCTCATGGATTGGAAGAACAAATATTGTGAAGATGTCAATACCACCTAGAGCAATCTACACATTTAATGCAATCCTTATTAAAATACCACCAACTTTTTTCAAAGAAATAGAACAAATAATCCTAAAATTTGTGTGAAACCAGAAAAGAACCCGAATAGCCAGAGGAATGTTGAAAAAGAAAAGCAAAGCTGGTGGCATCACAATTCCGGACTTCCAGCTTTATTATGAAGCTGTCATCATCAGGACAGTATGGTACTGGCACAAAAACAGACACATAGATCAATGGAACTGAATAGAGAGCCCAGTAATGGACCCTCAACTCTATGGTCAATTAATCTTCCACAAAGCAGGAAAGAATGTCCAATGGAAAAAAGACAGTCTCTTCAACAAATGGTGTTGGGGAAATTGGACAGCCACATGCAGAAGAATGAAACTGGACCATTTCCTTACACCACACACAAAAATAGACTCCAAATGGTTGAAAGACCTCAATGTGAGACAGAAGTCCATCACAATCCTAGAGGAGAACACAGGTGGCAACTTCTTTGACCTCAGCCACAGCAACTTCTTCCTAGAAACATTGCCAAAGGCAAGGGAAGCAAGGGCAAAAATGAACTATTGGGACTTCATCAAGATAAAAGGCTTTTGCAAAGCAAAGGAAACAAGCCAAGTCAACAAAACCAAAAGACAAGTGACAGAATGGGAGGAGATATTTGCAAATGGCATCTCAGATAAAGGGTTAGTATCTAAAATCTATAAAGAACTTATCAAACTCAATACCCAAAGAACAAATGATCCAATCAAGAAATGGGCAGAAGACATGAACAGACATTTTTCCAAAGAAGGTATCCAAATGGTCAACAGACACATGAAAAAATGCTCAACATCCCTTGCGTCAGGGAAATCCAATTCAAAACCTCAATGAGATACCACCTCACACCAGTCAGAATGGCTAAAATTAACAAGTCAGGAAATGACAGATGTTGGCAGGGATGCGGAGAAAGGGGAACCCTCCTACACTGTTGGTGGGAATGCAAGCTGGTGCAGCCACTCTGGAAAACAGTATGGAGGTTCCTCAAAAAGTTGAAAATAGAGCTACCCTATGACCCAGCAATTGCACTACTGGGTATTTACCCCAAAGATACAAATGTAGGGATCCGAAGGGGTACGTGCACTCCAATGTTTATAGTAGGAATGTCCACAATAGCCAAACTATGGAAAGAGCCAAAATGTCCATCAACAGATGAATGGATATATACACACACAATGGAATATTATGCAACCATCAAAAGGAATGAAATCTTGCCATTTGCAATGACATGGATGGAACTGGAGGGTATTATGCTGAGCGAAATAAGTCAATCAGAGAAAGACATGTATCATATGATCTCACTGATATGAGGAATTCTTAATCTCAGGAAACAAACTAGAAGGTTGCTGGAGTGGTGGGAGGTGGGAGGGATGGGGTGGCTCGGTGATAGACATTGGGGAGGGTATGTGTTATGATGAGTGCTGTGAATTGTGTAAGACTGGTGAATTACAGACCTGTACCTCTGAAACAAATAATACATTATATGTTAAAAAAAAAAGAAGGAGATAGTAAGAAGGGAAAAATGAAGGGGGGCAAATCAGAGGGGAAGACAAACCATGAGAGACAAACTGAGGGTTCTAGAGGGGACGTAGGTGGGGGGATGGGTTAGCCTGGTGATGGGTATTAAAGAGGGCATGTATTGAATGGAGCACTGGGTGTTATATGCAAACAATGAATCATGGAAATCTACATCAAAAACTAATGATGTAATATATGGTGATTAACATAACATAATAAAACAAAACAAAACAAAAACAAAAAAACAAAACAAAACAAAAAGAATAATGTTGCCCAAGGCAAGGCAGAAATAATTACATATAAGACTGACAAAACATGAGGGTGGTTTTGATGAAGGCCTGAAGAAAGGATTTTAAAAAGAGGATAGATTTTGATACAGTGTTGAAGAGTAAAAGTAAACGGTACTTTATCACAAAAATAACCAAGTAATTTCAGAGACTAGTAAAATATTTCATAGAATATTCACAATGTTAAATACAATAAGTCCTGATTTCGTGTGTGTGTGAATATTAAGATTTATCATTTACTCTGTTGCCAATTTCTATCTCCATGAAGGTCTTCATAGATACCATTAATATTAAGAGATTGAAAAAGACAGGGGCGCCTGGGTGGCTCAGTTGGTTAAGCGACTGCCTTCGGCTCAGGTCATGATCCTGGAGTCCCAGGATCGAGTCCCGCATCGGGCTCCCTGCTCAGCGGGGAGTCTGCTTCTCCCTCTGACCCTCCTCCCTCTCATGCTCTCTGTCTCTCATTCTCTCTCTCTCAAATAAATAAATAAAATCTTTAAAAAAAAAAAAGAAAAAGAAAAAGACATAAATGTATATACTTACAGCAATTTAATTAATGGACAACTTGATGTCACTGCAAATATTTTTTCTGAAGCAATCTGCAACTATATTTTATAGTAGCAGGCTTTTCCACACTCCCTGAGCTATGACACCAACATGTGCTTTATAAATACATAGACTGAATCTCCAGCACCAGGCTAGTGGCCATCATGACTTAACCAGTTCAAAAATACTTTCTCTAGTAGCCTGCCCATGTAAAAGCTTTTTTTTTTCTTTTCTCTTTCTTTCTTCCTTTTTTTTTTTTTTTTTTTTTTTTTTTTACTCTCTTACATAGAGACTGTAAATCTGGCATAAACATCTGGGACACACAGCTCATTTGGAAGCAAGAGCAGCTCTCTGTTTAGATCAACTTCCTGGGGTGCAGAATGTAGATCAAAGCACAGTGGTGGCTGACTAGCCAGGTCTAGAATTACAAAAAAATATTTCTCTATTAATCAGAGAGGACTAATGCCAGAAGAGGAAGTTTCTCCTTAAAGATGTAGAGGTATCATTTCAAAATTTACATTAATACACACAAATATAATGAAATTCTAGTTAGCTCTTATAATAACAAATAACCCATTCATATGTCAGATAAATATCTTCAGTTTTACTCACAATTTTCTCATGTATTCTCTCACTCCAGTAAAGAAAGTAAATAAGAGACAGACTTTAACATTAGGACTCTATCAGTGTAATACAGTATTGATTAATTATTACTTTAGGCTAAGAGATATTTCTTTCAAATAATTAGTGTAAAAATAGTCACTGATATCATTCCAGTCATATTAAGTGTTTTCGTCAGTTAATCAACATCTGTAGTGTGAGTTCCCACTCTGAAGTTAACCCTAAAAAATACTGAAAGAAGAATAATTTGGATATTTATCATGTGCAAAAATACACACACACACACACACACGGAAACATAGAATTAGCACTGCAAAGATCAATCCTCCCCAAATAAGAACTAAGTAAAGTAAAATAATATCCATTAAACTCAGTCATTGTTTCTACAATAACAAAAATTAATTTGCATTCCAGTCTTACAACCCTCATTTCCCAAACACTCATTGTCATCCATTCGATCCTACACAGTCTAAAAAGAAATGCACCAAGGTGGGACCTTGAGGAATTTTCTTTCCCCTCCTTTACTTCCTTTTCTTACACATGGGCAAACATCAAATTAACCATCAAGTCTTATTAACCTTTCTTTTATAACTTTGATGAAAAGCATCCCATTCTCTCCATTCCTACAGAAACTGTTATTTAGATTATTATCAATTTAACTTTACTATTACAAAATACTATAGTTTTCACCTGTTCCTTTTCTTCTTCCTCCAACTGTCTAAAATACAGTCTTCAGAATAAACTTTTACAATGTCCTTTGATCACATCAATTCGACATTTAAGAAAAAGCAAAGAAAGCAAATAACAAAGAGAAAACTGTAAATAAAATAATTCTCCCACAATTTTCACTCTGGTAGTTTAAATTCTTAATCTAAAACAAATTTAATAAAGCATAAGAATTACCTGGAGATGTTTGAAAAATCCAGAATCAGAGATACTCATTAAATTGGTCTGGTGGGATCATAGGAATCTACATTTCAGCAAATATTTTAAGTAATTCTAAGACAACTAGCCCTAGACTACACTGAGAAACTTAACTAAGCCTTCTCACTTTTCAATTTTGTGAAAAATCTCCTCTAGCTAATAAAAATGTATTTTCATTTTTCTGACTCTGTTACTATGCTAGTCAATTTGCCTAGATTTTACTTTCTACATTTCCTAATCTCCTGCCAATCTCAATTACCACTCATTTTCATACACACCATAATGCCTTCTCTGATTATCCCTTGCCAAAAGTAATCTCTCTCTATTGTACAGTTGGGTTTTGATTTCACATGACATTCATTAATCACTGCCTGCATAGCTTTCTGTTACTACATAACAATTGACCACAGCCTTAGCAGCTCAAAACAACATGATTTATAAGTCACAGTTCTAAACATCAGAAAGAAGTCTAGCAGAGTGTGGCTGGGTTCTCTGCTCAGAGTGCAATCAAGATGTCATCTGGAGCTCAGGATCCACCTTCAAGTTCCTTCATGTTATTGGTAGAATTCAGTTCTTTGACTTTTAGTATTGAAGTCCCCATTTTCTTGCTGGCTGTTAGGCAGGAATACTTTCAGGTCCCAGAGGATGCATTCAGGTCCTTGTACCATAGTTCCCTCCATCTCGGCAATAGAGATTCTCCTTCATGGGGAATCCCTCTCACTCTTCTATTATCTCTGCTTCCCCTTCTTTTACCACTTGTAGAAAACTGTCTGCTTTTAAAGGGTTCAAATGACTAGGTCAAGCCCATCTGGATAATCATCTTATCTTAAGGTCAACTGTGTCATATAATATAAGCTAATCATGGGAGCAAAATCTATTAAATTAATAATTCTGGGGATTATGCAGGGCATATACACCAAAGAACTGGGAAATTTTAAAGGATATCTTAGCATTCAGCTACTTATTTCTCTGATACATATATTTGTTTTTCCCCTTCTTAAATATAAGTTCCTGGAGAGCACGGATGATGCATTATACATTTTTGCATAGCACAAATCACCTCTCCTAATGCTTCACACACACCAAACATTCAATAAATAATTGTTGAATGAATGGGCTCTTTTGTGATAACCTCTTTCCTGATGCATTAAGTTTAAATTAACTGATAACACAGGACCTAGCAAAAGTAAATATATAGGCACACACTGAGTTCTTTATCTTCTTCATCTTAGTGAAGAATAATAATACCATCTCCCAAAGTTCCTTAGAATCAGAATATAGTAAAATAAACTATCCAAAAATGAAAGAGAGGAAAGAATTTTAAAAATAAACATCTCATTAATGTATTGTGGGATAACTTTTGCAAACATCACAATATATGAGTAATTGAAATCCTCAGTGGAGAAGAAAAAGGAGGAGAAGGAAGAGAAATAATCTTGAACAAATAATGTGCTAAAGCTTTCCAAATTTGATGAAAACCATAAATCCAAATATCTAAAGAAGTCAATAAACTCCAAGTATAACAAATATAAGAAAATCACACAAGGCACATCATTAAGGAATTTCTTAGAATGAGTTACAAAAAAAATATTTTAAATGAAGAAAAATCTTTAAAGTATCCAGACTAGATAAACTGGAAAAAAATAAAATTTGTAAATACTATGAAAACTTCAGAACAAAAACTTCACTAACAAATTCTACCAAACATTCCTTAAGGAGGAATCAATACCAATTCTACACAATCAAATACAGAATACTGATGTGAAAGAAACACTACCCTAGTAATTTTATATGGTCACAATTAATGTAATATCAAAAGGAGAAAAAGACATTGAGAGAAAAGAAAACAACAGACCACATGATTAGATGCAAAATTTCTCAACAAAATAATAACAGATGGGATCTAAAAGTATCTAAAAATATAATACCTAATGACAAAGTGGGTTTTATCCCAGGAATAAAAGACTGCTTAAATATTTGAAAAGCAATCAATGCAATTTATAATATGCAAAAACTGAAAAAAATCATGTGATTTTCTCAGTATGTGCATAAAAACCCTATGACAAATTCAATGTCAATTCATGATAAAAACTTTCAGCTGTGAATAGAAGAAAACTTCCTTGACCTAATATAAGGAAATTATGAAAACTTATATCTTAATATCATACTTAATGGTGAATGGCTGAATGCTTTCCACTATACCAAGTACCAGGTAAAAAGTGTCCACTCTTGAGGCACCTGGGTGGCTCAGTCATTAAGTGTCTGCTTTAGGCTCAGGTCATGATCCCAGGGTCCTGGGATCGAGCCCCACATCGGGCTCCCTGCTCAGCAGGAAGCCTGCTTCTCTCTCTCCCACTCCCCCTGTTTGTGTTCCCTCTTACACCGTCTCTTTCCCTCTGTCAAATAAATAAAATCTTAAAAAAAAAAGAAAAAGTGTCCACTCTCACTACTCCTATGTACCATGCCAGAAGGTTCTAACCAAAGCAATAAACCAAGAAAAAGCAATAAATGTCACTGAGCTTGAAAGGAAGATGTAAATATAAAATGTGTTTTTTCTAGTTATGTGAAGAATGCCACGGGAATTTTGATATGGATCGCATTAAATCTGTAGATTGCTTATGGGCATTTTAACAATATTAATTCTTCCAGTACATGAGCATAAAATATCTTTCTATTTATTTGGTTTTCAATTTCTTTCATCAATGTCCTATAGTTTTCAGTGCCCAGGTCTTTCACTTCCTTGGTTAAATTTATTTTTAAGCATTTTATTCTTTTGGATGCAATTGTAAATGAGATTATTTTATTAATTTCTCTTTCTGATAGTTTGTTGTTAGTGTATGGAAATGCAACAGATTTCTGTATATTCATTTTGTATCCTGCAACTTTATTGGATTCATTTATTAGTTCTGATTGCTTTTTGGTGGAGTCTTTAGGGTTTTCTATATATAGTGTCATTTCATCTACAAAACTTGAGTTTTATTTCTTCCTTTCCAATTTAGACTTTTTTTTTTCTTTTTCCTTTTTTTTTTTTTCCTGATTACTGTGGCTAGGACTTCCAATACTGTGTTGAATAAAAGTGGTGAGAGTGGGCATCCTTGCTTTGTTCCTGATCTTAGAGAAACAGCATTAAGCTTTTCATCATTGAGTATGACATTAGCAGTGGGTGTGTTGTATATGGCCTTTATTATGTTGAAGTATATTTCCTCTACCCACTTTATTGAGAGTTCCTATCATAAATGTATCTTAGATTTTGTCAAATGCTTTTTCTGCATGTATTGAGATGATCATGTGATTTTTATCATTCCTTTTAATTAATGTGGTATATGATACTGATTGATTTGTGGATGTTGAACCATCCTTGAATACCTGAAATAAATGGCATTTGATCTTAGTGTATGATCCTTTTCATGTATTATTAAATTCAGTTTGTTAATACCCTATTGAGAATTCTTTCATTTATGTACATCAGGGATATTGGATAGCAATTTTCTTTTTTTTTTTTTTTAATTTTTTTTTTAAAGATTTTATTTATTTATTTGAGAGAGAGAATGAGATAGAGAGAGCATGAGACAGGGGAGGGTCAGAGGGAGAAGCAGACTCCCTGCCGAGCAGGGAGCCCGATGCGGGACTCGATCCTGGGACTCCAGGATCATGACCTGAGCCGAAGGCAGCCGCTTAACCAACTGAGCCACCCAGGCGCCCCTTGGATAGCAATTTTCTTTTCTGTTTTTCATTTTATTTATTTTACCTTCTCCACCCCACCCCCCACTTTTTTGGTGACACTAGCTAAAGATTTGTCAATCTTGTTTATTTTTTCAAAAAACAAACTCTCCTATATTATATTTTTAGTCTCTACTTCATTTATTTCCTTCCTTCTACTAGCTTTGGGTCTTTTTTGGTCTTTTTCTAATTCCTTTAGATGTAAATTTAGATTGCTTTTTTGATATTTTTTGTTGTTTCTTGAAGTATACCTATATTTTTATGAATTTATCTCAGGTTTTTGCTGTATTCCATAGATTTTGAATTGTATTGCCATTTTCATTTGTCTCAAGGTATTTCCCGATTTCCACAAAAGACCCTGGATAGTCAAACAATCTTAAGAAAAAAGAACAAAGCTGGAGTTATAGACACTCCCTGATTTCAAACTATACCACAAAACTATCATAATCAAAACAGTATGGTTTTGGCATAAAACTGAACACATAGCTCAATGGAACAGAATGGAGAGCCCAGAAATAAATCCATACACATATAGTCAATTAATTTATGACAAAGACAAATTATGACAAAGAAGCCAAGAATATACAATGGGGAAAGGATAGTCTCTTCAATCAATAGTGTTGGGAAAACTGGACAGCCACATGCAAAAGAATCTATCTCACACCATGCACAAAAATTAAGTCAAAATGGATAAAAGACTTGAATGTAAGACTTGAGACAATAAAACTCCTGGAAGAAAACATAAGCAGTAACCTCCTTGACATCAGCATTAGAGTTAAATTTTTGGACCTGACTCAAGCAAAAATAAACAAGTGGGACTATATCAAAATAAAAAGCTTCTGCATAAGAAAGGAAATCATCAACAAAATGAAAAGACAACCTACTGAATGGGAGAAAATATTTGTAAATCATATATCCAATAAGGGGTTAATATCCAAAATATATAAAGAATTCAAACAACTCAACAGTAAAAAAAAAAAAAAAATCAGATTAAAAACTCGGCAGAGGATCTAAATAGACATTTTCCCAAAGAAGACATAAAGATGGCCAATAAGCACATGAAAAGATTCAACATCACTAATCATTAGAGAAATGCAAATCAAAACCACAGTGAGTTATCATCTCACACGCATTAGAATGACTATTATCAAAAGTAACAAATGCTAGAGAGAATGTGGAGAAAAAGCCCTGTAAACTGTTGGTGGGCATGTAAATCAGTGCAGCCACTATGGAAAACAGAATGGAGGCTCCTTAAAAAATTAAAAATAGAACTATTATATGATCTAGTAATTCCACTTCTTGATATTTATCCAATGAAAATGAAAGCACCCCTATGGGGGCACCTGGGTGGCTCAGTTGGTTGAGCGACTGCCTTCAGCTCAGGTCATGATCTTGGAGTCCTGGGATCGAGTCCCACATCGGGCTCCCTGCTCGACGGGGAGTCTGCTTCTCCCTCTGACCCTCCCCCCTCTCATGTGCTCTCTCTCTCTCTCTCTCTCATTCTCTCTCTCAAATAAATAAATAAAATCTTTTAAAAAAAGAAAAAAAGAAAAAAAAAGAAAGCACCCTTATGTTTATTACAGCATTATTTACAATAGCCAAGATATGGAAAAAATCTGTGTCCACCAGTGGATGAATGGATAGAGAAGATGTGATATATATATGCAATGGAATATTATTTGACCATAAAAAGAAGGACATCTTGCCATTTGTGACATGAATGAACCTTGAGAATATAATACTGAGTGAAATAAATCAGACTTAGAAAGACTAATACCATCTGATTTCACTTATATGTGGAATCTAAAAAAAACAAAACGGACAAAATAAAACAAAACTCAGATAGGGAGGA
This sequence comes from Mirounga leonina, assembly GCF_011800145.1. Taxonomy (NCBI): domain Eukaryota; kingdom Metazoa; phylum Chordata; class Mammalia; order Carnivora; family Phocidae; genus Mirounga; species Mirounga leonina. Next base: position 535,076 of record NW_023270232.1, on the reverse strand, counting down.
CAGACTGGTCATTATCAGAGGGTATTGGGAGGTGGACAAAATGGATGAAGGGAGTCAATTGTACAGTGATGGATTGTAACCATGCTTACTATAGTTACTACTGTAGTGTGTACAAATATCAAATTTTTATGTTGTACACCTAAAACTAGTATGTTATACACTGACTTTACCACAATTTTTTAAAGTAAAATTTATTAGCCTACAAAATTATCATGTTTAGAAAACTATAAAGAGTCTACCTCAGGGTGCCTGGGTGGCTCAGTCATTAAGCGTCTGCCTTTGGCTCAGGTCATGATCCCAGGATCCTGGGATCGAGCCCCGCATCGGGCTCCCTGCTTGGCAGGGAGCCTGCTTCTCCCTCTCCCATTCCCCCTGCTTGTATTCCCTCTCTCGCTGTGTCTCTCTCTGTTAAATAAATAAACAAAATCTTAAAAAAAAAAAAGTCTACCTCAAAGCAGTAAGAAATAATAAGTAAGTATAGAAATGTGAGAGGATGCAAGAGCAATATATGAAAATCTATTGTATTCCTATATCCTGAAAATAAACAATTAGAAATCAGTGTGGAAAATGTTGTCATTTACAATAAGATCAAAAAGTATTGAAAAAATAAAGCTAAATCTTATAAAACATACAAGACTTATACACTGAAAATTGTAGAACATTTCTAAGAAAAATTAAAGAAGACATAGAGAAATATAATGTTACAATATTTTCATGGGTTAGAATATTCAATATTGTTAGGACATCAATTCTCTACATACCGATCTACAGATACAATTAAATCCTGGTCAACATTCCAGTTGGGTTCTCCCCCCCCCCCCCAGAAATGAATAGCTAATTCTTTTTTTTTTTTTTAAGATTTTATTTATTTATTTGAGAGAGACAGTGAGAGAGAGAAAGAGCACAAGAGGGGGGAGCGGGAGAGGGAGAAGCAGACTCCCTGCTGAGCAGGGAGCCCAATGCGGGACTCGATCCCGGGACTCCAGGATCATGACCTGAGCCGAAGGCAGTCGCCCAACCAACTGAGCCACCCAGGCGCCCATGAGTAGCTAATTCTAAAATTCACATGCAAATGCAAAGGACCCAGAATAACTGAAATAACCGTGGGAATACAAACAAAAGATAAAACAAAGTTTAAAGGCTACTCACTTTCAAGACTTACAATAAATCTATAGTAATCAAGCCAACATGATAATGATAAAAAGATGGAGAAAGAAATAAGTGAAACAGAATAGAAAGCCCAGAAATAGACCTACACATATAGGGTCAAATAATCTTTGTTAGAAGTACTAAGGTAATTAAGAGGAGAGGTCCAGACTAAGTCTAGAGATCTAGAGATAAAATTTGGGAGATGTCTGCATATAAATGGTATTTAGAGATATAAGAAATAGATGAATAAACCAACATTAACTTTGGAAAATAAAAAAGAGGAGAGGAGATTATCTTTTCAATATATGGTACTGGAAGAGTTAGATTTCCATGTGCAAAGATATAAACTTCAATCCATATCTCATACCAAATACAAAAGTAAATTTAAAATCAATCATTGGGGGCGCCTGGGTGGCTCAGTCTTAAGCATCTGCCTTTGGCTCAGGTCATGATCCCGGGATCCTGGGATTGAGCCCCGCGTCAGGCTCCCTGCTCGGCAGGAAGCCTGCTTCTCCCTCTCCCACTCCCCCTGCTTGTGTTCCCTGTCTCGCTGTCTCTCTCTGTCAAATAAATAAATAATAATAATAAAATAAATAAATAAAATCAATCATTGACCTACATTTAATACCCTAAACTATAACATTTCTAAAAGAAAATATGGAGAAAATCACTGACCTTTCTTTTTTTTTTTTTTTAAAGATTTTATTTTTTTTATTTATTCATGAGAGACAGAGAGAGAGACAGGGGCAGAGGGAGAAGCAGGCTCCCTGCGGAGCAGGGAGCCCAATGCGGGACTCGATCCCAGGACCCTGGGATCATGACCTGAGCTGAAGGCAGACGCTTAACCGACTGAGCCACCCAGGCGTCCCTCATTGACCTTTCAATAGGTTAAAATTTCTTATATATGACAACAGAAGTATAACCCATAAAGGAAAATTTGAGAAATTGAACATCAAAACTAAGAACTGCTCTTAAAAATAATTTTAAGAGAAAGAGAAGATAAGACACAGATTTGAAGAAAATATTTTCAAATCATATATCTGCCAAATTACTTTTTTTCCAGAATATATAACAATCTGTAAAAGAATAATAAGATAATGAACAGAATAATAAAATGAATAATACTTTACCAAAAGAAAAAAAAAGATAAACAAACAAGCATATGAAAAGATGGTCAACATTATTAGTCTTTAGGGAAATATACATTCAAGTTACAGTGAGATACAACTACAGTGAGCTACAACTACATATCTATTAAATTGGCTAAAATTAAAAAGACTGATCATACTACATTTATTGAGAATATGGAAAAGCAGGCAATCTCATACACTGATGGTGAAAATGTAAAATGGTAGAACCTCTTTGGAAAACTATTTGGCAGTTTCTTAAAAGCTAAACACCCACCAAATGACTCCAACATATGTGTGTGTGTGTGTGTGTGTATCTCTATCCAAGAAAATGACAACACAAAGATATGAAAAATATGTATACAAATAGAGCAGATTTATTTATGTTAGCCAAAAACTGGGAACAACCCAAATTTCCAACAAAAGATGAATGTATAAACAAATTTTGGCATTTCTATACAACTGAAGCAAATTTTGGTGTTTCCATACAACATACAATTAATATTCCTCTTCATATACTAATCAACAGTTAAAGAGAAAGAATTATTTATACACATAATAACATAGGTAAATCTTAAAATAATTTTGTTGACTGAAAGAGGCTAGCCCCCAAAAATAAAAAGAGTGCATATTTTTGGAATGTATATAAATGTCTATAAAGTATAAGCTAATAACTATTGATAAAAGTAAATCAATAGCTGTACACAGCGGTAAAGAGGCAGAGAAGGGCATAAGATAGGAAAAAACAGTACAAGGAAAACTTTGAAGTGATAGATATGTTTATTATCTTGATTGTGGTGATGGTAATGGTTTTACTCCCACATGCATATATCAAAACTTATCAAATTATATATTCTAAAAATTATATATTTAATAATTCTAAAAATATATGTCAATTATATGTCAGTAAAGCTCTTTTTTTAAAAGTAGAGGTGAAGATGGAGAATTGAAAGTCATTCCCTGAGATATGTAGAGCTTCTTTCAAATGCAGATGTCCCCCAACAGCCAGAGGACACAGGACAATAGAGTTGAAGGAAATCGATTAAAGGCACCCAAAGCATTCAACTTTAAGAGGCCCAGGACAGGTAAGAGATATTAGGGAAATTCACTGAGAAAATCCAGGCTTTTTGCCTAAAATGCTGAGGTCAGGGTAAGTAAGCCAAGAAAAACCTCTATTAGTTATTCAGCACTTTTATAGACTAGAGGGCCACTACCTGCTCAACATAGAAAGATTAGCAGTAGTGCTAAAGCATACTGCTTTCAAGTACTCATGAACATTCACCAAGGTGAACTATATATTCATCTATTTTTATGAGACTGACGCACTGCCTACTGCGCTAAGGAGGCAGGTTATTCATCTATTTTTAAAAAGTGTCAATAATTATCAAGATATTGAAATCTGTATCACAACTGTATTAAATTAGATATCAATAACAAGATATCTAGACAATCCCAAATATTTGGAAATTAAACCACTGCCCTCTAAATAACTCATAGATAAAAGAAGAATACATAAAAATTTAAAAAAATATTTTAATTGAATAATAATAAAATGAATCATAAAATTCATGGAATATAGCTAACATACTTAGAGGAAAATACATAGCTTTAAAATACTTACATATTTTAAAATTAAAAAAGACCAAAAAGATATTTACTGTGTTCCTACTTCAAGAAACTAGAGAGAAGCAAATTAAAACCAAAGTAAGACAAAGGAAATAGTGGAAATGAATTATTTATTACCAAAAGAGACAAATAATGGAGAAATGTAAATGAAATCAATAACAGTGTTTTGATAAAATTAATAAAATTCCCAAACCTCTAGATAAATTAATTAAGTTGAAATTAAGAAACAAATTACTGAGATCAAGAATAAAATACAGTTAACTCACCATAAATTCTACTGACTTTACAAGGACAATAAAGTACTCTTACACAAAGATTTCTTAGAACAAACTCAAAACTCAAAAAACACTAATCAAAAAAGAAAAAAAAGGAGCACCTGGGTGGTTCAGTCAGTTAAGCGTCCAGCTCTTGATTCCGCTCAGGTCATGAATTCAGGGTCCTGGGATTGAGCCCAAGGTGGGGCTCCACGCTCAGCAGGGTCTGCTTGAGGATTTCTCTCCCTCTCCTTCTGCCCCTCCCTGAGATGGTGTAGGCTTGTAGACCCCTTGCAGGCCAGGGTCATTTGAGGACTGCAGTGAGGTTAAGGTCGGCCAGGCAGGCCTAGGCCAGGAGGAGAAAATGTTCTCTTCCCCTTATCTCATGTTGCAAGTCCTAAATGCCTGGATCAGCAGGAAGTGGCTCTTGCCTCGCTTAAAGTGTGTCTTTCTAATCAGAAGTGTTCTTTCTAAAGACAAAGAACATGTTGTCTCCAAAGGAAGGATGGCTAAGAGAATTCTTTATTCTGCAAGCATAAACAGGATGTATTTTGTTCTTATTGAATTTCGTGTATATTTCACTTCACGGATGTTGGCTTGATACTTTAAGTACACATTGTTATGTTTATCTGATCACTGCAAGTATATAGCTATGTGAGTAATAAACGGCAGTATGCAGTTGCAAGTGCTGCCTTTGCTCTGCATCCCCTGTGTCCTGGTGATTTCGTAGACCCTTACCCAGGGACCCCAATGCACTAGACGTTGACACCTCCCCTCACTTGCACTTGCTCTCTCTCTGAAATAAATAAATAAATCTTTAAAAAAAAATTTTTTTAAGAAAAAAATTGCATAAATCAAACTGCATTTTTAAAAATCTGCTTATCAAGAAGCACATTAGAAAATACATAGAAACTACATAATGAGAAAAATATTTTCTTCACATATGTGTGAGAAAGTTTTATCCAAAATATATAAATAATTCTACAAATCAACAACAAACATACTAATAATTAAATAAAAATGGCTACAATATCCCCAAAATGGTAACAACCCAAATGTCCATCCAGGAGAATGAATATAAAGAAAATGTGATAACTCAGATGAATCTCAAAAACATTTACAGCATAGGAAGCAGACACCAGAGAATATATACTGTATAGTTCACTAGTATGAATTCATAAAATAGGGAAAAAATACATAGTAATAGAAATCAGACAGTGATTGCTCTGGGTGAGTGGATGGGAGAAGTATTAACCAGAAAAACCTGTAAAGAAATATTTTGGGGAGTTCAAAATGTTCCACATGTTGACCTAGGTGATGGTTATATAGGTGTCTACAATTATCCAAGATTATTTCATAATAATTGTACTCAATTTTTTAAAGGAAAATATGAAATGACTAAAACCAACCTACAGGTCTATTAATTAGAGAATGGATAAATTGTGATATAATGCTACAATAGAAAACTATACCGCAATCAAAATGCTTGACTTAGAGCTACATGTATGAACATAGATTGATTTTAAAAGCTTAAGGCTGAGAAGGAAGGAACAAAGAAAGGAAGGAAGGAGGGAAGGGAGGGAAAGAAAGAAAGGAAAGGAAAGAAAGGAAGGAAGGAAGGAAGGAAGGAAGGAAGGAAGGAAGGAAGAAAGAAAGAAAGAAAGAAAGAAAGAAAGAAAGAAAGAAAGAAAGAAGAAAGAGAAAGAAGAAGGAAGGAAGGAAGGAAGGAAGGAAGGAAGGAAGGAAGGAAGGAAGAAAGAAAGAAGAAAGAAAGAAAGAAAGAAAGAAAGAAAGAAAGAAAGAAAGAAAGAAAGAAAGAAAAAGGAAGGAAGGAAGAAAGGAAAGAAAGAAAGAAGAAAGAGAAAGAAAGAAAGAAAGAAAGAAAGAAAGAAAGAAAGAAAGAAAGAAAGAAAGAAAGAAAGAAAGAAAGGAAGAAAGAAAGAAAAAGAAAGGGGAAAGACAACCTGCAAAGAATGCATGGAGTATGACATCACTTCCCTAATTGTAACGTGTAAAACATGCCATTCAAGAAACTGTATTCATGTAGGTCATGACCAGAAGGTAAGCAAGGAGAGGAAAGGGATTGAGAAGAGATCACAGATTATTACAATGAACTTTCAGGGGAAAAATATATAATGTCAACATAAGTGTTAAATTTTTTAAAATCTGTGGTAGCTTAAAAATAATGGACTTTCATATTGTTGGAAATTTACCAATATAGGATTTTAATATTGTTGATTAATATTTAACAGTCTGACTTTCTCTCTTTTGGCTTATATATTCATTAAAAATATTGCAGGTTACTTCTTTTCTTTGTACTTAATTCACTAACTGTGTCTGTCATAGGCAACAACCTGAAACAACTTGTGATCATCAGACCATGAAAAATTGAGCCTTGGTCTTATGATGAAGAGTGTGCTTGTTTTCTTCTATCGAGAACAAGGTCAGCATGCAGCATGAGTTTTTCCTATCACTATAAAGTCAGTGGCCACCAATTAATAACCAAACAAGAGAAGTCTATAGAGCAGAATATGGCACTCATAATGCCTAGAGATATGCAGCTATCCATCCGCACCAGGGACCCCTGAAATGATTCTTCAAGTGGTCATATGCCCATAACTGGAGGTCATAATTTAATTATAAACTGAAGCAATAAACACTAGGACACTCCTGGTCAATCTGAACTCAGCAAGGTAAAAGCTCTGTTGAAAATGTTTGCATAGCTCTAAGAGTAGTCAGCATAACAAGGATTACATAAGGCTTCCCTTGATCTGCTTCTTAGGGTAAGTTGGAAGGAGTAAGGAATGGATGTTTAATAGTGTTCATTACACAGAAACACTATGGGCTTGGGACACCTGGGTGGCTCAGTTGGTTAAGCATCTGCCTTCAGCTCAGGTCATGATCCCGGGGTCCTGGGATCAAGCACCACATCGGGCTCCCTGCTCAGCGGGAAGACTGCCTCTCCCTTGGCCTGCTGCTCCCCCTGCTTGTGTACTCGCTCTCTGTCTCTCTCTGACAAATAAATAAATAAAATCTTTAAAAAAAAAAAAAGAAAGAAAGAAAGAAACTATGGGCTTGAATTGGTTAAATAGCAAAATCCCTGCCTTCTGCACTACTCAGAAAGTGCCATGGTGCTGCATAATGTACATCTGTTTTCAGCTTAAACTCCAAAAAGTAACTAATCTTCTCACCAAAGAGAAACAAGAAAATTTTCAGTGACCCTTCTAGTACCTCAGCAAAAAATGGTGATGGAAAGAAGTTAGCACAGAGCCTTCAGGCTACTCTGAAGACGCAGTTGCAGCGTTCTGTGGCAATGGAGGAGCACATAAGGCAGATTCAGTCTCTCCTTTTGCCAAAACGCATACCTCCTGAAGTTAAGAGGACCACTCCAGGAAATGTATCCAGAAAGTTCTGAATTGGGCAGATCCTAGACGTGAAGATTCGAATGCCTGAAATTAACATAGTGGGTTAAGGATTATCACATAGAGTTATGTAATTTATCAAATGAGGCTAATACCTGTCTGTGCAGGTTACACATACCATAACCCACATTTCTGACAACTTAATGTGAGGAAAGGAGGGACAAGTGAGAAGGACCCAATTGGTTGTGACTAGACCTCAGGTGGAGTATATTTTATGTGCCCCCCCAGACCCCCTTCACCCTTCTCCGCTCTGTTTTGTCCCCGGGAAAGCTGACCTGTATGAGCTGCATCAACAGACTCACCTACTTCCCTGGTTCCACTTGGTTGCAATGGTCACAGTAGCATGAGATCATGATGCAGGAGGGGAGTAAAGTTCTGCTCGTCCCCTGACTCCCTTCTCGCCAGGTCACTGGAATCAGGCCCTCTTCACAAAGTCTTCTCTCCAGTTGCACTAACTCTTCCCGCCTCTTGCCACTTCACGTCTGGAAGTAATAATGGCTCTTTTTGCCAGCAGGTGCTGTACTAGCTCTTGTTGTTTTCTACCTATGTAAATAACCCTTTCATTTAAGTGTTTAATTACCTAGTTTGAGTGTCTGATCTCATTCTCGCCTACATCCCGACAGAAAAAGACACAAAACAAACAGCTCTTCTTCCAGTCAAAAATAATTCCAAATATTTATCCTTTAATACAAGCATAGGCCCAACCCAGAAATAGCTGCCAAAAAAAACATTGAAAATCAAGATATAGGCAGAAAGAGGAGAGTCATGCAAAAAAAAAAAAAAAAAGTATGCATTTAGAATGAGATTAAGGAATTGTTAAACATTATAGAAGTAGCTAGCAGTGGGCATTTTGTCAATTGTATTGGATCAAAATCTCCAAAGCATTGTTGTTGATAAAGACATAGTATTTAGAATAAACTTTAAATGAACACATATATATAAAATATGACTTTTCTACAAATGACACATGGTACCATGGGGGTCCTGATTTTTTTTTAACGACATAGCAAAAAATAATAAGAGTTTAAGGCAAACAGAAGATAAGCAGAATTTATTAGAAGAAATTCAGTCTGACTCAGAATAAATTATATGTTCTTAGCTACTTTAAGCCAAGATTTCTCACCATTTATCATGAGAAGGTCTATTGTATCAGAACCTGGTGGTAATTCTTATATACATGTAGTAGAGCACTTTCATATTATTTGCTAAACTCAAAACATCTGCCTTAATTTTACCCTTCCTCAAAATTCCATAAAGGTAGTTTTTAAGAAAGCTTTTTCCCCTCCATGTGACCATCTCCTGACCCAGTTGATTGGACTCCTGACCCAGCTGTGCCTTCTCTGGGAATTTGGAATTAGGAAAAGAGACATAATTATGGTTACACCGTATGTCCAGATTATAGCTTGTAAACTCTGGAGTCCTGGGTAACCGCCTACCCTCTGTCATGGAACCTTGGACCCAGAGAAAGCCAGTCTGCTAAGAAGAAGGAAGCAGATGTAGATGTATGGAAAGAAAAGATGAATGTGTGTTTGTGTGTGAGAGAGAGAGTGCCTTGAATTCTAACATTCCCTTAGCCCAAGTTGCCTTAGAAAGATCTATTTTTGTCTTAATCCAACACATTATATACTTACAAGAATGCAGTCCAAGAATATTTCAGGCAAGATTTTGAGAACTTTGGATTATAAGTACTATTCCTGCCAAGTAAATCAGTGGACAAGAAAAACATAGGGATGCATGGCAAAATATAAGCCAACAGGAAGGCTATCATACCCTCCTGCCTGAAGACATGACCTCAAGAATTCTTAATCTCAGGAAACAAACTGAGGGTTGCTGGAGTGGGGGGTGGGGTAGGAGGGATGCGGTGGTTGGGTGATAGACATTGGGGAGGGTATGTGCTATGGTGAGCGCTGTGAATTGTGTAAGATTGTTGAATCACAGATCTGTACCTCTGAAACAAATAATGCAATATATGTTAAGAAAAAAAAAAGAAGATAGCAGGAGGGGAAGAATGAAGGGGGGGAAATCGGAGGGGTAGACGAACCATGAGAGACGATGGACTCTGAAAAACAAACTGAGGGTTCTAGAGGGGAGGGGGGTGGGAGGATGGGTTAGCCTGGTGGTGGGTATTAAGGAGGGCACGTTCTGCATGGAGCAGTGGGTGTTATGCACAAACAATGAATCATGGAACACCACATCAAAAACTAATGATGTAATGTATGGTGATTAATGTAACAATAAAAAATTTTTTAAAAAAGACATGACCTCAAGAAGCTGCTAGAGGGCAGGAAGCTTAACCTTTATTAAGAGGCCAACAATTGGGTTTTCTAGATATAATTATAGATAACATTTATTGCACAATTATTGGCTGAGAGTCCTCCAAATGTTCGGCACTGATTAAAGAATTTAATTTTTGCAACAATCCATTTGGTCGTTGCCATTTTTTTCTCTGTTTTACAAATGTCTCTGCTGAAGATACAACGTGATTTAAAAACTTGCCCAATGTGACACAACCATTAAAAGTTGAGCAGTTATCAAACCAACGCAATCTCCCTTCCCCAGCACTTGCTCACTCATTCGCTGTGCTAGCTGCTTCTCACATCTCATATGCCTGCTGTTTCTCTATCACAGAACTGTGCCACTGTGAGTAACTTAAGCCAAGGGAGAAATATGAATTTCAGGCAAAAGAAATACAGCCAGTCCCAAGAAGGAAACTCTGATTTTTATTTGTATTACATTATTACATATAAAATGCCCATCTCTTCTAAAGAAATCCTAAAATTAATGTAATGAACTGAGTAGCTGTGGACTCCTCACCAAATTCATAGGTTGACATCCTACCCCCACCTCATGTGATGATATAAGGAGGAGGGGCCTTTGGGAGGTAATTACATCATAAGGGTGAAGCCCTTATGAATGACATTAGTCATAAAAGACACCTCAGAGGGGCGCCTGGGTGGCTCAGTAGGTTAAGTGTCCGACTCTTGATTTTGGCTCAGGTCATGATCTCAAGGTCGTGAGATCGAGCTCCACCTTGGACTCTGTGCTGATGGTGGAACCTGCGCAGGGTTTTCTCTCTCCCTCTTCCTCTACCCCTCCCCCTTCTAAAAAAAAAAAAAAAAGACATCCCAGAGAGCTAGCTAGCACTTTTTCTGCTGCATGAGGACACAATCCATCTACAAATTAAGAACCAGGTCACACTAGACACCAAATCTGCTAGTGCCTTGATCTTGGACTTCCTAGCCTCTAGAACAGTAAGAAATAAATTTTTTGTTTAAACCACCCAGTTTATGGTAATTTCTTATAGCAGCCCCAAATGACTAAGACAGCTAACATGCTAGTAACAAAGTTACATACTTAACTTTGGGGCCATACTTAAAAGTCCTCCTTACTTTTGTTCTGCTCATATTCAAAAAAGAAGAAAATAAAACTATGGTAACTTGATTGCAATGCAAATCCATGCAAAAGAAGAAGAAAGAGAAGAAACATCTATCACATATGAAATGATGACTTTAAAATTCAACAAAATATTTTTAGGGGCGCCTGGGTGGCTCAGTCATTAAGCGTCTGCCTTCGGCTCAGGTCATGATCACAGGGTCCTAGGATCGAGCCCCACACTGGGCTCCCTGCTTAGCGGGGAATCTACTTCTCCCTCTCCCACTCCCCCTGCCTGTGTTCCCTCTCTCGCTTTGTCTCTCTCTGTCAAATAAATAAATAAAATCTTAAAAAAAAATAAAGTTCAGCAAAACATTTTTAATCTAGGCATATCTCCTGTGATCTATCATTCTGGCTCTAAAACACAAGGACCAGGATGACTCAACATTGTATTAACCAAATTCATAAGAAATTTTAAATAACAAGTTGTGGAGGCAAAATAAAATGCTTTTGTTAATAATAACTCTGGGTAAAAGAATTGAGCAGAGATAGAATGAAACACACTTGTGCTACAAATTGCTGGAGATAGGGCACTGTCATTAGCAGTGGGAGGGAAAACAATCTAATAATCACAGAACTAAGTACCCATCTCAGGAATCAGAGCTCTGTGACCAGGTGCCTGGGTTCCAACTGAGGTCCAAATCTTGGCAGTTGCATGACTATGGTATAGTACACTCTCTCTCAAAACCTGAATTTTCTCCTCTGTAAAACAATGTTAATGATAATATAGACTTTAAAAAAAGATTTTATTTATTCATTGAGACAGAGAGATACAGAGAGAGAAAGAGCATGAGCAGAGGGGAGAGGCAGAGTGCGAGGGAGAAGCAGACTCCTTGCTGAGCAGAGAGACTGATGTGGCGCTCAATCCCAGGACCGTGGGACCATGACCTGAGCCGAAGGCAGATGTTTAACCATCTGAGCCACGCAGGCACACCAATAATATATACTTTTGGGAGTTGTTACAAAGATCACATGAAAACATATGCAATGTATTTACCATAATATGTGGAATATGGTAATTGTTCAATGAGTATTAACTAATATTAACAGCAGCATGCTTGGTTCTTTATGTCTTTTGAAATGATATTAGATCAGTTCTCTTTACTTCTCTAAGAATGTAACTACTACTACGAGAAATGCCAAATCTTTGATATGAAGGAAAATTTAGCGGTAAAGATGAAAAACTAACAAAACACTAATTTTTTCTCTCTCACACAGTTTATTTAACAATAGGTAATAAATCAAATTTAACACTACACAGTGATCCAATGTTCATTTTTATCAGTCAATTTTAATTGCATGATTTACAACAGTTGAGGGTTTTTGCTTTCTATTTTCCAAGTTTTGTTATATCATCCTACTGGAATAGTTTCTTACCCTTTTTTTAATTTTTTCTTTTGTTAAGTGTAAAAACACTAATTTTAAAAGGGAACAACATGCACTGATGAAATAGAATGCCCGAGGACTTACCTGCCTATAAGCACAAATATGCTACATTTTGAGTAATACCTCAGATACCAAAGCAACAGCCATCTTGAGCTCAAATAGCAGGAAGACAAGTGTTTTCCCAGAATCTCCTCCTCGTTTCTTATGATATCCTCAAAACCCAAGAATGTTTACTTCCAGTCTCCACAAGTCTTTGAATCCCAAATTAACATGTCTTTCCCTATAGGATAGAGAAGCAAAAATGATGGAAAGATCCTAGATACCTAAACACATCAATGAGCCACTGTTTCAGTCCTGGACTCTATAACCTGAGACTACTCACTGTATGGAACTAATAACCCCTTTCCCGTTTGTCTGATTTTTCTACTGGTTGCTGCCAAGAACATTTCTAACAGGCAGAGCCTTTAATGACAGGATGTTTTCCTTTATAACAGAAACCTCTTTCTCCCAAAATAGAAGTGGGCTATCGCTTGGTCACGAGCTTATTAAGTCATGTGGTCACAGGAGTAGCCAAGGTATACTTAAGCACAGCCTACCAGTTTATTTCCAGGGGACACTCCAGGCCATGGTCCTGAGAACAAACCAGTCTGCCACACCATTTTCATACTTGAGGCAATTTGTTTCTAAGTCCCAATTGCCCCTCTAACAAATGCTCTCTTCTGGGATCTTCCTTCTTTTTTTTTTTTTTTTTAAAGATTTTATTTATTTATTTGACAGAGAGAGACACAGTGAGAGAGGGAACACAAGCAGGGGGAGTGGGAGAGGGAGAAGCAGGCTTCCCGCGGAGCAGGGAGCCCGATGCGGGGCTCGATTCCAGGACCCTGGGATCATGACCTGAGCCGAAGGCAGACGCTTAACAACTGAGCCACCCAGGCACCCCTGGGATCTTCTTTCTATCAAAAATATCATTTTATAACTGCATCACAAATATGAACAATATTCAGGAAATATCATATGAGATATGGGGATGTAACAGGGTAGCTTTTTTAAAAGATTTTATTTATTTATTTATTTATTTATTTATTTATTTATTTATTTATTTATTTATGAGAGAGAGGGAGAGAGAGCAGGGGCAGAGGGAGAGGGAGAGAATCTCAAGCAGACTTCACACTGAGTGCAGAGCCTGATGTGGGGCTCAGTGTGGGCCTCAGTGTGGGGCTCGGTCTCATGACCCTGAGATAATGACCTAGGCTGAAATCAAGAGTCGGAAGCTTAACCAACTGAGCCACCCAGGTGCCCCTATATGGTAGCTTTTTTAAGAAGCTCTCAACCTTCCATGTTACTTAAACAGTTTTCAAAGTTTCTAAGGTAGTATTTTTGGCTTATCTCTTAGAAAACCCAAAGGATTTATTTAGGTGTGGTCTTAAAAAAACACCACAGATCAGCCCATCAGAATTTTAGTCTTGATCTGGCCTAATGCTATTGCCAATCCAAAAAGTCTTCTAGGTCTATTTAGATGGGGGAAAGGAAGATAAATTCATTATTAGAAACATGTTTTTATTATGATTCCAATTCATAGATATTTTTCCAATTTTTTCCAATTCATAGATATTCATTATTATTTTATTATTTTATTTTATTTTATTTATTTTTCTTTGTTTTTTAGAGAAGGAGTGGGGGGGTGCATAGGGAGAGGGAGAAAGAATTTTAAGCAGGTTGCACACCCAGCATGGAGCCCAACACAGCGCTTGATCCCACAACCCAGAGATCAGGACCTGAGCTGAAATCAGGAGTGGGACACTCAACCAACTGAGCCACCCAGGTGCCACAATAATCGTAATTTTATGATTATGGCTATGACTTTGTGTTGCTTATATTTATAATATTCTAATATTCTATTGGAACAGCAGTCCTTATACATCTATATTTTAAGTATTGCATTATATTTATAGGTGAGGTATGTGTTTATCCAGAGCATTCATATCTCTACCTTGGAAATGAAAAAGCTATAATTAAATATAAACAACAAATTTTTTAGAAATACATTACTTTCAACCTCAGATTCCTCCCTCTATTACTTTTGTTCATTTTCTTAAACAATAGATCAGATTTTCCTTTCCCCACAGCAGGTTTTCTAGCTTGTGAAAATCACAAATAGTCACCATTAATTTTAAATACAAGGCTAGATTTGCATGCTTCAAATTAAGGTGAATTATTTTAATATAATTATTCTAGTGGTTTCAATATGGAATCAGTCAAAATGAATAATAAAATGCAAAATTGTCAAAATACTTGAGTTTGGACAAAAGAAAGGCAGACATTTCTTGAATTCTTCTGTTGCACATTATGCATTAAAAAACAGCACCTATAATTCAGACAGCACTCCTACTGACTTCTACATGAACATTGAAAAATTCTGTTTCAAATAGAGGTAATTAGTCAGTGATTAAGAGACAGAGAATAATTAGTACGAAAGAGAATTGCCTTTGCTTGTATAAGACCTGCCAGTCCAGAAAAAGAAGACTTAGGAAAAAACTTTTTTTGAAGTATTTAAAGTTTTAAGGTTAATTGATTCCAAAGTTAAAAGTTCAAAACTATCAGTACAAAAGTAAAAAGTAAGGCAGTGTAAGTACACCCTTCAATGACTGGTTTGCACTGCATGGAATACTTCCCCACATCCTCACGTTCTTGTCTCCTCATCATTCAGGTTTATTCACAAATGCCTTCTCATCAGAGGGGCTCCCTAATCGTCCTTGTTAAAAGTAGATCCCAACTCTTTACTCTTCCTTCTCTTACTTATAGTATTTATCAGATTCCAAAATTATACTGTGATGCATTTTGGTTTTGGTTGTGTGTCTCTCCCACTAGAGTGTAAGCTTCATGAGGATAAAAAGGTTTATGTTTCCAGCTCAATTTCCCAGCACTATCTTATAGTACGGCTTGGCACATATTAGGTGATCAATGAAACATTTGTTGAAAATTGAATCCCTAATATGAGAAGGAACTTTTTTGTTTACAAAGATCTCTATGGTGGGTAAAAGAATTGGGTGTTGCAAAAGATTTCATTCTTGGTAACAGCGGTATGAGTTTTTTTAAGGACAGCTGGAAATAATTCATAGAATCAATGTGCATTATTTACCTGAGTCTTCATTAATGAGCCCAATGGCACCTCCTCTCAGAAGACTCCCTATTAAGCCAAACAAATCGATTGCCCAGCTGTGATTGAAAGTCCCTTGTTCACTGGTGTCTCCCTCCATAGTGAATCACTCAGTGGCGAGGATTATATCCAATTCATTTTTTTAAAACCGTGTTTCATTTAATTTTTAAAAGTTGTACATATTTAAAAGGTATAATGTGTGTACACACACGCATGCACACACGTAGTAAAATTGTTACTATAGTGAAGCTGACATAGCTTCTCTTCACATGGTTACCTTGTGTGTTTGTATGATGACAGCATCTGAAAGCTACTCTCTTAGCAAATTTCCAACATTCCATACAGAACAATGTTGGCAAGAATGTAAATTGGTGCAGCCATCATGGGAAACAATTCATCTTTATAATTGCCTTAGTACCTAACACTGCCTGTCCTATCAGTGCCTAAGAAAGTCACACTGAATGAATAACTCAAAACATCATGAGAGGCAAAACTCTCTTCTGATGAAAACACTATCTTTTCGAGCATTTATTAAAGCTCTCTGGGGGCGCCTGGGTGGCTCAGTCGTTAAGTGTCTGCCTTCGACTCAGGTCATGATCCCAGGGTCCTGGGATCGAGCCCCGCATCGGGCTCCCTGCTCGGCGGGAAGCCTGCTTCTCCTTCTCCCCCTCCCCCTGCTTGTGTTCCCTCTCTCGCTGTGTCTCTCTCTGTCAAATAAATAAATAAAATCTTTAAAATAAATAAATAAATAAATAAAAATAAACAAATTAAAAAAAAAAAGCCTTCTGCCCGACACCGATGCTGCCCAAACCTGAGCATCTAGTTCCTTAGTATGCCCCATTTTGCCTTGTGCTACACTGCATAGCCCTTTCAACACCTGAACGGTCAACACAGTTACACTAGCACAACACAATTTGTAAAGTAACAGTTGTCACCTGATATATTTGCTGTCTATCCTCTCATAAGTTCTTCCTGTGCCCTTTACCCCAAACCAATCTAGGCAATAAAAACAATTTGTGGATGGTCTGGGTGAACCAATTAGGCACCGCTATAACTTCTCTTGTGTCTGTCCACCCTCCTATTTCTAAGTAAACGAGTTGATTTTCCAGTTGGCCCAGAAGACCAGGTTTGTCTAGAGATATAGTAAGATCCAAATCCTTTCCCAGCAAGAAAAACACTAAAGGAGAGAGTTAAGTAAAACTCTTGCTATCTCAATTGATTATGAAAACAAACTAACCTCTATTTATGATTTTTGAGTTTGATATCTACACATTTTTATATTGTCACAAATCTGAACAGTCATTTTAATTCCTCTCCTGCCAAGATACACCTAGAGAGACAGAGATAAAAATAGAGAGACATAGATACAGGTAGATACAGACTGTTTCTGAATTCTGTATTCTGTTCCATTGCTCCAAATATGACATGATTTTAATTACTGAACTTTATTATAATAATTACATGTTATATAATTATAATAATTCTTGATAGGTGGTAGTGTAAATCCTCAAAGTTTGCTCCTCTTCTTCAGAATTAGTTTGATTATTCTTGGCCTTTTGCACTTTCACGTAAATTTTAGAGGCAGCTTATCAACTTCCATACACACTCAGCATTAACTGCTGGGATCTTAAGTAGGATTACACTGAATTTATAACACAATTTGAGAAGAATCAATTTTATAATATTGAGTCATCCAATCAAATCACATGGTATACATCTCCATTTATTTGGACTATCTTCAAATTGAGTAAATGATTTTTTTTGGTAGAGTGGTCTTTAATGTTATTTATGAGATTTAGTCCTAAATATTTGAGTTTATCCCTTTCTCTCCTTTTTCAACATGTGTTCTACTGATCTATGTTCCAGCTCAATAAATTTATCTACTGAATACTTCATTTCATTATTGTATTTTTCTGTCCTCAATTTTTTTATTTTATTCCTTTTGTGGAATCCTAATTCTCTGATTAAATTATTTTTAAAGATTTATTTATTTATTTAAAGAGCAAGAGCATGAGAGTGGGGGGAGGGGTAGAGGAAGGAGCAGAGGGAGAGAAAGAATCCTCAAGCAGACTCCCCAGTGAGCACAGAGGCCAACATGGCCTATCCCAGGACCCTGAGATCATGTCCTGAGCCCATACCAATAGCTGGCCTCTTAACCAACTGAGCCACACAGGTGCCTCTCTGATTAAATTATTAATCATGTTATCTATTCTTTGAATATATTAATCATAATTATCTTAAAATTTGTATCTAAAAACTTTAATATCTAGATCTTTTGTGGATCTCTTTCTATCTATTTCTATCCTCTGTTCTATTTTCTTTTGGTGCTTTTGTTTGTATGTCTGATAGTTTTTAATAAATAAATTTTTAAATAAATAAATATTTTGATTGAAAAATTGTAGAGATTCTGGGCAATGCAATGTTTCTCCACAGAAGCTTTACTTTATCCGCTGAAAACAGAAGAGGGACTGATCATTCCAACCTAGTCAGGGACTGAACTGCTTTGAGGCTGGGTTTGGAGTGTTGCTCTCCATCTAATTCTGATTTGCCCCACTTTTTGTGTGCAACTCTCCAAGGTTCCCAATTGAGTATATCTTGGAGACCTTGGCATTCCTGCCCTTCAATGTTTGTCCTCTAAACTCTCTGAGAGTGCATAAAACGATGTCCTGCTTTTCATTCTCTTTCTATTTGACTTCTTAGTCACTTTCTCTGCCTTGCTAAATCATCAAATATGTAGAAGGAAAAATTTAACAAGGACAAATGTTGAGTTTTCTCTGCACCTGCCTTTTCTCCAAAATCTTGACCCCTTAAATCTTGGATCCTTCAGCAATCCCAAATGCAAATACTTTATTCTCTGGGCCTATGATATTACCTAAAGCTCTTCTGGCTTTTCTGCTCCTTAGCTTCTTGCCTCTGTCCACATTCTCAGCCTTCGGATTTTTGCCTGAATTTGCAAATGACAAAATAACCACATTCAAAACATTAGATTTGCTTCCTTTGGGATTGCCAGATAAAACTCAGAATGCACTCAACATTTTGGACATACTTAACCTTAAAAACCGTTTGTTGTTTATCTGAAACTCAAATTTAATGGGGCATCCAATATTTTAATTTGCTAGATCTGGCAACTTTATCTCAGTGTACATCCTTCTCTCCAGGATCTGGTCTCAAAAGACATAGCTGCCTCAAAAGTTCTCTTATACCCTCAAACCAATGCTGCTTTCTGTTTTGCTTGTTAATTTTTTGTCTCCTTTCCAGTTGTTCTGAGCAGGAGTATTGGTTTTATACAAACTATTCCATCATAGCCAGTAGTAGTAATTAATAATATTTTCTTAAAATTAAATATTGTATTCTTTAATAAGAGATTGGTTAAATATATGCTAAAACAGGAATAAAAGGAAACTTAACATTTACATGTTTTGTAGATGAATATTAGTTTACACATAAATTTAGACACAAATTATCTGAGTGTAAAAAATGTTGCCCCACTCCATGCATAATCCTGTCCTCAGATATTTATTCACCAAAACATTAATCCTTCATAGTTGCCTTAATGATTTTTGTATGTATGTATTATCTAATTTTTTAAGAGTGAGCATATAATGCTCATGTAATAAGTGACTTCTAACTATAGAGAAAATAAAAAGAAAGAATTACTGAAGCATTTACAGTTCATCAATAATGCAGTGGGGGTGTGCTCGCTTCGGCAGCACATATACTAAAATAATGCAGTGGGGATGCCTGGGTGGCACAGTTGGTTGAGCATCTCTTGCTTTTGGCTCAGGTCATGATCTCAGGGTCGTGAGATCGAGCCCCACGTCAGGCTCTGTGCTCAGCCCAAGTTTTCTTGAGATTCTCTCTCCTTCTCCCTCTTCCTCTACCCTTCCCCCTGTTATCTCTCTCTCTCTAAAATAAATAAATACATAAATACATAAATAAATCTTTTAAAAAAATGCAATGTGCTTATTCACTTCCAGGCCTTTGTTGATATTATTCTCTTTTCTGGAGCCCTTTTTACTTTCTTTCCCTGAAACCCCAGTTTCTCTTGAGTATACATTTTAGTTTAGTTTAATTAAGCATATGTATTTCCATAAAACCCTGAACTTGTTCGATTATAGGACTTTGTCTAAATGTCCCCAAAATATTTTAAGTGAACTAATCTGTTTTACTTACATGATATTTAATATGCATTTAATAGATGCTTAATGTTTAATAAATATTTAGTGATAAATACTGTTGAATGGATGATATGAATTTATTTACTTATTTTTAAAGATTTTACTTATTTATTCATGAGAGACGGAGAGAGAGAGGGAGAATGGCAGAGGCAGAGGGAGAAGCAGACTCCCCGCAGAGCAGGGAACCTGATGCGGAACTCGATCCCAGGACCCTGAGATCATGACCTGAGCCGAGGGCAAACGCTTAACCGACTGAGCCACCCAGGCAGCCCCGGATGATATGAATTTATTGTTTAATTAGAGAAAAAAAGATTATCAATAAACAGGAGTGCTCATCATTCAGAAAATCCCCCATAAATATTATGTCTGTCAAACCAGATTTTGATACATATTAATTGGCAGAGACAGAGGTCACAGTTGCTGAGAATTTCAAAAAGAGCAGTTATCTTATTTTACCATTTTAAGCTCAGACTTTCATGTTGTAGCAATCTGTGTTCCCAAGGGCAGGATTGATACAGTCTTATAAGTGATAAAGAGCTTTACACGTGCTTAACTAGAAGGTCACCCCAGTAAGGCATGACTTATTTATGTTTCTCTTTTTGTGGCTTGTCTTGTCATGTCTGTTACTCATTGTTATTTTTTTATTTAATTGATTCATAAGAGTTCTGTCAATATATCTGGTATATTTACCCTTTGACATATAAATTGGTTATATTTTCTTAGTTTGCTATTTGAAATGGAAATATATTAAATTAGCTTTAAAAAAAAAAAAAAACCTCCAGCTATAACAAGACAAGACAGCTAAAAAGAAAAGAAGCATATTTTTTAAATACTGATTAATTTCATATTAATAACTGTTTACAATTATTTATTATGCAAATACCATGTATTAAGCATTGGGTAAGAAATAAGAAGGAAGACAGATATGTAGTTTCTGTGCTCATGGAAACTGCCTCCTAAAAATGCTTCTTAAGAAAGAAATTATTCATAGATTGAAAATATATTTCTTAGAAAAGGTTTTATGCTTTGTACTTATGCTGGGAGGGATAATCTTATGTGTACTAAAGCTATGAATAAAACTGTAATATTGGAATGTATTTAAATATATAAAAATAAAAAAAAAGATCTAATATGTGAATCCTATGCTTATTTTCAGTGTTGTCTTGAAACATCAATATGAATATGCAGGTCTTAAATGAAATACGAGTTCTTTAATAGCTGATTACATGACTTGGAACTACTTAAAATCACTCTGTCCAAATGAGACTTCTGACAAATCTTACATGATATTTCCGATTCCGCATGGGAACGCTTGAAAAGAATCAAAGAGTTAATATTCACATTTCATATTCACAGCCTATTCAATATAAATTTTTAAGAGGAAAAAAGACACATGTTTAATTAAAAGGAGAGTTAAAAGAATAGGAGGAACGAAAATGTGCTCAACTTCCATGACACTATCGGAAAATAGTTATTTCAAAAACAGCTTATCTGATGAAAGCTGGCAAGCCACCAGGATCTTGATTGCTGTAAGCCATTTTATCACCACTTTAAGCAGATAAATTAAACAAAGAGAAACTAATTTCAGTCACACAATAAGACTCATCATCTTTCTAAAATGGAGTATCTTCTGCAATATTGTACATTGTGTTAGGACAGGAACTTGTGAGCAAATACTGAATTCCTGTCTTGAAAAAGTCATCAGGAGATTTGGACTGATAACTTCTTATCATATTAAAATTTTATTCTTTTTCATCTTTTGACCTCTTACCAGGACTATATGCACACGTGCGCGTGCACGCACACACACACACAGACACATGTAGTTGGCAATAAAAAAAACTCTGTATTTAGTTTCTCATTAGTCAGTAGTAATATAGAGCGACAAGTTTTCTAAACAACAGCAAATACAAATATTAAAAAGGTAGTTTTAAAATATTGTTCTCTTTTCTATCTTATACAGGTGAAGGGAATGAGATGCCACAAGCTGTCCATTTTATTACTCCGATCCAGTTTCATGCCTTTAAAACAGTGGTTGCAAGCCTAGAATTGTGCAGAGAACAGGATACCGGGTGGATGGCTGTGTCTACGTCTCAGTAGAGAATGGCACAATCTGCAAGGAATTCGTAAATGAGATTTCACCAAAAGCAGTCGTTCCCCAGCTCTGGCTGATGTCTGGCACACACAGGAATGTGAGCTCAGTTGCCTTTCTTTCTTTCTTTCTTTCTTTCTTTCTTTCTTTCTTTCTTTCTTTCTTTCTTTCTTTCTTTTAATATAGATATTAATTCAAAATCCCTAAATGTTTAAATACTGCAAAGACCAAATAAGACATACATGGGGCCCACCTGAGCTGAGTTCACTGCTTCTACTTTAAAGTGAATCGAAAGTGGATATGTCTGCTTTTAAATTGAATCTCTTGATCTGGTGTTTTAAGGTACCCTGAACCTCTTAAAATAAAAAGTTTTATAAACCTTGCCTTATTAATATGGCTAACCAAAGTGATTTCACATAAACTGTCTCACTAAAAGTCCTCTGTAAAATTTGACAGATATGTTACAAATAAGTAAAATGAGAAAAGTAATAAATTAAAATGATAATTATAGTACATTAAGGATAAATAGGATCATATAAATGACATAACCAATCCCCCAATTAGCAAATGAGGAAATTCTAGCCCAAGATAGTGGCACATTAATTGTCACATTTGAATAAGGTATTATAAAGCATATTTTATGCACTAAGAAATGTGGAGGCTATGGTAACCAACAGAATCTTTTGATGAGAAGACTTGCTACAATTTTTCCTCAGAGCTACTAGGGAATCTACTCAAAAGACACAATTCAAAGTGGGTTTGCTTGTTTGTTTGTCTGTCAGATCAATTTTGAAACCTCTGCCTTTGGCACTGCTGTAGGGAAGCTACATGACCTGGAAGAATCAAAGCACTGATTTATAACTTCCCGGAACCTTTACCCACTTCCAGGGCCAATAGAAATGATTATTAGCTGATTCTGAGATAAAGAGAAATTTGCGGGAAATGAGCAGCAAGTTGAAATAAAATCTACCAACCTAGAGCAAAAAGAATCCTTGATAACTGAGATGTTCAATGTACCTATGGCACCAATGTAGGTGTTCCTTAAGTAGAAGTTTGACTGTCATCTTTACAAAGTCTTCTCTAAGCTGTATATGCTGTTCATGTATTTGAAATTATCATGTGCAAAGGATAAAATTTGCATTTCACAACAGAACTTTTAGAATAGTTTTTTACTTTACTCAAATATCTTGTTTATGCTATGTAATCAAGAGACTGTACTATAATCTCTGAATGTCCAGGTAAAAACAAACAAATGATCAAAACAAAACAAACAAAAAGAGAGAGAGCCAGAGGTCGTGGACTCCTGGAGATAAAAGTAGAATCAGCTCTCCAAACTGCATACTCAGTTTCCTTTCCATAACAACTGAATGAACTGCCTCTCCTTGAAGCAAGTATGGGTGAATGCTCTAAAGCCATACCAAAAACATGACTCTCCTAATTTGAAATTATTTTCTTATATCAAGCAAACAGCAAATGAGTGTAAGAGAAGAATAAGATACAGCCCTTGGCCCCAAGGAATTGATAATTTTATAAGGAAATTCAATACATGATTAAGTCTCAATACATAACGTGTAGATGTATAAAAGATACAGCCAGGGAACAGAGAAAGCAAAGTAATTAATTCATCATGGATGAAGAAAGGGAATCTTACATGCCTTAAATTAAAGAAATAAGTTGAGAAGGACATCAGCAAAATGGCAGTGAACAACTCCAAACTCTTGTTTCCCCACAGAAAAACTGAAAAACAAGCAGAAACTGATAGACCAACTTTGTCAGAATGCTGTAAAACAGTCAAAGCTTACAGCAACCACCTGAAAAGGCCACCTGACACTGGCAGGAAAGCTTTGGTTTATACTTACCCTTTCTGCAGCCCTTCCTCCAGTGTGGCAGCAGTCTTGAAACTGGTTAGGATGCAACCACTGTGGAAAAGCTTGGCAACTCCTTAGAAAACTAAACATAAAATTACCTCATAAACCAGAGATCCCATTTCTATGCACTCCTATGTACATACTCAAAAGAATTGAAAGTAGGGTCTTGAACAGACACTTGTACACCAAACTTCATTATTCACAATAGCCGAAAAGTAGAGACAGTCCAAGTGTCCACCAACAAATGAATAGACAAATAAAATGTAATAAGTCCATGCGGTGGAATATCATTAAGGTATATAAAATAATGAAATTTGATACACATCACACATGGATATGCCTTGAAAATATCATGCTGAAGGAAATAAGCCAGAAAAAAGGACAAATATATGACTCCACTTACATGAAAAATCTAGAATACACTAGTATAGAGAGAAATTAGGTTAAAGTTGAGCAGGGGCTGGGAGAAAGTGGGAATGGGGCATTACTGATTAACAGTGACAGAGTTTCTGTTTGAAATTATGAAAAAATTTTAGAAATTAGATAATGGTGATGGTTACACATTTGTGAATTAAATTAAAACCACTGAATTATACACTTAAAATGAATTGAATGGCAAAAATAGAATAAAATATACAAGTAAACTTAAAAGTCTTAAGTCATGTGTAAATATGGGCCTAAAGATGACTAGATTTTCAAAAGATAAAAAAGGAAAGGACAAGAAAGGTAAAGGAATGGCAAGAATAGAGGCACAGAAAGCGAAACAACTTTAGAGATGAGACTGGCAAGGGAGGCTTGAACTGGATTGTGGTGGTTGCTAAGGCCACATGGGATTTGCTCTATAGGAAGAGGACTAGTTGAAAACAATTGAAGAGGGGGCATGATATGATCACATCTATAAATTTTGATAATTTGTATAATGTTTTAGAAAGAGGGATAAATTGGAAGATGCAAGATCAGTAGGGAGATTATTGCAAAAAGTTAGTGAGATGGAAACATTGAAGAAAACGTAGAGGAGAATGAGGAGAAATACTGGAACTGATTGAGAGGCAAATGGATATTGGGTGGAACAGCCTTCATGTCTATGGAGGACAGATTATAATGCCGGTTATTACAGGCTTACAGCTCAAGTATTACTTACATCCAAGTATGGACCCTAATACTATATTGATACTTCAAATGGGACATAAATTCTAAAACCTATTAGCTTTATCATGTCTCCCTTCCTATCTGTGTATTAATCAGTGATATCTATTAACATCACTTAAAAAACAAAACAAAAACTAGAAGAAAGTTAAGAACAAATCTACTGGGAAGGAAAAAGAAATGTTATAACTAATTGTAGATAATAGGCTTTAGGGTTAAATAGAAATCTACATTGATCATTTTTGCACATCCTAAAGGACTTTGTTTTTAAACTCCCTGTTCTAACAATACTTCTGTGACAACCAAAATTCTGAATAGTATCCCACAACATGGGGCCAAAGAGAAAAAGAATTATTCAGTGCCAACATTCTAGTTAAATTTCATGTTTATAGTATAATTATACTCCATGTTGAAAATGCACGTAGGATAGCTGGGCTTTCTTTTGTCCTTCAGGTACCCACTGATGACCATGATGGGGAAAAAATACTGTAGTGCATCGTAGACCCAGTATGGCTCATCACTCAGTGAAATGCTGTGGGGTTAAGTGCTATTCACTCACTCCAGCCATAGTGAGTCCCAGCTATTTATTTTACTATGCTGCATTCTAGTGTGAGCATCCCTCTTGAATTTAGAATACACGTTGATTTGCAATTCTGATATTCTATAGAAAGATTAGTCCTACTCTTATGTGGAAGTAGACAGGTATGTTAATGGTAACACAGAGTTGTGGGCTACAGTGAGCAAAGATACCAAATACTAAAACCTAAAGAGTTTAATTAGTTTGGCTTTATAGTTTCATGCAATTAAAATTATTAAACACACACACACATACACGAACACATGCATAAAAATATATACACACACACCTGATCACAGTCCATTAATGTGTCTTGATTAAAGGCTCTTTAAAAAAGTATGATTTAAAAAAAATGTATTGGCAAGATTATTACTCTTCTTGTTTCTTTCCTTCCTACACGAGCTTTTCTATTTGCCTAAAAACAGATTTCACTGGTAAACAAAATTTCTGAGGGAAAAAAATTGACTGAATCTTTTCTCTGAGCTGTAACATTCCTTGTTCTCACTTCATTCTTCTGAGCCATGGTTACAGCAGCAAAATCTTGAGCCAATTTCAGTTTGATGGCAGTGCAAATTAAGAAATACTGATGAAATAATTTCTTCTCCTTCAGATGGAACAGAGCATAAATACAGGAATGACAAAAATGATATTACTATAAATTCTACAGATATTAAAAGGATAATATGGAAAGATTATAAATAAATTTATGCTAATAACTTTGGTGGTTCAGAGGAAATGGATGAATTCCTTTAAACTTACAATCGAAGTTCATTCAAGAAGAAAAAGACAACCTGAATAGCCCAATGTCTATTAAATAAATTGTGTTTATAATTTAACTATAAAGAAAACTCTAAGCTCAGATGGCTTTAGTGAAGAATTCTACCCAGTCATGGAAGTTATGGAAGAAATAATACAGGCGCCTGGGTGGCTAAGTTGGTTAAGCGACTGCCTTCAGCTCAGGTCATGATCCCAGGGTCCTGGGATCGAGTCCCACATCGGGCTCCCTGCTCTGTGGGAAGCCTGCTTCTCCCTCTCCCACTCCCCCTGCATGTTCCCTCTCTCACTGTGTCTCTCTCTGTCAAATAAATAAATAAAATCTTTAAAAAAAAAAAAAAAGAAATAATACAAACACTTCCAGGAAATTAAAAAGAAAAGGAATACATCCCAAGTCATTCCGTGAGGTTAGTATTTTTACCTGATGCCAAATACAGGTAAAGAAAACTGTAGAACAATATCCTTCATAAAACAGGATGCAAAAATTCCCAAAAAATTTTAGTAAGTCAAATTGAACAATATATGAGTAGGATAACATGACCAAATGTAGTATAAACGAAGGATGTAAGGTTGATTTAGCATTTACATTGATGTAAACATACTCTAAAAAAGTAATATAAGCAAATAATGATTGAGATCTAGAATACATAAAAAACTATTAAAACTAAATGGAGAGGAGGAGTAAGATGGCGGAGGAGTAGGAGACCTGGATTTCGTCTGGTCCCAGGAATTCAGCTAGATAGGGATCAAACCATGCAGAACACCTACAAATGCAACAGGAGATTGAAGAAAAGAATAGCAGCAACTCTCTGAACAGAAAAATGACCACTGTCTGGAAGGTAGGACGTGCAGAGAAGTGAATCTGAGGCGTATTTGGGAAGATAGACCACGGGGGAAGAGAGACGGCTACTGGCAAGTGATAGAGCAGTGGAGCACAAAACTGGAACTTTTAGAAGTGAGCTCCAATGAGGGATGTCGCTCCAGTGGCTAAGCAGGGGGTGGAACACTTGCTGGGACAGTGTGGTCTCAGGACCCTCGGGGTCACAGAAAGACAGGGGTGCTTGAGTGCAGCAGACCTCCCAGGTATCAGAGTGGGGAAGCCGGCTGCAGAGAGGGAGCCGAGGTGCGGGCTCTCAGCTCAGGGTTGCCATAAACCGTGATCCACGGCACTGTCGGGCCACTGCTCCTCCAGCAGGGACCAAACAAGCAGCAGATCCAGGGAGACTCCCCTTCCTCCTCCAGGAGGAGCAGCCCAGGGGCGCACCGCAGGGATCTGCTGGGTTTGGAGACTCTGCACAGGGTCAGGTGCCAGAGATAGAAATGCTTAGTCACAGGCCGGGTGAGCACAGAGGGCAGCCAGAGACTGGGGAGACGGGAGTGACTGACTGCTTTTCTCTGGGGGTCTATTGAGGAGAGGGGCCCCGAGTTCTCGGCTCCGCTGGGGCAGAGATTGGGAAGCCGCCATTTTCACTCTCGTCCCCCAAAGCTGTACGGAAAGCTTGCAGGGAACAAAACCTCCTGAGAGCAAACCCGGGCAGATGACTTAGGCCAGACCGGCAAGGGCGGGGCAATTCCGCCTCCAGCAAAGACATTTGAGAACCATGGCAACAGGCCCCTCCCCCAGAAGATCAGCAAGAACAGCCAGCCAAGACCAAGTTTACCGATCAATGAGAATGGCAGAACTCCAGCGAGAGGGGAATATAGCGCATAGAATTCATGGCTTTTTCCCCCCTGATTCTTTAGTCTTTCAAAGTTAATTTTTTTATTTTATTTTTTTTCTTTTTCCATTTTTTTTAATTTTTATTTTTCCCTTTTTCAACCAATATCTTATCCATCCCTTTTTTACAAATGTTTTTATTTTTCATTTTTAGAGTCATATTCTACCCCTTCATAGTAGTTAACCTTATTTTTGGTATATATATAAGTTGTTCTCTCTTTAAAATTTTGGGATACAGTTTCTTCTAACACCCAAAATATACCCTAAATCTCTAGTGTATGGCTGTGTTCTAGTCTCCTGCCTGATCACATTCTCTCCCTTTTTCTTTTTTTAAATTTCTCTTCTTTCTTTTTTCAACCAACTTCTTATCATTTCCTATTCTAAAATCTTTTATAATTTTCATCTTTACAGTCATATTCCATCCCTTCATCATACTTACCCTTATTTTTGTACATATATAAGTTATTCTTTCTTTAAAATTTTGGAGGCAGTTTCTTCTTACAGACCAAAATATGCCCAAAATCAAGTGTGTGGCAATGATCTATTCACCAGCCTGATCATATTTGATCATATTCTTTTTTTTTTAGTCTTTTTCTTTTTCTTTTTTCTTTCTTTCCCTTTCTTTTCCCCCAGTTTCAGATCTCTTCTGATTTATTTACTGTATATTTTGGGGGGTTGTTGTTAACGTGTTAGCATTTTCTTCTCTCATTCATCTGTTCTCCCCTGGACAAAATGACAAGAAGGAAAAAAATCACCTCAACAAAAAGAACAATAAGCAGTACCAACTGCCAGGGACCTAAGTAATATGGACATTAGTAAGATGTTGGAACTAGAGTTCAGAATGACTATTTTAAAGATACTAGCTGGGTTTGAAAAAAGCATGCAAGAGGGGCACTTGGGTGGCTCAGTTGGTTAAGCGACTGCCTTAGGCTCATGTCATGATCCTGGAGTCCCAGGATCGAGTCCCACATTGGGATCCCTGCTCAGCAGGGAGTCTGCTTCTCCCTCTGATCCTCCCCCCTCTCATGCTCTCTCTCTCTGTCTCATTCTCTCTCACAAATAAATAAATAAAATCTTAAAAAAAAAAAGCATGCAAGATATTAGAGAAACCCTTTCTGGAGAAATAAAAGAACCAAAATCTAACCAAGTCAAAATCAAAAAGGCTATTAATGAGGTGCAATAAAAAATGGAGGCACTAAAGATGTCCATCGACAGATGAATGGATAAAGAAGATGTGGTATATATACACAATGGAATAATATGCAGCCATCAAAAGGAATGAAATCTTGCCATTTGCAATGATGTAGATGGAACTTGAGGGTGTTATGCTGAGCGAAATAAGTCAATCAGAGAAAGACATGTATCATATGACCTCACTGATATGAGGAATTCTTAATCTCAGGAAACAAACCTAGGGTTGCTAGAGAGGTGGGGGGTGGCTGGTGATAGACATTGGGGAGGGTATGTGCTATGGTGAGCACTGTGAATTGTCAAGACTGTTGAATCACAGATCTGTACCTCTGAAAAAAATAATACATTATATGTTAAAAAAAAAGAAGAAGAAGAACATAACATGAGGGGAAAGATGAAGGGGGGAATCAGAGGGGGAGATGAACCTTTAGAGACGATGGACTCTGAAAAACAACTGAGGGTTCTAGAGGGGAGGAGGTTGGGAGGATGGGTTAGCCTGGTGATGGGTATTAGAGAGGGCACGTTCTGCATGGAACACTGGGTGTTATATGCAAACAAGGAATCATGGAACACTACATCAAAAACTTATGATGTTATGTATGGTGATTAACATAACATAATTAAAAAATGGAGACTCTAACTGCTAGGATAAATGAGGCAGAAGAGGGAATCAGTGATATAGAAGACCAAATGCTGGAAAATAAAGAAGCTGAGAAAAAGAGAGATAAACAACTACTGGATCATGAGGGCAGAATTCAAGAGATCAAGAGGGCAGAATTCACCATAAGATGAAACAATATTAGAATAATTGGGATCCCAGAAGAAGAAGAAAGAGAGAGAGGGGCAGAAGTTATATTGGAACAAATTATAGCAGAGAACTTCCCTAATTTGGGGCAGGAAACAGGCATCAAAATCCAGGGGGCACAGAGAACCCCTCTCAAAATCAATAAAAATAGGTCCACACCCCAACATCTAATATAAAACTTACGAGTCTCAGAGACAAAGAGAAAATCCTGAAAGCAGCTCAGGACAAGAGGTCTGTAAACTACAATGGTAGAAACATTAGATTGGCAACAGACCTATCCACAGAGACCTGGCAGGCCAGAAAGGACTGGAAGGATATATTCAGAGCACTAAATGAGAAAAATATGCAGCCAAGAATACTATATCCAGCTAGGCTGTCATTGAAAATAGAAGGAGAGATAAGAAGGTTCAAGGACAAACAAAAACTAAAGGAATTTGCAAACACAAAACCAGCCCTACAAGAAATATTAAAAGGGGTCCTCTAAGCAAAGAGAGAGCCTAAAAGCAACATAGACCAGAAAGGAACACAGACAATATACAGTAACAGTCACCTTACAGGCAATACAATGGCACTAAATTCATATTTTTCAATAGTTACCCTGAAAGTAAATGGGCTAAAAGCCCCAATCAAAAGACACAGGCTATCAGATTGGATAAAAACATAAGACCCATCGATATGCTGTCTGTAAGAGACTCATTTTAGACCCAAAGACACCTCCAGATTAAAAGTGACAGGGTGGAGAACCATTTACCATGCTAATGGACACCAAAAGAAAGCTGGGTGGCAATCCTTATATTAGACAAATTAGATTTTAAACCAAAGACTATATAAGAGACGAGGAAGAACACTACACCATACTTAAAGGGTGTATCCAACAAGAAGTAACAATTGTAAATATCTACGGTCCTAACATGGGAGCAGCCAATTATATAAGTCAAATAATAACAAAATCAAAGAAACACATCAACAATACAAAAATAGTAAGGGACTTTAACACCCCCCTCACCGAAATGGACAGGTCGTCTAAGCAAAAGATCAACAAGGAAATAAAGACTTTAAATGACACACTGGACCAAATGGACTTCACAGCCATATTCAGAACATTCCATCCCAAAACAACAGAATACACATTCTTCTCTAGTACCCATGGAATATTCTCCAGAATAGACCACATCCTAGGTCACAAACCAGGTCTCAACTGGTACCAAAAGATTGGGATCATTCCCTGCCTATTTTCAGACCACAATGCTTTGAAACTGGAACTCAATCACAAGAGGAAAGTCAGAAAGAACTCAAATACATGGAGGTTAAAGAGCATCCTACTAAAGAATGAATGGATCAACCAGGAAATTAAAGAAGAATTAAAAAAACTCATGAAAACCAATGAAAATGAAAACACAACTGTTCAAAATCTTTGGGATGCAGCCAAGGCAGTCCTAAGAGGAAAGTATATAACAATACAAGCCTTTCTCAAGACACAAGAAAGGTCTCAAATACACAACTTAACCCTACACCTAAAGGAGCTAGAGAAAGAACAGCAAATAAAGCCTAAACCCAGCAGGAGAAGAGAAATAATAAAGATCAGAGCAGAAATCAATGAAATAGAAACCAAAAAACAATAGAACAGACCAACAAAACTAGGAGCTGGTTCTTTGAAAAAATTAATAGATTGATAAACCCCTGCCAGATATCAAAAAGGAAAGAGAAATGACCCAAATAAATAAAATCATGAATGAAAGAGGAGAGATCACAACCAACACCAAAGAAATACAAACAATTATAAGAACATATTATGAGCAACTCTATGCCAGCAAATTAGATATCCTGGAAGAAATGAATGCATTCCTAGAGATGTATCAACTACCAAAACTGAATCAGGAAGAAACAGAAAACCTGAACAGACCTATAACCACTAAGGAAATTGAAGCAGTCATCAGAAATCTCCCAAAAAACAAAAGCCCAGGGCCAGATGGCTTCCCAGGGGAATTCTACCAAACATTTCAAGAAGAATTAATACCTATTCTTCTGAAACTGTTCCAAAAAATAGAAATGGAAGGAAAACTTGCAAAGTCATTTTAAGAGGCCACCATTACCTTCATCCCAAAACCAGACAAAGACCCCATCCAAAAGGAGAATTACAGACCAATATGCTTGATGAACGTGGATGCAAAAATTCTCACCAAAATACTAGCCAATAGGATCCAACAGTACATTAAAAAGATTATTCACCACAACAAAGTGGGATTTATCCCTGGGCTTCAAGTTTGGTTCAACATTAACAGATCAATCAATGTGATATAGTACATTAATAAAAGAAAGAACAAGAACCATATGATCCTCTCAATAGATGCTGAAAAAGCATTTGACAAAATACAGCATCCTCTCTTGATCAAAACTCTTCTGAGTATAGGGATAGAGGGTCCATACCTCAATATCATAAAAGCCATCTATGAAAAATGCACAGCAAGTGGTGCCTATGTGGCTCAGTCATTAAGCATCTGCCTTTGGCTCAGGTCATGATTCCAGGGTCCTGGGATCGAGCCCCGCATCAGGCTCCCTGCTCAGCGGGAAGCCTGCTTCTGCCTCTCCCTCTCCCCCTACTTGTGTTCCCTCACTCGCTGTCTCTCTCTGTCACTTAAATCAATAAAATCTTTAAAAAAAAAAAAAAAAAAAGAAAGAAAAATGCACAGCGAATATCATGCTCAATGGGGAAAAACTGAGAGCTTTCCCCCTAAGGTCCGGAACATGGCAGGGATGTCCACTATCACCACGGCTATTCAACATAGTACTAGAAGTCTTAGCCACAGCAAGCAGACGACAAAAAGATTAAAAACATCCGAATCAGCAAAGAAGAAGTCAAACTCTCACTCTTTGCAGATGATAAGACTTTATGTGGAAAACCCAAAGACTCCACCCCAAAATTGCTAGAGCTCATACAGGAATTCAGTAAAGTGGCAGGATATAAAATCAATGCACAGAAATCAGTGGCATACCTATACACCAACAATAAGACAGAAGAAAGAGAAATTAAGGAGTCAATCCCATTTACAATTGCACCCAAAACCTTAAGATACCTAGGAATAAATCTAACCAAAGAGGCAAAGAATCTATACTCAGAAAACTATAAAATACTCATGAAAGGAATGGAGGAAGACACAAAGAAATGGAAAAACGTTCCATGCTCATGGATCGGAAGAACAAATATTGTGAAGATGTCAATGCTACCTAGAGCAATCTACACATTTAATGCAATCCCTATCAAAATACCAGCAACTTTTTTCAAAGAAATGGAACAAATAATCCTAAAATTAGTATGGAACCAGAAAAGAACCCAAATAGCCAGAGGACTGTTGAAAAAGAAAAGCAGAGCTGGTGGCATCACAATTCCGGACTTCAAGCTCTATTATGAAGTTGTAATCATTAAGACAGTATGGTCCTGGCACAAAAACAGACACATTGATCAATGGAACAGAATAGAGAGTCCAGAAATGGACCCTCAACTCTATGGTCAACTCATCTTTGACAAAGCAGGAAAGAATGTCCAATGGCAAAAAGACAGTCTCTTCCACAAATGGTGTTGGGAAAATTGGACAGCCACATGCAGAAGAATGAAACTGGACCGTTTCCTTACACCACACACAAAAATAGACTCAAAATGGATGAAAGACCTGAATGTGAGATAGGAATCCATCAAAATCCTTGAGAAGAACACAGGCAGCAACCACTTTGACTTCAGCCACAGCAACTTCTTCCTAGAAACATCACCAAAGGCAAAGGAAGCAAGGGCAAAAATGACCTATTGGGACTTCATCAAGATAAAAAGCTTTTGCACAGCAAAGGAAACAGTCAAAAAATCAAAAGACAACCGACAGAATAGGAGAAGATATTTGCAAATGACGTATCAGATAAAGGGCTAGTATCCAAAATCTATAAAGAACTCATCAAACTCAACACCCAAAGAACAAAAGGATCCAATCAAGAAATGGGCAGAAGACATGAACAGACATTTCTCCAAAGAAGACATCCAAATGGCCAACAGACACATGAAAAAGTGCTCAACATCGCTCGGCATCAGGGAAATCCAAATCAAAACCTCAGTGAGATACCACCTCACACCAGTCAGAATGGCTAAAATTAACAAGTCAGGAAATGACAGATGTTGGTGGGGATGTGGAGAAAGGGGAACCTTCCTACATTGTTGGTGGGAAGGCAAGCTGGTGTAGCCACTCTAGAAAAGAGTATGGAGGTTCCTCAAAAAGTTGAAAATGGAGCTTCCCTCGACCCAGCAATTACACTACTGGGTATTTACCCCAAAGATACAAATGTAGTGACCCGAAGGGGTAGGTGTACCCCAGTGTTTATAGCAGCAATGTCCACAATAGCTAAACTATGGAAAGAGCCAATATGTCCATCAACAGATGAATGGATAAAGAAGATGTGGTATATGTGTATATATATATATACACAATGAAATATTATGCAGCCATCAATAAAGCAAAATCTTGCCATTTTTAACGACGTGGATGGAACTGAGGGTATTATACTAAGCGTAATAAGTCAATCAGAGTAAGACATGTATCATATGATCTCACTGATATGAGGAATTCTTAATCTCAGGAAACAAACTGAGGGTTGCTAGAGTGGTGGGGGGTGGGAGGGATGGGGTGGCTGGGTGATAGACATTGGGGAGGGTATGTTCTATGGTCAGTGCTGTGAATTGTGTAAGACTGATGAATCACAGACCTGTACCTCTGAAACAAATAATACATAATATGTTAAGAATTTTAAAAAAAGATAGTAGGAAGGGAAAAATGAAGGGGGGGAACCGGAGGGGGAGATGAACCGTGACAGACTATGGACTCTGAGAAACAAACTGAGGGTTCTAGAGGGAGGGGTTTGAAGGGATGGGTTAGCCTGGGATGGGTATTAAAGAGGGCACATATTGAATGGAACACTGGGTGCTATATGCAAACAATGAATCATGGAACACTACATCAAAAACTAATGATGTAATGTATGGTGATTAACATAACATAATAAAATAAAATAAAATAAAATAAAATAAAATAAAATAAAATAAAA